>NC_022030.1:39661101-39791106 GCF_000317375.1 Microtus ochrogaster
GAGAGAGAGAGAGAGAGAGAGAGAGAGAGAGAGAGAGAGAGAGAGAGAGAGAGCGCTTTACTCTGCTTAATAAAGAGCTTAAGTATAATTCCTAGGAGGTATCCAAGTCGTACAAGGCTATGTTGTCTTGCATTAATGAAGGCTCTCGGTGTATCATCCCATGGTGGAATGTGGAAAAAGAGAAAGAGGAGTGAACTGCAAGTGTGAAAGAGAGAATGTGTATGGTGAACGCATCCTTAATCAGGGACATAAGTTCTGGATACCTAACCTGTTCCTCATTAAAGAGTTAATTCACTCATAAAGTCGGAGCCTTCATGATCTGGTGTTTTCTTAAAGGCTCCACCTCTCAACATTGCCAAGAGAGGAGCTGAGCTTTCAATCCCTGAACTTTTGGTAACATTTTCAAACCATAACACCCATCAGTAGTCTTGGGGTCTAAAAAAAATCAGTATTGAAGAATTATGCCCTATAGCAATCCTCTTCTAGTTATTGAATTGGGGAAAGCACACGTGTTTAATTTTCTAAGCAATAGGTTGCTCTTGTGTAATAAGCAATGATGCTTTAAAATACTTTTTACCTGTAACTAAACTCTTAAATGATGTTACTAGTTACCATTTTGAAATCTTTACTACTTTATTGGGATAGAATTCAAAATACCATCCCCCACTTTCTAAACCTTTGTTATGCTCTCCTTTATCTGGAGGCAATTTTCAGTGTTCCGTCTACCTTCAGATATTCAGTATATCTTAATTTTATTGCAATTCTTATAATAATATGCTATATATTTCAGAATATGATGAGATTTTAACCAATAGATTATATGAGAATAATAAAGAAGAGATAGAAAATGTGCACCTAACATTTGATTGTACGTTATTATCATATACTTAATGAAGGATATTAAGCCCCAGTTGCTGGAGACATGGCTCAGAAATTTGGAGCCCCTCGGCTTTCGCAGAGGATCTGGGTTCAGCTCCTGGTTTCAACTTCTATTTTACAGTTGTCTGGAATCCAGAACCCTTCTCTAACATCTACAGCGGAGTAAAGCCCAAGCAAAATCACTCAGATTTAGGGCTGTTTTTTTCCCACTCTTTCTCTCGCCCAGTATTATTTGATTAACATAAGATTGCATGTGTTTTATTTTGCACATAAAGAGAATAGATGTATGCTTTTGTGAAGAACTGATCATGTCGTCTTTCTTATTTGCCTGCATCATTGTAAGGAGACATTGGGCTCTTGTATGTCTTCACCCAGGTAGTGGGAGAGGCTGCTAAGAACACAAGTCCCTGGGTTTCTCTAAGACTCCCACTTTTAGTTGTGCCAGCTAAATGAAATATTCTCTCTAAAGTGTTCAGTAGAGAGCTGGGGATCATAAGAGTTCAATAAACATTATCTAATGTTATTACTTTCAAAGTCATATTGACTTATTTTCTTTATAAATAAAAAGTGTACATTAATATGTGTTTTCATTGCCTTGTTAAATTTTCATATGAAACAATGTGAGAAGACTTGTTTCATGAAACAAATTGTGCCACAATAATATACAGTAAAAATATGAAGGCTCTATGATGTTTATTGACATTTGTGTACATAAATTATGGTGAAAATAGCCATATGATAAATATGGTAGCTATATTGATTATTACACACTCTGTTTTCCTTTTTATAGAAGTTATTATATTTTGTCTCAGAGAGTGCCTGCTTATCTTATGTCACCATTGACCCTGAACCCTTCAAAGAATGACTTTTGTTGTTCTTAAGCTTTTAAGTTTGGAGGCTTTTGTTTCGTTGTCAGTCTGATATTGATTTTATTTATTTGTGATGATGTGTATTTTATTATTGGTTAATTCTGTTATTTGGCAGTTTCACTTACATGTACCGTGCATGTTGATTATCACCCCAACACCACATCTTACTCTCCTGTTTCTCCACTCATTCATTCTCAGGTTTGCGGCTTTCAGGTTTGTGGTCCTACTCGTAGTGAGAAGCATTTGCTTTCTCTTTTTGGGAGGACTTTTGGATAATGAAAGCCAGTGTGGGTATAAAATGTGTGAGAATCTGGAATTTTTGTCAAAATTATTTTTAGAATTTCCAAGATAAAATTTTAGAAAACAATTAAATGAAGCTGAGAATTTTACAAGGCTCTTGTCTGCTAATACATTTTGTGCAATGTTGTGAAACAAACATTGTCAATATTCAGTAGATTAAAACAATGATTTTATTGTCTACATTGTATCTGGGAATTGCCTTAGTTTTATCTGGCATGGTTCCACATAATGGAGCTCCCCTCCCTTTGAGTCTTTCATTCTTACTGGGACTTGGAAGGAGTTGGAGAAGAGTATTGAAATATGGGGACTTATAGAACATGAGATACCTCTGAAGATCTGTGCTGAAAGCTGCTGCTTCTGCTTCTGCTTCTGGGAACATTGCCCTGGGAAGATCATAGTATCCCAAGGAGAAACGGTTATTAGGTATGTAAAGAAGTGCACTCTATCTTTAATTAGAGACAGGAAGATGTGGTGAAAAGCATAGACCTTTGGTCGGTATGTGATAATCAGAAACAAAGCTATTCACACTTTTCATTAATAACAGTAATTAATAATTGCTAATATTAATAGTAATAAATAGTAATTAGTAAATAGTAATCCGTGCATTAATGTACAAGGGCAAGAAGAAGTCTAAATCTGAAGATAAGGAGAGGAAGAAATAAGCTGATCTATAGTTTATTTACTCTGTCCTACATGGCAGTGTGTGACTATAAAACTCTTAGGAGAAAGATAAAGATTACAAACAAATAGACAACAAATACCCACAGCAGCTTTTTTACTCCTATATTTTATTTGGTCTAAAATCCTTAAGAACCCAAGGTTCTTAATGTCAGTGCTAATGGTTTGAAATCTCCAAATATTTTGACGCTCTTTTCTTTTCTTTTCTTTTCTTTTCTTTTCTTTTCTTTCTCTCCCTCCCTCCCTCCCTCCCTTCCTCCCTCCCTCCCTCCTTACCTCCCTCCCTCTCTACCTCCTTCCCTCCCTTTCCTCCTTCCTCTCTCTTCTTCTTTTGCCAGTGGACATTCTAGGAAATCAGAACAAAAAGCAAAATGAAATTTGCCATGTTCAATACTTTTTTTTAAAGCAATCACTGGTAGCAAATGAAACTGCCAAGTGTAGTATATGTACTGTATTTTAAGATGTTCTAGAGTTAAAAAAAAAGTAATTTAAAAGCCTTTCTTATTTGAAGAAATGATAATTAGCAACCTACCTGATGATCAGAGAGGAGCGCAAATCACAAACCCCAATCACATAAGTGTCTGTCTTCTGTAGTTCTTACTGTGTGGGAGACTAGAGACATCTCCCAGTCTGCTCTATTTTCACAGTTGTGGAATGTGTTGAAACGTGTCATCTTGTATACTTTCTTTCACATCAGTATGTGTTTTTTTTTTCACACCAGATATTTCTTTTTCAACCAATAACTTGCTAAGTTTCTTGGATTCTGGAGATACATTTTTCTCAAGATTTGGACAATGGAGAATATTCATATCTGTTGAATTGATAAAATTATTATTATTAGAATGGCTTCTATGTAGATAGCCACACTATACAATATAGTGTATTCAGTGCAACACAGAGACTTTTAACAATAATTTGCTTTTAAAAATATTTTGTCCATCTGCTGGGACCTGACAGTCAGAAGTGAGCTCGTGGTGGAAATTGTAGTGCCCTCGAAGCGGAGAGTTTGAGAAAGCGATGTGAGAGAGGAAATGATACACTTCAGGATTGTAAATTGGATGAGGCTGAATTGGGAGCAGGGGACACTGCAGTGGAACACTGGGCAGATAGAGGAGATGTCATGTGACATATGCCCTGGTAAGCTTTTGCACACAAACTGAGAGTCACTGGTGACAGATTTTGTGTTCGAGATAATAAATATTCAAATTTGTGTTTTAAAGACAACGGTATGACAGTGCGTGGGATGGTTAAAATTAATTCTGTTTAGTCAGATGTTACAGCAATCTAGAAAAAATAATAGTGGTGTAGATTACGATAATGAGTGACAGTTGATTGCTAAGAACTAAAGACACGAAAGCTGTTAGGGATAGGAAATAACATTAGATTGAAGGATTTGCTTCTGGTATGGTGAGAAAGTTATGAGCAGAAAGTAATCCAGTCTCTGCTGGGAGAATCTGCCTATTCTTGGTGGAGACTCACCAAATGAGCAAACTCAAGAGAATTTACTCATTTTGAAATAAGAATAAGTTTTACTTTAAAATTGCTAGAATTGATTACTTGTCTCTGTGTCTGTCTGTTTTCTTGTAGATGAAGATGTGCAATGGGTATCATGATTTATGGGATTTGGAAAGCTTATAAATCATATACTCTCACCCCACATTTCTTCTTAGAACATTTTCAAATAAGCAAGATGTTCTGTTTTCATTTATTTTTAATATATGAATTATTGGTTGTATTGTAGGCCACATTTGATTGCTCTAACCTTTTACAAGGTGGATACTAGGCAAGCAAATATTTCTATTGGAGGGGGCTAAAGCTACAGCCAATATCACCATCATTATGTTTTAAAACCATGCATCATGAGCAACTCACTATGAAGGCTAAGCATGCATGAACAGACTTTAGTGGCCTAATCAAATAAAACTTATACTGAAGATTATCTCACAGGAATTTAATGATATGCATAATTGTTATTCTAGTGCATGATAATTAGGCAAGTACTTCTTGTAAATGATGATAATTGTGTGATTTTACCACAGCCAGATGAAGCACTAGCAGAAGACTCTGGCAAAATAATAGGTAAGTAAAGAGGTCAGAGGCAAGAAAGCAGGTTGTATTCCTCAGTACAGTGACTCTGTATCCGCGGATTGATTCCAATATGATCCCTCTTGAGGAAAGGAAAGCAGTTGGAGGATGGAGGAGAGAATTAAATTGCAGAAAGGAAGAAAATTAAAGTTAATATTTGTTGTGGGCTGAATTGTGTCCCTCTAAAATGGTATGTTGAAGCCTCTACCTTTGTGGACCTCAGAATGTGACTTCAGTTTAAAATTGGTTGTAAATGTTAATCAGTTGAGATAAGCTCTCATTGGAGGAGGAGAACTTCCCTCCAGTGTGATGATTCTATAGGAAGGCAGTCATCTGAATAAAGGAACAGAGAGATAGCATGTGAGGAAAGAAGGCGATAGTGGTTGATGCGTCTGTGTGCTAAGGGATTCCTAGAACACAGGCAAAGGATAGCTTGTGCTAACACCCAGTGTGGACAACATGATCATGGGAGCTCTAGGAGCTTAAAGCACCACTTGTAGGTTGAGCCTTCCGCGCAGGTTCCAGGGCAATCTGAGTACTTGATACGTGAGCAAATATTTGCTGCCTGCCTTCTGCTTGCTTAGCATTTCTTTTACTACTGAAGTTAAGCGTCACTGATGAGACCGACATGGCCCTTGCCCTGAAGGGGCATTGTTGTCTTTGTCTTCTATCTGGCTCATCTTTCTGGAAATTGTGTTGCACTGAACACCTGACACACTGTTTAAATGTTTTTATTTACATAGCTGTCTACTCTATAAAATGTGAAATCTTAATGACCAAGAATAATATTACATCTAAAATCAATGTTTACTAAGTGAAAATTAAAAGACTAAAATATTCATCTTTAGGACTAGAGATGAGGGATATTTATTTAATAGAGAAACAAAGATAATGGAATGATATGCTTGTTTGCATGCTAAAATGTGAACATTTAGGCATCTTTACAAACTAAGAAGGATGTGTTTAAAAACTCAATTTTATACACTAGAGTGATGTTATTTGCATTTTTACCTTCTTGTAAGCTGGCTAGCTCTCTCTTTTGCTATTGTAGCCTTTGCAGATTATCAAATTTCATATATTTTTCATTTTCATGTAAAACCTATAACAACTTTTAACTTTTTATGGACCTTTTTATTTTATGGATCTATAAATTCCAATACATTTTGTAAAGGAGCTCACATAATGAGAATGATAGCTTAAAAGTTATGTGCCAAAATGTGTACAATTTAAAGATGATAATTCAGGTAGTGATTAGAGATTTATGGACAGAAATGGCATGAGAAATAATTATGATAAAATACCTAATGATTGATATATCATTCATTTGAATTTAGCAAATCAGATTCAAATATAAAATAAAATAGTTTTACTCTTCTCTAACTCTTGCATTATCTGCCACTCCAGACATTCTACCCCATGCTTCATGTCCAATTCTATGCAAGGAGACAAGTATACTTTATCTCTTATGTTTCCTTTCCTGTACTAATAAGGAAAATGTTATTAGGCATATTCTCCAGTCTTAGCTTCAAACTGTATGGAAATTAAAAAAGAAAATAATAACTGTGTTATTTCCCTTTTGAATATTTGATTTGTATTAACTCCAAGAAACTTAATGATTAAGTAGTGTAGTAGTTATTCTCTGAATAAATCTATAATGTTATTTATAATTAATATAAATATGTAATAGATGTTTAACATGTTAATATATGCTATATATGTTTATGTATGTATACTTTTCTTTGTAGATGTTATTTCTTGACTCTGCTATTATTTAGTCTGTATTCACTGTGAAAGAAAAAAGTCATGATGTGCCTTGCCCACGTTGTTGTTTATATGCATATAGTTTTCATATTTAACACCACTATGTCATTGCTAAGTTTAGTATTCCTAAGTCAAAAGCATGTTGCCCTCTGGTGATCCATAGAGTAAAGAAATTAAACCTGAATTTACTGCATGAACTCTTTATTTAAAATGTATATTTCAACTTAAACTCTGTAAAATAACTAAGCAATCAATAACTCAGTGAGCATCTGTAATGAACAGTGTAGATTTCTGGTATTTTAATGGCTATTTGGAATAGTTATAAATAAAAATAGGGAAGGGAAAATATACTTTGCTTTATTTTCTATAATTAATACAGAAATAATGGAAGATTAATAAGATATCTACCTCCATAAAATTGGAAATATGAAGAAGCTTTATGTCACCATAGATGGAAAGCTGGCTCCCCCTTCCAGGGTTATCTGCGATCTCAGAATGACCAGAGTAACAAAGGAATGCTCTCTGGTGCTTTGCAAACTAACAGATTTTTTTTTTTTTTACTTTTGTGGAATTGATTTTATTTTGACAAGTCTTATATCCTGAGGGTGATTTTTAGTGTGCCCACACTGTATTCATTTAATTTTGCTTGAGAATCTGCTCCATTCACAAATGTTCAGAGAGAGATTTCTATAGTTATCTGCCATGGTAGAGACTAGTTTGTGTATTTTATTTTACCTGTATGTTGCAATTTTGGCCTTTATCATATGTGCTTTTGATTGAGATTATCTCCAGTTGACAGTCTTACTGTGTACTCCTGAGGGCTTCTACAGGTGATTCTGAAGATTGTTTAGAACCTCCAGTGGCTATACTGTGACCTTAAGTTTCTCTGAGTTAAATATCCACATGTATTATTGAGACATTTTAATCATTTCAGAATTACATTCTAATTCTTCTTTGAAAGTACACCAACAACAATAATAGGACTTTTCTGTATCAATGGCTTTCCTCTAGATAACCATTGTTCTAATCTCTGGGAAAGATTTATCCCATTTTAATCAATGCTGTCTTAAAAAGACAAATGCACTGGTTTTGAAAGACAGCTGAAGTGGAGATGAAAAGTGTGGCCCATCTGATGCCTTCATTTCCAAATCTACAGTGAAAATAAATTGAAGGATACGCACGGACTTTGCTGCACACACTGAATTGGTGTTTGTGCACTGTTAATTAAAAAACATTAAATAGAGTAAAGGCCTGCAGTAGTTAGGAGCCTTTCTGCAAGAGCCCCCTAGCAGTTCAGAGTTAAACAGTGTAGGCTAGAATGGTTTAAGCATTGCTGGCGTTGCTATGGAATTCCAGTGCTTAGAAGCCAACACAATGTTTTATGCAACTTAAGGTCCCCAGGCGACACTTGGCAAGCAAGTGTGCTGACTTTTCAAATGAGAAAGAAGAAATAGTACATATTTTCAATGAAGGAAACTTACTTAGCTAAGAATTGCTCTTCTACTAACTTAGCACCATATGCTGTGTGCCTTGTATCCTCAACAGTGTTTGGCCCCTAACTCACACCTTTGTCTATATACTTAATGTTGAAATACAAAACAGGGTGCTATCAGCAAAGGCAGAGACCAGAATAAAACCAGAATAAAACTACCCTTTTCTATGTACTTAATGTTGAAGTAGAAAACAGGGTGCTATCCACTGAAGACAGATCTTGAATGATCACAGGCACTTTTTAGTCTGGGATCATTCAAAACAGCATTTACGTGAACGTTCTTAAGGAACTCTGTATAAACAACTTTAGCTAACTGGAACATTGAGTAATTATTTCCTTGCCTCAGCTAAATACTTGGGTTTAAAGCAGAAGATTTTGGGGCTACAGCAAAATCAAGATATCAGGTGTATCGAAATCAGTATGAAACCAGATGCATCCATCAAACCTCTGTTATGAAAACAGAAAATAAAGCCAGCCCCTGGAGGAAGACATGGCAGTGTGAGCAGAATGCGTCATGCATGGTGTGAGGGGTGGGGAATGGTGAGCTGAGGTATGAAACAGAGACTGGGAACAAGTTCACTGAGTATAGGTTGAGTACTGGCAAATCAACTAGGATTTTCCAGAGCGGTGGTGAGAAAGGGTACCAGTTTTGAGCAATGAATGTGAATAATAATAATAATAATAATAATAATAATAATACAATGATAATAAGCCCATAAAGTTTAGAAAGGGAATGATGAGAAATATTAGAAAACACACAAAAAAAGTTACCCATGGCTGCTCCTTAGTGAAGGTCTATGGTTTTCACTACACTGGCAGCAAGCCATTGAGTGGAATAAGTAGCTCTATAGTAATCTTGAGTGGACCATTTCTTTTCTTTATTTTAAAAATTTATCTGTCTTATACAGATTTATATTATTGAAGGAAAGCTTGGTAGTCATATGTCAGAAAGATTTAATTATCATTTTTAAACACATAAATAAAAATAAATAAAAAACGTTATTGGTTTTGTTAAGGCAATTCTAAGATGACTTGAAAAATGTTTTGATACTGGAATAGAAATGATTTTTTAACAGGAAAATTATTTCCTGAAATTGATGAAAATTGTTATGAAAATACTAGTTGCTAAGGAATACTATAGCCTAACCATGAGGTAAATGGAGCTTCTCAGAGCTGAGGAGTGAATTGCAGGCAAGCAGTGTCTAGTCAAGAACTGACAGGAAATCCAATGCCCACCCCACCCAAACTATGAGTCAGGAGACATCATTTGAGGAAAACATCTTAAAAATATTCTACACTCTCTAAATTCAAATGATTATTTTTATTCTAATTGCATTTTATTTTTTTAGACTTAATGTATATGGACAGCAGAAATGTGTGTTTGTACTTATACCTGATTTAGGAAACTTTCTGGAAGTTTGTGCATATATTTAACTTTTTTTTCATTTATTTGTTTGTTATATATATAGTGTTCTGCCGGCATGTATGCCTGTGGGCCAGAAGAGGGCACCAGAACTTGTTAGAGAAGGTTGTGAGCCACCATGCAGTTGCTAGGAATTGAACTCAGAGCCTTTGGAAGAGCAGTCACTGCTCTTAACCTCTGAACCACCTTTCCAAACCCTTGTGCTTATATTTTAAAAGAGCCAAGCTTTTACACTTATAGAAATATAAAGACTATTCTCTAGCATTGTAAAGAGTCCTCTTTTTTTCATTTGAATAATTTGGTTTATGAATGTGAGCTATCTCTCAACTATTAAATAATTAAAATTAAAGAAATATTTTATAATTGAAGCTAAAAAAATACCTGGATTTCAGATATAGCAGGATTAGGGCTATGGTCTACTTGATACATTTTTCTGCTGCTTTGATTATTGTGACTATTGGACTTGCCCAAATCATGCAACTTACAGAGTTGGCTGACTGCCTAAAAACTTTGGTGTTGTTTTTGTTGGTACTTTTGTAGTGTATTGTATTTTAGTGAAATATTTTATGACTTAGCCATATCTTTAGCCTCTAAGTCTATACTTTGTGCATGTTGTATGTGCATGCATACGTTTGTCTGTATGTATATATTTTCTGAGAATGAGAGAAAGGTACATGGTGAAAATGTTTATGTGATCTACTAAGCCAGAAGTGATAGAAATTATACAGTAAAGCTACGTACATAGCTTCTCACTTGGGGAGAAAACCAGGTACACATGCAAAAGGTGAAAAGGAAAACTAAGGAGATTTATGGAAATTTAAATTTAGTAGATTTTTCCTGAAAGACAGGAGTTCTATAGCACTGAAATAATAAAATATCCTAATTCTGTTATGGAATTTCAAAGTAAGTCCACGAATGAATGATTTTTTCAAAGAGAAATGGTGGGTTTGTGGCTGAGTTCAAGGACAAAAAGCAATTGAAATATCTTTTGAATATTTTTGAAACTTATTTTTGATTTTTTTAAATTTATGATTCAATGGATGGTAGAGCAAGATCTTTTTATAGATAATCTTCACCACTGTGCCATTGGCCATTTGATCCAATAGAACTTCTCCATCAGTAATGACGAACAGGTGCTGCTTAATGTGACTGATGAAGTGCAGAAGCATCTGTAGGCAAATTGGGATGAAGCATGATTTTTGAGATTTCAAGCTTAAGATAAATAGTATTGATTGTTGAACAATCACTGTCATGCATCTGAATAAATGCTTTGAAAAATCACCTCAGTTTTCCCAGTGTCAACTGTCTCAACTGCCTTTTTGATTCCTGATTTGCTTCTAGTTAATGTTCTTAAATCAAATTAAAACCTGTTTAATTGGAGTTTGAAGAACTATAATAGCCAGGTGAGGAACATTGCATTCACTTCTAGTTTTTATGGCTGTAGGAAAATATCACCAGTCTGTTTTTATTCATCTCAATCCTTATATTCTTTTCCCATATGTCATGAGTAAGAATAAGAAGGCACAGCTATCTAGCATTTATGGCAGCATTTAACACCTCATTTCTAAATCATGAAAAAAATTAAAAACATCTCTTTGAGATTCTTTTGCAAGGTGCTCTAAGTTTGAATTACATGCAATTAATCTAATCATGTTAGCTTTCAGAACCGTCTCTTAGGTAATTCAGAATCGAAGATATTAATATGAGTCTTGTGAATAATGGATCTTAAAATGTTATTATCTATATAATACTTGTAAGAGTTTAGTATCTTAATCCTTTGATATTAAACTATCCTGCAATTATTCAGTGCAGTGTTGGATATATTTAAGTGAGCATGATTTTGGCATTCTGAATTTACAAAGTGTTTAAATTTTAAGCTCATTGTTTTTACTACAAAAGATTTTTTGCAAAATGTACTTCATGAGATCTTTGGGGCACATTGGAATATGGGACATTAAAAATGACTTAAAATTAAAATTACATTAAAATATTGAGTATTGTAATATATAGTATGAACTTTTGTTAAAATACCTCAAATAACCAACTAAAACCCCTGTCTTCTAAACATCTATATTTAACTCCCTTTAACTAAGACTCAGAAAAGAAGGCCTTTGTGAAGATCCCTTTTTTTTAATTGCAGAAATCGACTCTGATTTTCTAAGTGTTCTCGATCACACCTGCCATCTAAGGCTCTAGTTTTCTTGCTGAGTATAGAGCACTGGTCTTGGGACTTCTTTCCAAATTACTGGGCCATGTCATGAGTGCATTGAAATGTGGGGCAGTTGCCATAATAAAAAGTTTCTTTTCTATCGATGACTAGCTATGTTTACTATATGCTTACTATAAACATGATTTGAATTTTTCTAAGTGTAATTATGACATTGGAAATATTATTTGAATTGGAGGTGAAGCAAGATTTTAGATAGAATCTAAAATTGCATAATCATATACTCGTCTATTCAATGTTTATTGATATTCCTTAGATGGTTCAAGTTCTTCCAAGTGCTAAATATAGTTAGGAACAAAATAGAGACCTTGACCTCAAGAGACCAAATGTGACTGAAGATATAACCAGCAGGTGCTCTCAGTGATAAGTGTGTAATATTATAGAGCAATTTCACTCATAGTTGCACATGCAGAGCATTTCTGGTTTGTCTTTGATCAACATGGCAAACTCATGAATCAATAATAGGCACTTAGAAAGAAATCCTTACAGCAATGCTGGAATACATGACATTTGGTGTTGAAGCATGATCTTAACATGTATATGAACTATAAGGGATGGCATGAGAAGAGACGCATGGTTTCAGATGGGTTCAAGGCTTAGAGTGTCCAGAGATGGGCAATCTAGTTTTAAGTTTTTATTATTGTTGTTTTGTGTGATTATTAGTTTCTGTCTCTGTGTGTATTTTGATAGTGATGGTGTGTGTGCTTGTATGTGTGTGAATTGGGTGGAGTTAACAGACTGTCAGGTACATTGGTGGGCTTATATTGTGTGATTTAGGTTATTGGTTGAGAGAAAGAGAGAGAGGCAGAGAGAGACAGAGAGAGAGAGAGAGAGAAAGATGGAAGGAAGAAGGAAAGAACAAGGAGATTGGTTAGTGGAGCTTTATACATGTAGTTATTTGAGGTACTGCCTGGCCTTGAATACCTGGCATTAACACTTCCTTCTCAACCACCTAAAGTAGCTGGGGCTATAGACAAACACATTTATGTCCAGATTCACTTACATAGTTAAAAATCATTTTAAAAAACAATTATAATTCGCTGTATTAAAGGGTTGGCTTATTAGTAACAATAGAAATGATACAACAAAACTTGTGTGTTAAAAACAAACATGTTAAAAAACAAACTCTATAGTTTGTATTTTGATGCATGTTCTAATCATGTGACAAAAACAATTACAATTGGCTGTATTAAAGGGTTGGCTTATTAGTAACAATAGAAATGATACAACCAAACTTGTGTGTTAAAAACAAACACATTAAAAAACAAACTCATTTAGTTTGTATTTTGATGCACGTTCTAATCAAGTGACAAACACACCTGAAACAATGGACATTTACAAGAATTCAAGAGAATATTGATTCTATACAACCTGTGTCAGAACTGTCAGTGTAAATCCAAGTCACACAAGAAGAAGTGCACATTTGTATAATTTATCAAAAAGTCCATATTATTTTTGTGCCATGAAATATGTATTCATGAGAAACACAGTGAGTCATGTTCAGGCAAGATTTGCTTGCTTTTGAATATTGATCGCCTTTCTGCTGTGACAATATTAAAAATAGCAGCATATGATTTCCATTCCCTCTTGTCTATGAGGGTGAGCAGAAAGGGGGTTACTTTAAAACTTTTATTTACCTTCAAGAAAGTGTATTCTGTATATGTGAACTTTCATCAATGATAAATGCATATATAATTGCTTTCACATGGATAATTGTAGTTCACAGGCTTTTTTCAAGGATTTTTATCAAAATAGAAAAACAATACAAGTACTAATTTATTCTAAACTTACAATTTTAGTCTTTCCTTGTTACTTCCCATACGTTATATAAATAAAATAAATAATAATTCTATTTAAATTAAGTCAGATGCTGAGGGACCCTAGTAAGATCAGTGGATATGGAATGTGTGTGGAAGGTTCTTGAAAACTGTAGTGTGTGTGTGTGTGTGTGTGTGTGTGTGTGTGTGTGCGCGCGCGTGTGTCTGTGTGTGTGTTTGTATGATTTTATGTGGTGCACATGAAGGCCAGAATTTGTTACTAGGCATCTTCCTCAATCCTTCTTCACTTCCTTTTGAAGACAAGATCTTACTGAGCCTGAGAAGTCATTGTTTGATTCTGCTGGGCAGGTGAGTCAGTGCCCTCCGGGGTTCCATGGTCACTGCCTTCCTAGCCCCGTGATTACATGCGTGTGCTGCTGCTGCACCAGCTCTTCATGGCTGTCACACATTCAGACTCGTGTCTTCAAACTTGTGGAACAGGTTGATCATTTCTCTAGCCCATGACATCCATATTTACTTGTAAATGTAAAAGTCGCTTCTAAAATCAGACAGGTCTCATCATAGAAATTGTCTCACATCTGTTTTCTTGCATGTGTCATATTGAATAATTTCATTAAAAAGCTGGATTTCTAATATTCTGTCTCTTACAGTTTTGCCATTTATTGCTACATTATTAAAAATAAACCATATAGTGGTACGTCAATTTTTTTTTTTACTTCAGGCTTCAGTGGAACTTCTCTTAGGAAGAAATGAAACCAGGGTTCACATAGTATGTGCTGCCCATTTGCCAGTCCCTAGTGCCATGGAGCAAGAACACAATTTGCTTATAATGAAAACTATATAGTTTATTTGTGGTATTATGCATATCTATGATTAGATCTGTAAAGAGGAACGTTAAGAAGTCTAAAGCAAAATTAAAGTGTGTATGACTGTCCATACCAACATACTTCACTAGGAGCTGTGTGCACGGCCAGTCTCAAACACAGTGGCTTAGAGGGGTACATCTAAGTCATCATGTTTTTATCCATACATTATTGTTTTCTTTTCAATTGTAGTTGTGTGGAGTAAACTTGGGTCTCAGACATGATTAGTGAATACTATAGATAGCTAAAACAATATTTCCTTATCTTTATTGCAAGTGAGTAAAGAAAATTAGCAGAGATACACAAGACCTGGCAAAGTATACATAATTATTGCAATGCATTCATATTTTTTCATAATTTCATACCTGAGCAATGTCTCACCTCATTTCTACCCTTACCTCTCCCTGTCACCAACTTCTCTTATGTCTTCCCTCCCTATCTCAAGGTCATGTTCTCTTTTTTTTTAATTGTCAATACACACAAGTGTGTGTTTAGAAATGACTGCTTGCTATCTCAGACTAGATTTCACATGTAAATGTTCTGAAGATACAGTAAAAGTTATAGGGCAAAATATCATTTAGTTCACCCTTCCTATTCCCAATTCACTTTGTTACCAGTCTTTTCTATTGATTTGAAGAATCGTTACTCACCCAACATTATATTACAATGAATAGCATGCTTGGATGCGTGACTGGAACTTTGAGGAGGCTAAGATGTATTTAGAATTAGGCATCTTCATCCTCAGCAAACACATGGATCCAAGACAGAATGGGTATAAATGAGCAGGTTGTATTTATGTATGTGTATATGGTTTGTATATATGAATGTATATGTGTATGTATATATATATGTGTGTGTGTGTGTGTGTGTGTGTGCAGATAGGTTGTAAACACAAATATAGCAAGTATACATATATGTATATCAATAAAAAAGGGTATGAACTTGAAAAAAAGAGTAAGGAGTGATAAATGGGAGAGTTTGAGAGAGGAAGGTAAAAGGGTAAATATTGTAAATGAGTTATAATCTCAAATGATAAAAGAAATGCTTTTTAAGTAGCATGTTCCCTATTGCTGTTTTTCAAGTTTCTCATCACTATTCAGCCTGACTATCTCTAGAATCTGTCTACAAGTTTCTACCTAAGTGAGCATTTGCTAATGCAAGGAATGTAGAGGCAATTTTACCTGAGACTAGTGCAGACAGCATGGTTCAGTGTATTTTTAATGTATGTCATTATTGATGCTTAAGAAAGCATCTTGGTATGTGAGCATAGCAACATATTAGAATCATTAAATTTATAGTTCTTTCATTTATTTCTAACAGAAAAAAAAAAACTTTCAGGCTGCCGCTTTAATTACAGCGGATGGCAAAGGTCTGCAGTGAAAAGGCAGCACAAACGGGCTAGATTTTATTACACACAGGGGGATGGTTGAAGGCATGATAATCTAGGGAAGAAAGATGTTTGCTAATGTTTACATACTTAGCTCCCACTGGCACGCCACCAGCTTGGAGACTTGCTCTGTCCCTCTGATTCTGAGAAAGTGCATCCAGATTCGCAGCAAGACTTCAAGGAGCACCAGATGATGGGGCAGATGGCAGATGACTAATTTGGCAAGCCTTGATGAGTGGAAATTGTTTGCTTTAATTGCTTGTCAAGTCCAGTACCAACATTAAAGTTAAGGGCCCAGCACTTGCATAAAAAAACAAAATACAGCAATGCTAATTAGGACTGTAGCTTAGGGGAGAGAGGCCATAAGAGAAAGATTAAGAGTAAATTCCAACAAAATAGTGGCAAATTAATATTATTTAAGTCAAATATAGGAGACAAATATGATTTCAAATTATTCACTCATATCTATTATATTTTTCTATCTTTGAAATGGAAATTTTGTAGAATATAAATTAAGGAATGTGAAGAAAGACTATCAACGATCATTAATGAAAGTCCATTTTGCCATTTTATTAATAGTTGCTTCATACACTGAATTTAAATTTATCAATAATTCATTAAACTTCATAAAGCTAAAGTGTGAAATATAAAATAGCAAGTAGACATATTAGTAAGATCAAAATTTGTGTTGAAAAAACTAGGTTTGGAAAGAATAGTTCAGAAGCATCATGGAGAGTTTGGAGAGCTAGCACAGAGATTAAGAACACTTGAGGCTGTTCCAGAAGACCAGATTCCAGCACCCACCTCTGGCAGATCAGCCTGTAGCTCCATCTTCTGGTCTCACAGGATACCTGCATATATGGGGCATACACATGCACACAAAAATACACACAAATACACACATAAATATTTAAAATAACCTAGTGCATAGCTGAGATAATAAACGAAACCAACTGTGTGTGTATGTTGTGTGTGTGTGTGTAATTTTTGTGATAGTCTTTCAATGTGAAATAATAGTTGAAAGGAGAAAGCTTTTCTGTAAGGGTGATGTTAGTATGAAGACAATATTAATAATCCATAAAACCATGTTGAGAAACTCTCATTATATATTAAGTGAGATTTGAGGCCAACAATTTTATATTAATATTGGAACAATAGAAATCATATGAATGATTTTGTTAGACAAGACTTAAAATTACCACAAGTTTTTGGTTTCTGATTTTTTTAACTGAGTGGTGATTATGTTGGATCCAATTGTGAAGCTAGAGAAACCTGTGTCCAATAGTATAGCTACACTTGTAATTGAATCAAAATTAAATAAAATAATTGGCAATTGCATTGGGCCTCATATTGATCTTGACACCTGCAGTTACATTTGAATGATACCCTGGGGAGTTCAGGTAAATTTAGGATTTCTGAAGCTTAAACTGCTGTAAATTTGTCATTCAAAGACTTTCTAACAGTGTTTTTCAAAGAGGTTGGGTGTTGTTAAAGTTGTTTGGGCTGTTGAAGAAGATTTTTCAATTCAGGTTTGATAAACAGCTTTGTGAAATCAATGAAACTTGATGGCTTAAGCATTGTCTTGTATGCATTGCCTGATTGTAAAATCGATTGACAAATGAAAGTTGTGAGGCATTCGATGAGAGCTTCATGAGGAGAACCACAAGTGATTTTTATGCTTCCATCCAAACTAATTCCTTAAAAACCAAGTCTGCCTCTCAAGATAAAAGCTATGCTTGATATACCACTGATTCTTCTCAGTTCAGATTAAAGCTAAATATAAAGAAATTCATTACTGCGACAAAATTATTTCCTTAATTGAACAGCGTATAATAAAAAACGCTTCAAGATTAAAAGTGTTTGGAATAAAATATTGTGATAAATATGACTTTTGTTTATTGGAATTAGTAATTTGGCATTTAAGTAAAGTATATACACAATACAGGTTATCTTTATGGAGTTATTAAAACTTAAGTAGTAGCATTTTAAGTTATTTTTATGGTTTTATTAAGATCAGCTAAATGAGTATTATTTGAAGATGTCTTCATTTTAAAAATATTTGTTAGTTATATTTGTGAGTATTTTGCATGAATTCATGTAAAGTGCACCATATTTGTGAAGGTGCCCATGGATTCCAGAAGGGTGTGTTCTGGAACTGGAGTTACAGCTAATTTGAATATTTAATCTCTTGAGAACATTTTAATGTTTACATTACATTGTCTAATGTTAAACAATGAGTTTAACATTACGCTGGATAGTTCGATGTCAATTTGACACAAGCTGTAGTGTCATCTGAGAGGCAGGAACTTCAGTTAAGAAAATGCCTCCACAAGGATTGACTATAGGCCAGTCTGGAGGGCATTTTGTAGTCATTGTAGGTGGGGCCACAGCTGGACTGTGGTTCTGAGTTCTACAAAATATCAGGCCAGGCAAGCAATGAGGAGTCAGCACGTAAGAGACATCCCTTCATGGTCTCTGCATCAGCTCCTGCTACCAGGTTTCTGAGCTGTTTAAGTTTCTGTTCTGACTTCCTTCAGTGATGAGCTGTGATGTTGACAGGCAAGCCAAATAAACTCTTTATTTCCCAACTTCTTTTTGGTCACGGTGTTTTCTCATAGCAATAGTAAAACTAAATAAGCCATGAACTTAAAACTATCTAAATTCAATGCCTTCTTCATGCTATGCATTTCTTTATAATTGAAAAAGCAAGCATGCAACAATATTTGAATATTTCAATTAGAATATCAAACGTGAATACCCTATATGTGCTTAGTCTTTCAGACCAAAGGTCAGAATGCACTAAATATTTAGGAACCCTCTTCATTTAGATAGTAACACACTGATTTAAATAAAAGTTTAGCATCATTGGGACTTAAAATAACTAAAATTGACATTTCATAAACTTATATAATATTTTTCACAGATATTTTATTTTTATAGAAAGTGTTTTAATTTTCATGGAGCAATAAAATAGAGATCATGGACTAAAGGTTTTCTTAATGAACTTCTAATGTATAATGCAAAGTAAAAGCCTAGTTTTTATCTTGATCAATAATGGATTTCTATGTGAATAAATTGTGGTCACTATTCTGCTTGTATTGAATATTATTTATTAACAGAATTCATCTTGTTCTACAGCTTGTTAGTTTACAAAGAGGAGATGTTCTACATACCAAATTGATTCATTTTGTGTGGACTGTATCTCCTATAATAGCCAGACAGAGTAGTTGAAATTATTTATGACACAGACCATATAACTTAAGTTTTAATCCTCCTTTATGGATAGTATTTTAGCTTGTGAGCCAATATAACTGTTATATTGTTGTTAGTGAAAATTTAAGAATACAAGTCATAGTTGTTACAAATCCTACCTCCTGTACCTAATTTCTCAACCATCTTTGGGATTGGTCCTTCCTTTAAAGTCCAGATCATGGCTTAATATATAGCTCTCTAGGCTGGAGAAATGGTTTAGTTATAGTCCTTGTCCTTTCTATAGAGGAGCCAAGTTCAGTTCCATCACCTTTCAAGGACAGCTCATGCCAATTATCACTCCATTTCTAGGATATCCAACACTTCTTTAGACGTCCTCAGCAGTATGCACATGTGCATGCGCGAGCACACACACACACACACACACACACACACACACACACACTGGCAACCTCTCTTAAATAAAAAAGATCTTAATATGCGGCAAGAGAGTAAGCAGAGATTACACTTTAGTTTCCTGACTACCCAGACCCGAATTTGAATAATCACACAGAAACTATATTAATTACAACACTGTTAGGCTGCTGGCTCAGGTGTATTATTAGCTAATTCTTATATCTTAAATTAATGCATTTCTATTAATCTATGTATCACCACAAGGCTGTGGCTTACTGGTTATGTTCTAGCATCTTTCTCCTTTGGCAGTTTCATGGTATCTCCTGGATTCCATCTGCTTTGTTAATAACCAAAGGCAATAAAACATATTCATAGAATAGAGAGGAAAATATCCCTACATCACAAGAGTTCGGTGCATAATAAGCAAATTGCTGAGAGCAATTGATTGAGTGCACACTCCTAAACGGGATGTCTTTATCAGCCTTACTCCACTGCTATCACCAAGGTTTAGAGGACACAGTGGAGAAGAGCAAAAGAATATATGAGCTGAATAATAGGCCAGAGTGTGATGAAATAAAAACTGCTTGGCTTGAAACAACTGTCATATTCATAAACTCATAGTAAATGGGGTTGCTAACACAAGGTCAAGATAACCAACATAGAATAGCCAACAGGGATGGGGACATACCCTCCAGAACCACTCTTTACCGTGGAGCTACTGGAAGTTAATCCTTTTAGGAGAAAAAGAGTCATTCTTTTATTGAATGTATCCCCACTTGTATGTTTCCAAGGCTGTGGTGAATTACCCAGTACCCATGGCACTACCATGAAGACCAGCAAAAAGAGGTAGTGCAGTTGGGGTTGGGTCTTATTAGGGGCTATGTAAGGGAAATTGAAGATGGGAAATGTGGTGTGGATATGATACTATTATATATTACATAGTATTTATTAATGAAATCATCAGTAATAAAAATATCATTAGATTTAACCCTCTTGCATTTCTTGAATCTGACCTGAAGATAATTTGAAGTAATCTGGCAAAACTGGTTCAATCCACATTGAAAGTAAAGTTCTGAGAACATGATCCACAGCATGTCAAAACATAGACTCTGTGGCTATTCTTACTTTCAAAGAAAAGAGTGTAGTGTAATCTTTGCTTTTAGTGTATAAATTTCCATATTAAAACTCCTTACTCTATTACCATACAGAAAGAAAAAGATGGTTTTATATGTACATGCTATTATTTTAAGCCTGACATAGTGTCTTTCTTGGAAGACTAAGTTATATTTGTTGAAGGTTTGAGACATGCCTAGATAACAGGGAGTTTCATATTGCCTATGCTGTAAACTCTATCTAAAAATAAGTGATTTCAGGGAGAAATAATCAATATTGTGACAAAGTATCACAGAGTAGGGAACTTACTTTAGTAGCATTAACCTTCTCCCATATCTACAGGACAGAAATCTAAACAATGGGCATCCCCAGGTTCATATACCTGTTGAGATTCAGTCAGCATCTTCCCTTGCTACTAATCATGACTGTCAGTCCATAACATCCTTTATATTTTAGGTGCTTCATTCCAGCTTTGCCTTTATGATCACAGGGCTGCCTTCCTAGGTAGCTGCACTGCAAGGTGCTTTCTCCTTTGCCTGTGTGAATGTGTGCATGTGTAGTATATGCACATACGTGTGTAGGTGTGCTCAGTCATACAAGGACAGGTGGAGGCCAGAGGCTGATGCCACCATGTCTGTATTAGCCACTTTCCCACTATTTATTTATTTGTCTGTTTGTTTGTTCATTCATTTATTCTAAGACCAAATCTCTCACTGAACGTTGAGTTCTTGTCATTTAGATAGACTGTTTGCCCCGTAAACTCAGTGATATACTTGTCTCTACCCTGTTCAATCTCCAGTGTCAGGGATAAAGGGGAGCATAATTATACCTGGTTATTTGTTTGTTTGTTTTGTTTTTACCTGATTCTGGAAGTGTTAATTCAGATCTTGATTCTTGAGCAACAAACACTACTCAGTGACTTGTCTCCACAGCCCAGGGTCTATCTCTTGAATGTGCGTAGAACACATTGCACCAGGACTACCTACCGTCGCCTTAATGTGACACCATTTCTAAGAAATACCTGAGATCAGCTCATAGAGAGGAAAATTTGCAGTAGTTATGGTTTCTGAGGTTCTAGTTTATGGTTTTGGGTGCCTGTGGTGAGTCATTGCAACATATTATTCTTGAATTGGATAGGAACATCTCTCTATAGGTTGTGTCTACTAATTTGAAGTTTCCACAACTTCTCAGTAGTGCTGTGGATTAGATCTATAATAATCTTCATTTTTTTACATTAAAATTTTGTCAGTTTTGGTATAATTACTAGGAAAACAGTTAGTCTTAATGTTAAGACTATTCCCTCAAGACTTTTTTCTCCTATCTACCCTGAAAATAACACCAGGCATAGTTACTTGTCATTTCTATATACAGGACATACAATTGTATATCTGACCTTTATCCCAATCTCTGCCACCAACATCTTTGAAGTTATTTGTGCTTTATTTTGGATATACTAATTAACTTACTTAAAAATGATACATTAAAATACAGTTTTTCATTACTCATTAATATTGTAATTTACATTCCAATGTTTTAGCATAAGGAAAACTGACCAGTATATTAAATGTTAAGGACTGTATACATACCTATTTGTGTGTTGTGAAAATAACATTAAAATCTGAGGGTGAAAGGCAAAATAGATAACACTACATACAAAAAACAGACATGTATGTGTGTACATTGATGGGCTGACATACAAACCAAAACAAGGTTCCATCAATCAAGTATGCATGACTAATATACGTACAAGCAGAACATTATGCTTTTGAACACACAAGAATATGCATGTGGATAACTTGGTTAAGGTCAGCATTTTATTACATATTTTCTTTGTAGTATATTTATGAAACATTTCAAATCAAATTGCTTAACACATTTTAAAGATTGGTATTATTGAGGTTGGTCTTCATGTGCATATTTATATCACTAAGATAATTTACTAGAACAACTTATTGTACAGTAGATAGTAAATAATTTTTTAAATATTGTTATTCTCATATTTCAGTTTTATTTATGTGTAGACAATTACTTTATCAGAAATTTGGGTAGAGTATAAATCTTAAAGAGAAGCATATATAGATGAAATTAAGTCTTTTGCCCTGAGAGCTTTTGTATAAGCATAGCAAATGTGATTATTTCAAGTATCCTCTAAAATTTAGTTAAAGAATTCCATGGAAGCCACTCTTTCTTACAAAAGTAAAGCTAATTTCTCTCTGGAGGGGTGGTAGTCTATGACCCTTGATCATGCATTGAATATTTTGAGTTGAGATAAACTATTCAGTAGTGCACTTTTTGTAAGATATTATCTTTGTTCATGTCACATACAGGTTATATAACTTTAGGTGCATCTTTGTCTTTTCAGTGTGCGCAGGAACAGAGAATAAACTGAGCTCTCTCTCTGACCTGGAACAGCAGTACCGAGCCTTGCGCAAATACTATGAAAACTGTGAGGTAGTCATGGGCAACCTGGAGATCACCAGCATCGAGCACAACCGGGACCTCTCCTTCCTGCGGGTATCGCTATTTCTTTTTCTACTATTCTTTTCTAGTGGGCATGATGTCATAATGTGCAAAGCGAGCTTTTCTAGATTAGACCTGGTAGCTCTACCCTTCTGCCAGGCAGAGTCTGTGACTGTAGGCAGAAGATAAGCAACAGGGAGGCACCTGCAGGAAAAGGGTAGGAATAGCCATGCCAAAGTGACTGACGACCCACGGAGATAGGTGCTGTCACGTTAGATTGATAAAAAGATCCTGTCATGGTAGAGTGCAGGACACACTGCAAGTCCCTCTTTTCCTGACAGGATGAGGACTAAGAGAGTCAGAGGACTAATCAGATAAGGATGGGTGGCTTCAACTTCATCTCTTCTCTGCCTCGCTTCTGTCACTCGGAAAGAAGATGATGCAGAGAGCAATAGTGTCGCTCCTCCTAATTCAGGTCAATGCCATTTCTTTTGAAACTGTAAACAATCTAAAGTAAACTCAGAAGAAATTGCAAATAGATGATACATCTATGCATTACCTGTGAAAATTACATAGCAAACGTGACTATCTTTCTAGAAAGATAGGGCCTTAGAAGACTCAATTCTGAGTTCTTAGCTCTTGTTTCTAAAATGCAGTGTACAGAAGCTATCCTAGGCCACACGTGACAAACTGAATGATGCTGAAGCAGAGGAAAACTAAAGGAGAAAGCAAAAACAGGGGAAATAGAAAATGATAGTCCATCAGATCCCAACAGTGTGAGAGAGGTTGGGAATGCCCTGTAATCACTGTGTGAAAGTCTTCTTTGATTTGCCATATCGCTAGATATCATTGAAAATAAAAAGTGTGTGTTTGTGCACATATGCAGCTATACATACCTATTCATTTTTTAAAAATAATGCAATGTGGAAATATTTATAATTGTGTAACCCTTATAATCTTATAATGCAATTATTGACCAATGATAGCATTCTTTTGAATTTTAATCTCTAGATTATGAAAGTTATATATACATGTTTGAGCAACATCCTTTAAACAATGGGTCTAAATTTCTTAGGAAACATGTTGAACTTAATTTATGAATGTTTTTGGGAAAAGTAAAATAAACCAGGCCGAGATTTCTATGCAGAATTAAAAATGGTTTCTTACTGGTTCCTAAATAGTCTCTGTAAATTCTTATGAATTTTGTGCTAACCCATACACATCTGTAAGTTCATGTTTTATTAAAAGTAATTTTAATAATTTTCTTTTTACTTGTTAATATATTTTGTTCATGTATCTTTTGTTGCTTTATAATACAATCATTCTTAAATGTGACATATATTTATTGTTTAAAAATAATCTTAGTTCATCTACAATAGCAACTAATGCTTCTTGACTTCAACTTTGTAGACACTGAGAACACACATCTAAATAAATCACATATGACTCCTACCTACAGCAAACAGTGCAGTGGAGATGAAGAAAAAGAATGAGGGTAAAATAAAATATTGCATTGGAACTCTACTAAGTCTAATGAGGAAATTATTTAGGTTATGTCAGCATTCAAGTGACATTTGATTAGATGAAAGTGTCAATGACATTAAAAAGAGGAAAAATCAACCAGTAGGCCAAAGGTAGAAGATTCCAGAGTCTCATTTTTTGTTCTCTTGATGAGAAAAGAGTAGTGACTATGAGGGGGGGGGAGGAAGAAGGAAGTGAGGAGGAAGGGCTATAGAAAAAGAGAGAGAAAGAGAGAGAGAGAGAGAGAACAAGAGGGGGGAGAAAGGGAGAGTTAATACTAGGTTACTAAGTGACATGCTATTTAAAATTTTATTCTGGCATATTCTAAAAGCCTTCTTCTAATTTGGAGTTTTATTTATTCTTGAAATCACCTTCTGGCTGATCTGCCCTTACAGTAACTTTCTCATCATGTAACTGGCCAGTAATAACACATTAGAAACAGAACCCAAGCAATAAAGAACTTCTTTCTTTACGTCATGCTACCCTTTCCTCTAAGTTGTGAATTGTGAAGGCAATTGTGTGTTGTAATGTTATGCTAGTCGTTGTCTTGCTTCACATGGCCCTTAGATGTGCTTGTGTGATCATGATTTATAGAGCAAATTTTCAAAGATGTTCTCAATTTCCCTTTTGCAAGAATAGCTTAAGTCTATCATGCATATGGAGAGGGAGGCTTAATGGGTACCAATTTCTTTCTGGATCCATTCCTGTCTTTAGGAGCTATAGAAATTATTTTGTTTTTGGAGAAATATCCTACTTTTATTTTCATGCGGTCATATTCTGACATGTTGTTTTTTTCTTTCTGAAAGCACTACCCGTTCTGTGACTTGTATTACCCACAGGCCATATCAAACTTATTTCATAACTGAGCAGTCAGTATTTAGAAAAGTACCTAACGTGAACTAGGTGATTTATTCACTACAGAATCAATGGGTGTCCTTCTGTGTAGCATATTTGTGTGTATATGTTTTTGTGTGTCGCACATGTGCAGGTGTGTATGGATGAACACATATACATATGCCCATGCAGAAGCCAGAGGCTGACACCAGATGTCTTACCTAATTTCTTCTTGACAATGTTTCCTTGAGAGTGTGTCTCTCAGTGAACCTGGAACTCACCAATTTGGCCCTATGACACACCAAAGATTGTTCTTTCCCAGGCTTCTCACTGCCAGCATTACACTTCGTTATACTCTACTCGGCATTTAGTGGGTACTCAAGATCAAACGGGATCTCATCCTTGCCCAGCAAGATGGACTGAACCTCTCCCTCTCCCCACTAAGTAAATATTGATCTGTTATAGAGCTTTCTTTAATGGCAAAATGTTCTCTAAACAGAATGAAAGTCTCTCTTGATAGTCTCATGATTTCAGTGCCAACATATCCACAATGCCACTCATGTGAGGAAAAAACACAGGGTGTGTCAATTAGAAACCTGACCTAGAAATATTTGGTATTATAACCAAGAGCACTCGGGTTCCTTGTCCCCTTAGGAACCTGAACATAGCCATCCTTATCTTGTGGTTTGAATGCCAGAGAGAAATGTACACCCAGTAGATTTGAGCCAGCACTCTGAAACAGATGCACAGAACAGAGAGAGTACTTTCCCAAAATATTAACATGAGACTCAGACTAGTTGCCCACTCCCACCTCTCTCTCTCTCTCGCTCTCTCTCTCTCTCTCTCTCTCTCTCTCTCTCTCTCTCTCTCACAGGGTTTCCTGAAAGCCGCTCTTGTAGACCAGACTGATCTTGAACTCACAGAGATATGCCTGTGTTTGACTAGCAATTGCTGGGATTAAAGGCACGCGCCACCACTACCAGCGTTTTTGTTTGTTTGTTTGTTTAAAGAAAACACATTTTACTGTGGCTGTTATGGGTTTTAATGGAAAAATTCCTTTACGTCTTGGCTAATGGCAGTATTACAAATCTTCTTTACCCTGTGATTTATTTACTTTTTAAAAATGAATTGTTTATTTTTTTATTTTATGGATATTTGTGTTTTGCCGATATTTGTGCATGTATGTCTGTGTGAGGCTGTTGGATCCACCAGGCAGTTCTGAGCTGCTATGTGGGTGTTAGGAATTGAACCCAGGTCCTCTCAAAGAGCAGTCACTGAGACATTTCTTCAGCTACCTCTTGTAGGCTTTTGATGGCTTGTTGGGCTTAGACATTTCATTCATTGGTGTCCATGATATACTTCTGGAACTTGATTGTAATTTTATAATTCTACCTTTGCCCATTAAACGGAATAGATATTATTTCCTTTAGTGTAACTGAAGCACTTCAATGAGTATCCCTCCAAGGATAAATAAATGAACCTTTGAAATTAGATTGAAAATAGGTTATGGACATAACTCAGTTGGTAGCATACTTGTCTAGTGAGCACAAGGTCCTGGATTTGATCATGTAGCTCCAGTAAAGAGTACAACCTGGGTGTGGGAAGTGCTGGTAATAGGAGCAACTGGTTAGGGATCAGGATCTTTCTTGGGTGTATAGAGTCAAGGCCATCCTGGGAATCAAGAGATTCTTCAAAACAAGCATGGAAGAGGAAGAGTGGGAGAGGTGGGAGAAGAGGAGAGAAAGATGAGAAATAGAACCTGTGCTTTTGTCTTTTTAGAGAGAGTGGGATGCTTTGGAGACCCTTGCCTTTTTTTTTTCTGGTAGAAAAAAAAATTTCTGCTGAAATGCATTTCAATGCATTGCTTTCAAGAAGTTTTCATTATAGAAAATACTCTCCTTCCACATATTTTCATACAACTTCCTTTTCCTGAATTTCTTTTAGGAAGGATAAATAATCTAGTTAACTGTTTTTAATATTTGACCGCTAAGCCAGCATGCAGTTGGCTAAGAAGAAAAGAGGCTGTAAAGTTTACTTACTTTATAGTTTATCACCACCACAAGGGGAAGCATAAAATACAAAGCAACAAGGCACAAAACCACAGATTTTGTGTTGTATAACATTAGTTAGTAAAATAAGAATTAATTTTTATTTTTAAATATAAACAATTAACTTACAAAGTATTTAATTGGATGAGAAAATAGTTCATGTAATAGTTTGTTTAAGTAATGGCAAATCCTGCTTACCTGTGTTTACTTTATTTCCCATTATATATAACAGAAAGACTTATGTGGGAGAAAATGATAGAAATAGGATGAGAAAAGTAGTCTTATTAAAAGAAGCACTAAATATGAAAGAAAAATATCATTAAATGAATGATCTATAGCATCATACAATGGCTCTAATTTGTTACTTTATTGCATTTACCAAAAGGATATGCAAATTTTTGCTTGTAGTGTGTGTGTGTGTGTGTGTGGTTTATACATTTTGTTTGGTTTATAACATGGAAGATTGTATGATAAGCCTGGATTGCTTTTTTAAAAAAAATTTCTAACAGAAAGATATGAATTTGTTAAGTCAGTAAATAAGACTATCAAATCTAGTATTTATATTCCTTAGCTATTTTTCATTGAGTACAATGGTCTATGTTTTGCTTCCATGTTATTAATGGTTGAGATTTTAAGAGAATGACATAAAAATCAGCATCCAAATATTCAGAACCTTCAGTCATTGGGCTCAAAAATTCTATACCTTCAATGAATGTGAGCAAGAATTAGAATAAGACATCATCCTCTACTTCATTTAAGTAATCCTTGTAGACTAGATCTGGACTACTGTCTCTGTTGTGAAATGGAGCACATTTCCTGTGCTTCGGTGATGGTCTCTATGCTGAGTGAGACTAGGATGAAAGAATAATGCCTCAACATGGCAGTTGGCTCAAAGAAGGCACTCTGGGTTAAATGGAATTGTCAGCTTTGAGAGTTTCTGCATGTTTTTTCTAAGATCATTAAACATTATGCATATATAATTTTGTATATATGTATTTACAACTGGCATTTAAATTGAAACTTGATTTTCTACTATATCTAATCATGGAACTTGTGTTATATTTGGAAAGTCTGTGTAATTACACTTGGCTTAGAAAAATATACTTTTTTGCTTAGAGGTTAAGTGCCATGTAATATGAAAGTGTACATTGACCTAAAAACTATTCTTCAAAAATTTTATGAGAAAAATTAAAATCCATATTTGTATTGAGCTGTTATTTTAATATATTTATATTTAAACCACCTTCTTAACCATTTATATTAAATATCCAATAAAATGTTTGAGTGTTCTCTCTCTGCCTCAAAATTATTAATAACTTGAGGACCTTCAACCAGAGCAACAAAACCCATATAAAAACTGACAAAAAATTTTTGGGGACAGAAGGTTATCTGGGCCTTGTAAGTCAGCCAACATAACTGAAAAAAAGAGTTTTAAATTTGAAAATTAAAAAAAAAAGAAACGAACAGAAAAATTAAAAACACATACACACCTTAAGAGAAAAAGACAGAAATTCATCAATCAGACTATCTAATGGCTTCTTTTGGACTTTGTATATATGTCCATTCTTACACACATGTGCAAACTTTTATATACAATCCATATACACACAAAAATGAATGATAAATAAAATAATGCCCATGTTCAGAATTGACGTTTAACAGTAAATAAATATTTTAAATATTGAAAAAGGAAATGTAAATTAGAAATACATGAAGACTTTCAGCTCTAACGTTTACTAATATACAACTATATGAATACAAGCAAGTAAGCATTTATGTTTACATGAATGGTCAACCTTTCTTTATAATTGAGAATTATATTAACATGAAATTCTAACTCTGTCTAATATGTCTATAAATTTAGTTAAGGTATTTCTGTGGTTGTGTGTATTTGGTGCTTACATGGGTCATATAAATGTGTAAACTTGTGTTCACATCCAAGGCCATAGCAGGACATTGGGAGACTTCCACCATTCTCTGCCTTATTGCCAGTAAGCCTGAACTGCAAGCTTGCTCTTTTGTACAGGTTGTTTGATACACACACTCTCAGTATCGACATGGCTCTGTTCCACAGGTCTGGGGTTACAAGCACTTGTGCTATGCTGACTCTTTTACATTGTGCTGGGAATCTGAACCCAGGTCCCCATGCTTGTAGAGCAATGGCTCTTAACCAATGAGTCATCTCCACCATCCTCTTGAGTGATTATAAGATAATACTATAAGATATAATTGCTACTAATAAAATCTCATTATTTATTACCAATGAGAATAGTTAAAAATGAAGTTCATTTTAATTCCCTAAACTATAATGGATTCTCAAAGAAAGCTGTATTGTATTGAAATATATTAAAATAAAGAATAATTTATTGTGATTCTGAGAACATGCCAAGAACGGGGACTGAATGATTTAAATTGTCTTCCAGTGGGAGTATGGTGATTATTTAGGCTTATTTCAGCCTTCAAACAAGAACAGTGCAGGTAGCAATCCCATTTTACCTTGTGATTATTTGGTCTTCTGCTCTCAAAACTAAGCTATTTCCTCACTTCTTGTTTGTATATGGCAAGGATTTTTATTAATTTTTTTATGAGCTTGAAATTACATTTCCCTTTCCCTTCCCTTTCCTCTTCCAAAGCTCACATGCTCTCATGTCGCCTTGCAGCTTGCTCTTGCATGGCCTCTTTTTCTTTAATTGCTTCAGGTAAAAAATTAACATGAAGCAAAGATCTTGCAACAGCCTTTGATTCTAAAAACCAAACACTAGAGTACAAACACATAAAACTCTTGAAAGTTTAGAACTGTGTATATTTTGTTAGTTTTAATTCTAAGTGAGACACCGCATTGCCTTTCAAAGAAAAAACCTGAATTAAACTCAGTGATAATTTTGCATGAAACCAAGTCAATTTTAAAGGTCTCTCTTTGGTCACATAGAACATAATTTAAAGGTCAGAAGTATAAAAATGAAATGTTAAAACTCTTGCATTTAGAAACACTGTAATTATTTCTCTTGATCTCTAGTTTGAACCCATTCACTGTAAAATAGTCTATTAAATATGTAATGAAAGCTCTAAAAATTAAGGTATTTGTTTTGGTAAATATATGCCTCGTCAATTGGTATCTACTTTATTTAATTCTACCTGAAAATCAAAATACATTGTTGAATTTAGACGGAATAAAACAAGTCAATGTTGTATTTGTCTAGAAAAAAACAGATGGTGAGAGTGAATGAAATGGAGGTAGAAAGAGAGGGAGAAAGTCACAGAGGGAGAGAGAGCGAGATCAAAATTCTGGTCAATTTTCGAACTGCATTATAGTCATATCTTAGCGAAACTTTCTTGACTCCAATGTCTCAGTGATTTCCACTCATTAAGGATATTCACATTATCCTGTGTTTCTTTCTGAAAATTCCACTACAGCAATTATTTGAACATTTTTATCGAGGTTCCTAAATAATTCATAGCAGGATAGCTATGTGTATTCCCGACAAAATTTTAGCGTTTACCCAATCTCCTATCATACAGTGGCTGCTCAGCAAGTGTTTGTGAAATGAATATATAAATAAAGTTTATAACTAGAGAATGATTTCTCTTACATAAATCATGTTTTTTAGTCTGAGGAATAATATACATTTTTTAACTATTTACTTTCTAACTTGTATTCTTCTCTATAGCATTTGGTTGACTTTGCTGTATGTAAATAGTCTATTTCATGAAATTATTTTCTTAGTCAGAAAACACACAGTTTTTGTAGTGAAATTTTGGGGAGTATAATATAGATACATACACATATGTCTAAAGACTTAATAACTAGGTAAGTGGTGCAGTTTATGGCCTATATTGATTTGGTCTTCATGACCTTTGATAATCTTTCTCAGATTTTCCTTAAAGTCTGAGACTTTTATATGTCATATTCTTTAGAGGAAAAGAACCAATATATTGAATATATATCACAAAGACTATTTATTAGATTGGTGTACATGATACATATTGGGTAGTCTAATGATGGAGAGACTGGGAATCTAGGGACTAATTAGTCCTCCATGAGGCTACATGCCATAGCAGATCCAAAATGATGATGAAAGCCAAGATGATTCCTCCAGGAGAATGGTCTGCAGTCAATGATGGAAGATCAATGAAGCTGGATTCTGATACTAGTCAAACATGACATTAGAAATAGCAGCAGCAGGACAGATGCATTTACAGGCAAAGGGGGATAAGAAGCAAGCAAAAGGAGCAGAAGTTTCTCTCATGTCTTTTTATATCTAGATCTCCATAGAAAGCTGTTGCCCACTTTTGGAGAGTGTCATTCTTTTTCAATCTATTATTTAAAGAAATGTGCTCATGACCTAGCAGAAACTGTATAGTTTAGTTAATCCAAGGTACAACCAAGTTGAGAACCAAGATTAATCAGCACCCTTGTCCTAGCTGGTGTTAAGTGTAAATTTAAAAATGTCTATAGTCATCAGAAAGAAAAGGGTCACGTTAGATCAGGTTTGCCTCTGTGAATGACTGTGGAGGGTTGTCTTCATTGTTAATGGATAGAGGAGGAGCTCATTGAATTTAGGAATACTTTTCAATGGGAAGACAGTTCTTGACTGCACCCCCCCCCAAAACCCTGCTAGATAAGCCCAAGCTTCTTTGAGAGAGCAGTCAGCATATTCTCATGGTTTCCACTATATCTGTATTTCTTTGGCTATACCTGCCATGGACAGAGACAATGTTATATGGAATAGCAAGTTGACTTGCCTTCAAATTCTTTACTTGACTTTTCTCACTGATAGAGTATGATTTGAAATTGTAAGTTGAAATAAATTCTTTGTTCTCCTAAGTAGATTTTGGTCAGGGTTTTAACACACAAAGGAATTGAACCTAGAATATACTTTTTATTAACACATTCCCATACACAATCTTACTTTTAATAAACAAGATTTTGAAATTGTATTACATTTCCTTCCATGATACAATACATTTTTCACTTCTCCAGACAATCACATGCATTCTTCTGACTCATTTTAAGTAGGTCATATATTTCTACAGCATGAAAATGCTCCCCCACTTTGATTATATCCTCATCCCTACACTAACCAACAAGACAAAGTTAACGCCTCCATGGTTTGAAGTATATGTCTGTATGTGTAACACTGTATATTATATCAAATGCAAATAAATTCCACACACACTTTTAAGATGTGCTCAAATTCCATAGAAAACATTGCTGATATTTTTATTGTCTACCCATGGACAATAAAGAGTATCTTTTTTCATCACAAATCCACAAAGAATGACATAAATAATTAATGACTGAATAGTAGGAAGAGAATTAATGTTACAAAAGTGGTTTGCATTGTCAACAAGGTTTGTTTCATTTTGAGAAAGTAGGGACTCTTCATTATAAAATCATGGAAGTATTCCTTATAGGAAAACAAAGAAGTTAATCTAAGTATATTTCTATCTAGAAAAACACTTTTACTTTTTGCTCAATTTTCAAATTCAGAGGTAAGAAACAAATAAAAGGAAATGGTTTGTGGCATAAGAAATGAACAGTTGAGATGCAGCAGAAATGAGGAAGTGTTAGGGATGTAGAAGAGGATGGTAAAGATCTGGCAAATTTTACAAACAGCATGTTGTTGTTAAAATAACAAAAGGCTATGATTGGAAAGTATTGCTTAAAAAATTAAATCCATGTTAAGAGCTTGCAATTCTTATTAGTGAAGAAGGCTGGGATGTTTCAAAGAGATCAAGTGCTGGCTAAGCTCCCTATCCAATGCTTCCAGGTTGCTATCTGCTTCAAAAAAAGCAATAACAAGCAGACAATTTTGGAATTACGAGAAAGTTTATTATAGGACAATAATAACATTGACTGTGGACTCTAATTCACGAATTAAGGTTGAAATGAGTGAAGATATTCAAGACTGTGTTGGAATTTCCCAAGAAGAGAGCTTACTTACCTTCATGGCCTCGGGTATTCTGATGTGGCAGGAATCAGGTGTGTGATAGAAGAAGGTGATTTTGCATGATTAATGATATGGGACTGCAATTATAAGGAAACAAAGAACACTTGTCAGCCCTTTTTGGTCTTGCATACAGCCTGTAGCAGCTTGCAGTTTGCCTGTTGTTTTTCCTGTGCTTACTTAGACTATCTCAGAGTGAGGTTGTGAAGTTACAGTTAAAATCAAGGTATATCTTCATTAGTCATGCTATGAAGGACCCAAAAAAAGCTCAAACTGAACAGCCAGGCTATGGATGGACCATGTCAGCCAGCTTCCATCATAGTACAACACACTTAGGAAAATAAAGCTTATTTTCAGTTTTGAAAATTCTAGTCCCAGATTTGCAGACAGCATGGCTTTTGCCTGAGACTATGTTGAGAGATGAGCAAGCTAGATTTCCTCACTGTAGGAATGTCGCCGTTGACCAAAAGACCTTCCAGTGTGTTCCACCTCTAAAGGTTATACCAGCCTCTAATACAAGCATCCTAATTTGATTTTGTACACTATTCAGTATCAAGAATTTAACAGACTGGGAAATGCCAAATTTGAACACTTGTCCTGAGAGTAACAGAAAGGCAAAGAAGCAATATAGTGTTCATGGTATGTGATGGCAACTTTCCTGAATGTGTGTAACTTCGGGAAGCTTCCAGGTAGGAAGTTTGCTTTGTATGCTACATAGGACATATTCTGGTGCAATCACAGATCAGGCAGAGGTTGCCGGAGAACGGAAATACCACTAAGTCATTTCTAGCCTAACTTTATTAGAAATGACTAAATAGCCTCTACATTTGCTTTAAAGCTCCTTTTTAGATGCAGCAAACAGTAAGTTAAGCTTCATAAATGGAAAGGTGTAGTTAAGCCTTTTGGTGTCAAAAACAGAGTTGTCTTTCAAATGATGTAGTTGCCTAAAAAACTTGGCTTAACCTTTTGTTTGCAGAATGTAATTGCACCACATTAGAATCAAGAGAAGAAGGCTTCTTTTCATTTGCAGGGATTTAGTTAGAGAACCCTTCTGATAATAAAATACACAGTAGAGTCCTACCTAAGAAATCCCACTTGAATGTCCTGCCTACTGGTTAAAAGACTTCCTGCACTTTCAGGGACTGTCACTTGGGTGGGCTGTCCTCCATTCTCATTCTGGATTAAGGAAGACAGTAGTGACAACAGTGACCACTTGATTGTTCTCCATAGTATAGGCTATTGAAGAAGCTTTGCCAGTTGTTGGAGCAGTTATTCATAATTGTTTTTCCTGGAAAGAAGAAGACACAAGTTGCCAAGCATGAAGTCCACATAGAAATAAATGTGGTAGCAGGAGAGAAGCAGAGGACTCCAACAAAGACTAAGCTTGGAAGGGAAGAGTGAGCCACAAGTGTCCTGGGATCTGGAGGTGTGTGGTGAGCAGAGAGGAAGTCAAGGATACAGGAATATGCTAATAACCAAAGTATGTGTTAAATGGCTCCATAGTGTTTTCCAAATAGCTTAGATCTTTTTATCTTTTGAGTGGAATAGCTTCACCTTGTCAACCTTTGACTCTGCCATTCAAGATTTATAAGGCACCTTTTGCCATAGTGTCTTATGTATTTATGTATAATTTGTCTTTTTAATTGAGAGATTCTCTGCATCCTAGTAAAGCAGTAGGTTGATTACATTTTGCTGATGAGGGTTCTGAGATGCTCAAAGGTTAACTGGCTTGCTTGGGGTCATTTATCAATAGTTGGCAGAACTTAAAATCAGGGCATTCTGAGGATTTTTTGCTGGAGAGCTCATAAAATTTCACCATTGCACATAGCTAAGTTCAATTTTCTCCCCTGAATTCTTGGAGTAGAATCCATGCTTAGCATAGTGGCTTATGAAAAGGAAAATCTAAGTAACTGTAATTTGCTTCCAAACAGAAATGTTTCCCATGGTTTACTAATATTTAATTATTTGTTGATTAAAGTCTTCTACTCTACAGAATGTGCATATGAAAAAATCCTCATATTTTGCCAGGATAAATGATGCACAAAGAGATGGTCCATTTCAGCAGCCAATAAGAAACTTAGCACAAGACTCAACAGTTCTTCTCATGCTACATTAAGACCATTGTGTTCAGATAAAGTCATGAGATTTATGGGTTGAATGACTGACCAGAATGTGTATTTCCAGAAGTATGCCTCAAAATAACAGTTGAAAGAGTGGGTGTGTTGGCCCGGAAAGAGGGGAAAGGAAGTAAGTATCCTTAGTGTTACACATACTTGAAAGACTCTCATAGAACAGGGAGTGGCATGGTTTCTCATTGTCCTAGAAGTTTATAATTAGGCAGAAGCTTAAAAGAGGCAGAATTTGGCTTTAAATAAGGATTTTGCTAACAATTAGGGCATTCTAATAATATAATGGAGTGCCTTGTGAATTCAGGAAAATGGGCAGGAACTTGTAACTGAACACCTTGTATTTTCAAGGCACAGAGCCAATGGTGTTATAAAATACCTGAAAGAAAGGAGGAAATGAAAGTGTCTAACATACTGTAGGTAACCACTTGACATTCGTTAACTCTTTCTCTATGTGCTTCATACGTATGGATATATGAATATATATGTAAGTACCAGTCTGATAATAATTAACATCATCATTGATGTCAAAGTTTTACAGAGGAAGACTGAGTTTTTATAAAGTCCCAGAAGGACAGGAAACCTAGCTAGGAATTGAATGGAACACTCTGGATGCTATGTTATGCCAATTGTTGACACAGAAATTTGTTCTCTAATTCTGAAAAGGCAGTTGCGGTGGCTTTTAAAATGTTAAGAAGCTTGGGTGCTTTGTCTGTGGAATGCTAAAGCTTATTTATTGTTGTCCCAGATTTAGGTTTTATCTTGACTTGGGGGAGTTAACATTTTACTGATCTCCCCTTAATAACAGTTTTGCTTATTAGATCATGTCAGGAGATGCATCTTGATCTAGGCTCTAAGCTCTGGAGTTACTCTAAATGGAAGTCTCCTATAAGCCTTGCCTGTGCTGTGTCTTGCTCTTTCTTTTCTATAACTTAACATATTCATAACTTACTTAGGTCACGGTGCTTACCTCAAATCATTAATAGAAAAGCAGAAAACACTGATCTTATATCCTCTACCCAATGGTGTAATCTGAGATGGATTTTTAAAATTTTCTCCTGTGAATGAAAACTAGGGCTGCAGAAGATATTAAACCACCTTCATAACTGTGACATCCTCATGCAACTATTTCTTTTAATTTTCACTGCAGAAATGCTTTTCTACATACATGATTATATTTGAAACTCAAAGTCAATGTTACTGTAACAAAATGGCTCTCATGGATCTCCACCAGTAAATATAAAATAATAATTATTCATGTAAATAAAAACTATGAAAGCCTGAGTCTCAGATTCTGAGGATTTCATAGTTTTTACCTTTAAAAAAATAGCTATCCACAGATTTAATGAAAAAGGGATTATCCCCTAAACACATTGCTGAGGAATGGGTGTCATGGGAAAGCCGGACTTTTGATAGATAGTAGCCAGGAGCAAAAGGAGTCCCAGGTATATTTCTTCAGGCACACAAAGGCATCCTCCAATGGATAAACTGAGGCAGAGGGTGTGTCTCCAACCCTTCAAATAGCTATGGAAGGGGAGTTCAAGGGGACCAACTATCTAGGAGTGACTGTGGCTTAAGGAACTAGAAGGCGGGAGACTACAAGCAGTGAGTAAAGTTCTTGGATGCTTTCAAAGGCCTTAATAATTTCTCAACCTTTACATTCGTTACATTTTCAGTTCAAATTAGTTCAGGATGAGAAAAATGTTTTCATCCCGTCTCTCAATGTTAGTATTCCTCTTGCTGAACTCTGGAATATGACCTAGTGAAGGAAGGTTAGATTTTTCTAGTATAGATTGCTTAGTTTTTGTAGTATTTAAGTTTCATCATTTACTTGAAGCAGTCTCATTAAATTTCCACCAAGAAGCTAAGAATTCTTTGATAAAAATAAAAGAAATAAATATTCTCTTAATTTAATAAAATTGTCATTTCTGTGTTTAAAAATACTTTGAATTTAAAAAAAAAAGTTTTATCTCTTGACCCAGAAACATAATACAATTCACTAAAGCCATGCCTAATCTTATTCTTTTTTATAATTTTATTTGATTAAATTTATTTTCAACTGGTATTTACCATAGAAGTATAATTATGCATATCATGAAATATGTAATTTTTCATATCTCAAGTATTACATAATATTGAAATATGGTTAAAAATAATTATCTTCTAGTTATTATCTCTAAATCTATGATTTTTGAATGCATATAGTATTACTTTCTTTCATATTAATCCTACTGTGTGCTCTTAACTAAACTTAATTATTTTCATCTAATAATTATATTTTTATCAAGTATAATGACCACACATTGAGATGGTCTATTATTTTTTAAAATTTCATTTATACATTCTATTTCCAGTCCTTAATATAATTAATACAAGGCCTTACATTAACATTCTGCACATAACCTTCACAGGTACAAAGTGCTGATTTTCTAATAGACTAGCCAATCAGGCACTCATCCCTTGGCCCTGTAACCAAATCTAGATAAACAAATAGTGATTAAAAATTGACTCACCCACACATCTCATACACAGCACTAAAATGTCAGCAGATTCTGGAATAAGATGATTAGCAATGCAAATGGCTCTCCTGTAGCTGTGGTTTACAATAAACAGAATAAACAAAGCCCCATTCCCTTGAGAATAAAGGCCCTTCAAAAATGTTCTAATGACTCTTAAGGACTAAGGACCTAGTTATGGAAATGCTTAAGAGATTCTTTGTATTTACTCAAGACTTATGTTTCTTATAAAAATCTTCCTTTACACTTACTCTCAAGCCAAATGTTTTCTTCTTCCTGCCTTCTTTGGCCTTCATCGCTCTGGTATTTACCTCTTGCATTTCATTTACTTTCTGCATTTCAATCACGCATTTGGTTGGCCATTCCCTTGAGCATCAGGTCGGATGCCTTAGTGGACATTTGTGGTTTGTGAAGTACATTTAGTGAATCTATGCAGAAAAAGAGCACTCTTCTGAATATGTATGTGAAAACACTTTAGGGATAATAAGTTCTCAGAGAGAGAGAGAGAGTAATTAAGGCTACAGAAGACCATCAAGTTAAAGACAGAGGAAAAGTAGTATATTGTGTCTTCACCAAAACAAGTAGTAAGTTGAAATAAAGTGTCTTAAGGCATTACAGCAACATGACAGACTCAGGACTAAGAACAGAAAAAGGTTCAGGACTTTGGCTTCCGTTGTCCCTTCATTAAATTATGCTCCCATATTTGGATGCTGGTGATTTCAATGGAATCCATTGAGGCAACAAACCATTTAGTGAAGACAGCAGCACTATCATTTCGACCTCCTGAAACAGCAACCTTAGGTTAGGCTTTATAGCAAACACACACAAAGACACACAAACACCAAACCAAATTTTTAAAAAGTTACTTCAAGTCAGCGAAAAGTATTAATGCATAATTTATTGCTGAAGGTTCACTTTAAAATGGAAATAATCATCCATTCCCAATCAAACAACTGTTGTAAAGCTATAGTGTATGTCTCTTATCAGCTACATGCACAGATTCTCTGGAGATGGGAATCTTTTTGGTCACCCTTATCTTTAAAACAATACTGACACAGTATAGATACGACTATAACTTTAGCTAACCTTTCTAATCGTCGCCAGTCTTATAACTATGGCAAGAAGCACACACACACACAGACACACACACACACACACACACACACACACACACACGAGAAAGAGAGAGAGAGGAAAAGAGAAGGGAGGGAAGGGGGAGGAGTGTTAAAATGTAATTAGTGTGTCTAGAAAAAAAGAAAAAAAGAAAACTATATAGATTTGTCTTCTGAAGTAGGAGTATTTTAAATTGCCTTTGCCTTTGAGCTAAAACTAATGTTTTCAGATAAGATAGAGTTTATAAGAAAGCAAGAAGAACATATTTTCATGTCCCTGGAGAAATCTTTACTTCCTATCTATGACTGCTACATGCAGATTGCAAATATGTTATTATTTGAGTCTTACTGCCAATGGCAGCAAAGTAAAATTATGCCAAGGCATTGATGACAGTACATATTTCAAATGGGACATTCATTCCTGTTTATTATTCATAACACAGGGTGACCCCTGGCAGGTCCCATGAGGGATGACACAGGCCACCTGAAGCGGGTGGAAGACAGCATTGGGTGAGAGACAGATAAATACACCATGCAGAGAGAGCTGGGTTATAGAGTTTTTTTAGTGGACTATGGAGGGCAAAGTGAAGGGAAAAGGGGAGGAAAGATAGTAGGGGATAAGGGAAAGAAGCAGAAGCTGCCTCTCCAGGAGAAGAGTAGACAAAGAGAGAGAGCATACATGGGATGGAGAGGAGGTGGGATGCACTTGCCTCAGCAGAAGAGGGAAGTTTAGAAGTGAGCAGGGTTTGTCTCTTAAAGGAACATGGTAAACACGTGACCGACCAGGCCAGCAGGTTACAACATCCCCATCCTTTTCTTGTAATAAAAAAAGTGGGGAGTTAGGCATAGCAGGTTGAAAGAATTTCAAAAGCAGATTTTCATGACTGCTGCTTGCTTATTTCTGGGCATTGCATTCTTTCTTGGGGTGGGGAAGGCTGAGAAAGCTGAATGCTGGTCACATCCATGGGTAGCTGATCGCTTTACTCCTCTCCAGGATTTGTGGTGTGAAACTGTCCAGCATATATTGTACCTGGCAAGGTGTTGATAGAGCATAGGAAAAAGTTAAGTTTAGGAAAAAAAAATCAGAACCAGGGAACTGAGAGGGGGTGGATCCTTCAATTTGGCTCCCTGGAACTCACAAGAATGTTTTAAGCTTGTGAAAACATAAGTTTTAGACACATACAATGTATAAATAGCAGCACATTTATACCAGAATTACTGGGACAGATGTTTGGGCACAATGCAAAGTATAGAAAGTGCATTTTTCCTCACAGCTTTATCACTTACAGGTATACACCTTCATGACTTGGATTTCTATATCTTACAATAACCTTTATTTATAGCATGTTAAGAAGTTGTACTGAAATTTGTTTGGTGAGGTTGTCCTTTAAAACTGATAAAACCTCTCAGATGTCAAACTGTATCAGAGGTCTTTGAAAAGAATAAATTTTTACTTGTTATTGGTTTAAAAAATGACAGAGAACTTATTCCATTGACTACCTAGAGCCACTACTCAGGGTCCTCCATGTTCATCTAGGGTAAGAGCATCAGGACTGTTTCTGTCTTTTTCTATTAGAAGCAGGGCCTGCCAGGCTTAGGCGATTCTATGGGTTAAGAAATCTGTAGGAAATAAACCCACCTTGACCTGAGCAGGTAGGCTGTGCATTCCAGTGATTCTGTCTACTATCTTTACTTGGCATTTTGGGTACACTTTTTTTTTAGTTATTTCTCACCTACTTAGGTACTTTTTTTAGGAACCTTTTTCTTTATCTTTGAAGCGTCATTTGAATCCTATCAATGCACTACATTATACCTTTGTTTGCTGGTATTACGGAGCATCTACTTTTTTGAATAGCTGACTACTTTTACAATTTCTAAAATCACTTTCTTCTATCACTATTTATTAGCGATCAGCTGGGGAACCAAGTCATTGTTCAGATTAGTTCCATTGTTAACCAAGTATTGTTTTCCAGTAATGGTTTCCTTCCATAACACCTTCATCCATTTCCTTCTGACCTAGAGTCTGTCCAGTCTTCACTCCAGTGTGTCCCCTATGGGGAGGGAAAAGGTAGATATTGTTATACCTCAGACAGAGACATAAAAGAGAAAGATTTACTTTGACTAGTAGTTTCTGAAGTTGCAATGTGTGGTCACTTGCACAGTTGCTTTGGGCTTGTACCAAAACTATGCAACATAAGTGTATGGTAGTGAAGACTTAACTCCAATGACTGACAAAAATAATTGGGGTCAACATGGGTCACTGTATACCTGTGATAGGCACACACACACTGGCATAACTTCTTCTGTCAGGCTGTACCTGATCAGTGATTTTATCACTCCTAGCAGCAGAACTGGCAGAAACAAAGTCTTCAGCACCTGCACATTGAGGGGATATTCCAGAATCAAATATAGCAAGTGAACACACTATTAATGCAGAATGGGAAGTGTGATCAATATGGAAAGGAGCGAGGCTAAGGAGTCGGGTGCTGGTATTTAAGATCCTCTCTGAATTAGAATCCTAGGTATCTTCATTGTCTGCACCCCAATCATCCAAACTTCTTTATCCTATGTTACTTTGTTCTTTCTTTGTTGGTGGTGGTGGCTTATTGTTCAAGCCATAAACTTATTTTGTAGATGCTAAATATAGAGCATAAAAATGTATTATACAATGTTTTATGAGAAATGGTGAGTGACTAGAAAGGCTGGGTGAAACATGTACCATGCTAGTTCAAGACTTGCTCATTCATCTAAACAATCTTCAGGAAATCTGTGATCTATAAGCTGCCATTGCTACTTGAAGAACAAAACGGTCCTTTGAACTTTGTTTTCACCCCTGAGATGAAGCTGTCTGTGTTCAGTATTAACTGACATATGAGAGTTGTTGCTCAATAGTCTCAACAAATTCACTCAGGGATCTTGTAGCTGCCATGCACTTTCTATTTAAGTTTTAAGCTTATGATTTGTCTTGTATGAAGCTGCACAGCTTGCAGCCCTACCAGGCCTACAAACTCTAGGGGTTCCTGAGCACTTACTTCTCCAATTTCTTTCTCTTTTGTAACATTCTGTTGATGACTATGACGAACCCTTAATTCTTAGTATGTGTCCAAACCTGAACTCCTTTTTGTAAAGGATAACTCACTTCATTTTGGAAATTACATGCTTATTTTTTTGAACTGTTACACTTTTCACTGTTTTATTCTTCTCTCTTTTTTCCTTGAATATTTCAGATTTTGTCAAAATATTATGACGTGTAGAAATATGTTTGGTTGCCCTCTGTGAGATCCTGTCATTAGAACTAAATTCACTTTCTTTAGGGTTTTATACAGAAACAATCTATACTTTGAGACCCACACTGTTTCGAATTAAAACAACTGCAATAGTAGTTGAGCCACAGGCTTTATTCTCTGATCTCTGATTTCTCTCACAAAACAATTAATATTCTGTTGGCTCTGTATCTCGTGCACACTAATTCCAAATCAACTCTATACTTCCTCCTGGGCTTTATGCCATCCTTGGGGAATATTTTCAAATCCTAGAATTTTTTGAAATTTGCCCATCTAAAATTATCACCTCCTTTATGAATTCCTTAGAAATGGATCTCAAGAGAGAATCTGGCATCTAACAAATCTTCCAGGAAGAAGTGCAATAAAATCAGCTTAATAAGTAAGGGAATAATGCACAAGAGTTGTTTTGAAAACTACACGCCTCTGGTGCATAGAGAAACACAAAGCCAAATGTCAATGACTCTGTACTTAAAAAAAAAATACCTCAAATTAGAGCTCTGGAAATCTTGCTGTTTTTTATTCTCAGGCTGATTAATGAATGGCAAAAATCATGCTTAAAGGGCTGGTGGATATATGGCATCTATAGAAGAAATGTGGTCCCTGTTTTCTATTAACATTGCTCTGATGTTTATGTAGAACACATACAAGAGATTCTCAGAAGCTTTCCTTGGGTTGTAGAATTCTATATAACTTTCTGTCCTATTTTCTGGTTTATTTAAATGAAATGGAAATAGTCAACAATGTTTTATTTATAAAAATTTGAAGTGAATAACATACCTTTGTGCATGGCTTATTTTCCTCTGTAGTGTGCTTTGTTTGAGGACTAACAAATTTCGTTTTTCAATTACCAATTTGTAATTGGACCATGATTAGTAACAGTGTGATAACTTGCATAATTTATTTTGGGGGGATAAGTGCTTTTTGCCTTATCTATTAGATAATTAATGACTCACATATTTACTAAAAGATTATTGTTCATATGAAAGCAAATAGATGGATAATAAGAAATTGCTTCCATGATTGTATACTACTGTACTAAAAAAGGGTAACCATGAACTCTCCCACCTAATATAAATAACAATAAAATATAATATAATAATAAAAGAATTATAGTACAACCATGTGACTCATGCCTTGACTCACATTTCAATTAATAGGGGATTAAGCAAAGATCAAAGATCTGATAGCTCCTTGGTATTCACTCTTAATTTTTGCTGTATTACTTGAATATACATACACACACACTCACAAGATGCACTTCTTTCAAAGCAGTGTGTTATGCAATAGATGGATCTTTGGATTTGGTTAGGTTCACAGCATGTATTCTTAGTTCTGTTCTTATTTCTCTTCCCCACGTGAATGAAGAAAAGTAATTCTCATCTATTAACAAGGACGGTAATAGTACCTACCCCATAAGGGTTTTATTAAGCTTAAATCACCAAATATATCTGAAAGCCTATGGTGTGGTGATATGTACTTGATAAGCAGTATGTAAATTGTCACACTTTTATCCTTATAGAATTCCTTCTGCAGGACATCATTGCAATGGATTTAGCCCTGTGAGAGACTCTATTTGAAATTCTGCCTCCTGCTTTTTAGAAATGAACTATGTGAGATATTTTTATGAGGAAATGTCACTTGGAACATTTGTTAGTTGAACAAAGAGAAGATGAGAAAATATGCTAACTCCTTAGAATCAGTATCATTGAAGTTTCCCTTAATTTATCTCATAAGTTGAATTTATTGTTTATTAATGCCTTAAAATTTTGAGACAGTTTCATTCACTATTTATAGCCTACTAAATCAGCACATAGAATGAAAATTGGAATGAAAAGTAGATCACAAGTTATATTTTAATTTACTTCATTGTTATCATTTAGAAGTCTGTTTTGTTTCTAATAAGAGACAGAAAGGGAATAAGTTCAAATGAGAGGGGAGATGAGGAAGACCTGGTAAGAGTAGAGAGACTAGAAACCATTATCAGGAAGTATTATGTGAAAAAATATATGGGGACAATATGGTCATGTTGCTATGCTTGCATATCGAAATACATTTTGAAACTCTCCTCCTGGAAACTGTATGGCTTCCCTAAGCAAAGCTAGTCTTCTGGTTTATGAACAAAGAAATACCAGAAAAAAATAGAATATCTCTAATCTCTTCAATTTTTGGTCCAATATATTTTGAGGAATGTGAATTCAATACCATAGTAAGTAAGAATAAATCCAATGTGCAGGAAGCAGAAGGTGTTTTATTTATAAGCCTCTAACCTTTTATTTTAAGAGCTGAACAGCATTTAACACAGTAGTGTAAGATCTGACACATAAATAAGATTTAGTTTATATGTGACTAGTCTTACTACCCCATGCTACAGTTATAGTGACATTTTAATCAAATGAATTAACATATCTTTATATGTTAACATATGCATACATTGTATACATTGTAATATGTATACAATACACATATAAATATATGTATATATAAATGTATATGTGTATATATATATAAATATATGTGTATTGTATACATGGGACGACCAAATTCTTACAGTTTTGGAGAAGGGTGTCCAAAAGTATAGTTAGTAAATCTACACAGTGACCAAAAGGAGTGACCAATGTCACAAGGTCACAGAGGCTCCTGCATTGAAGTTGAACTAAAGTGAGGATCACATGTGCTTCTGTCAAGCAATTAAGAGACAAGCAGACTCCCAGTGATGAATCTCGGCATTGCCAATGTTCTTTCAGTGATCTAAAAAGAGGTCATTGTATGGAGTTCTGAGTTAGTCACTCAATACATTTTGATTTGCCTCATTAACATTGAAAATATGCTTTAAAATCTTTTCTTATTATAAAAATACATTAAGTTCACTATAAAAAAGAGGACAAAAACAAAAAAAAATATGTTATAAAATTTTTTATCTAGACTTTGAAAATTTCATACAATGTTTTTGTTCATATTTCCTTCCCTCCCCCAATTTCTTTCAGATCTTCCACAACCTTACACATTTTAAACTTAATCATTATTAATATATTTTATGGGTTTGTTTTAGTATGTCTAAAAACTCTTTGTTTTGAAAAAATATGTTAATCACTGCTTTTAAAAAATATTTGAACGAGTAGATTTTTAAACTTTCTTATCTTTCAGCTATTCCCATTGTTCTGAACTTGGGATACTATCTCACTTTACAGGAGACATATAAAATAGTTTGGGAGACAGTAATGCTAAGGAAAAAAACAGAGAGATAAAAGACTTCAGGTAGGTTTGTTCCCCTCCAAATACATTTTTACTGAATAGTGAGTCAATGATAACTTTTGTGAACTTAACACAAGTCTAGACATATGTAGGAGGAATGTCAATTTAGGAATTACCTCCATTAGATCGTCATGTGGGCATGTCTGCTGGATATTCTCATGGCTAGTGATTGATGGGGAATGCTTAGCCCAGTGTGGGTGATCCCATCCCTACTCAGGTGCGTTTGAGCTGTAGAAGGAAGATATTTGAGTTTGCCTAGAGAGCATACCAATGATCACTGTTCTTCCGTGGTCTCTGCTTCAGTTTTTGCATCCAGTTGCCACTAGAATTCCCTCCTTAACTTTCTTCAGGGATGGATTGTGTCAGGGATCAATAAGTCACATATTTTTTTTTCTCCAAGTTAGTTTGGTTCCATGCTTTATCACACCAGCAGAAAGCAAACAAGGCAAAATCTTTCAAGGAAATCAGTGAGTATGGATGAGGAAACTGGATGATGGTTTGAAACTTATGATTTTTCCTGCGACAACCTACAATGACCAAGAAGAGTGGTGTTAGGATTCTATGCTTGAATTTTGTAAAGATATTTGTATTTGCCACTCTTTGGTCTTAACAAGACTGAACCATCTACTGTATCTTTACAGCTTTCCCCTTTTTAATCTCATAAGAAACACAATAGCTAATTTTTGGTTACTAAAAAAATAATCAAACCCTGTAATTATAATGAGATCTTGCTCCATGCTAAATAGAATAGTGTGAACGGTATGTGTGTGCATCATGTGATGTGATGTGTGTGTGCGTGTATATGTGTGTGCCTACAACATAAGGTGTGTAGAATGTGGTTCCTCCTCACGTACTATCTACCTTAGTTTTTGAGACAGGGTCACTCAGTGGGACTGGAACTCATTGATTAGATTAAACCAGCTGCCCAATGAGCACCAAGGATCATCCTATACATCTCCCTAGTGCTAGGATTATGGGCACATATTTGCCAGGCTCTTTAATGTGGCTACTTGGAATCTAAATTAGATCCTCATGTTTGCCTAGAAAGCATTTTACCAAACAAGTTATCATTCCAACCCTGATTAATAGATTTTAAAGTTAAATAGACACACTAAAAGTGTGCAGAAAACCACAGCATCATAAGATAAACATGGTATTTATTTAAGGTAGGGTTTCAGAAAGGAAATAGTGTAGTGGATGCCAATTAACTATTTTTTTTTTTTTTTTTGGTTTTTCGAGACAGGGTTTCTCTGCAGCTTTGGAGCCTGTCCTGGAACTAGCTCTGTAGACCAGGCTGGTCTCGACCTCACAAAGATCCGCCTGCCTCTGCCTCCCGAGTGCTGGGATTAAAGGTGTGCGCCACCGTCGCCCGGCTTCAATTAACTATTTTTAATCACTGAAAACAATCTCCAAAAATTATGGAGAGAAAGAATAGAGAAAACAAATAGGACCCAAGACCATATTTTCTTATAGAAAGTCATGATTCTCTCCTCTATCAGAAGAGGTGCTGCAGATTGCATTTTACTCCACGGGGTAATATAAAAATCTGAGGCTGGCACAAACCACAAGTATTAAATCCAAAGCTCTGGAGGTGTGGTCAGTTTATTAGAGTTTTGGTCTTATTTGTTGCTAAGGACTCAATATAGTTATAGAGCTTCTGTAGTAGGGTGCAGTGAGCACCCGAGTTTGGTATTCCATGAACAGAAAGGAGTCAGTATACGGATATTTTGAACAAGCATCCCAGTAAATATTTCTACAGCTAGGCCAGCCTGAGTTGTCTGTCCTTGAAGCTACAGAGACCTCAGGGGTCTGTTTAAAGTTAGAAACCTCTGGGGAATTTTTTTTCAAAAGAAGCTTCTCTCTTGGAAATATGTAGCATTATTAAAATTGCCATGCATCAAAAAGATTTCAAGAAATTTAATATAAAGGACTGAAGAGCTAATGTAATAGCCATGATTACAAATAATAGTCTTACGAATTGAATATATCTTGTATATTGAAATGTATTTTATTTATGTTTCTTGAAGGTTTTATCATTACAGCAGAGTTCATTGGGTTTATATGCAGTGAAGTCAATCAAAGCACGTGACTTCTGGACTGACTGCAGTTTCTCAGACCGACTGTGATCTAATGGCTTCATTCATTCGTGAGCAGCTTCCTGAAGTGCTGACAGCTGCAAACAGAGCTCAAACATTGGGCCAGGTCTGGGAGCCTAGCAAGCACACTTTTCTAGAGACAGCCAACTTTTAATAGAGAAGTTCTAGTAGATGTTTGAAAGGCAGATCTTTTATGAATTTGCTTTAAGCAATCTAAGAAAGATATTTCAGAGCAATTAAAATATTCACTAGGCATTAGCTTATAAAATATACCTCCTCTTTCATCCAGAGGAAACAAACAAGTCTAAAAACCATATTGCCAAACTTGAATATAGAGGCAGTGTAACAAGAAAGATAAAAAGTAATAACTAATTGCCAATTCAAAACTTGGTTAATTGTTCACTGATTTTCTTCTCGAAAGTGTGCAGTAGAATCCTAAATAGTTATTTGATTTATATGCTGTACTTTGCAGCTCCAACTTCATTAAATGCTTATATGATGAAATTAGTCATTAAAATGTGGCTTTTAAAGTTAATTTAAATGTGAAATCAGGTCAGTGTTTGTATACAGTTATTAGCTTATAATTTCTTCCTCTATTTGTTTTTCTTTGCAGAATTAATATTCATGTAGACATATAGTGGCAAAGGAATACCATTTTTATTGTTGCTCTTCCAGAATCCTGATATTTAATTAAACAGATTGATTCAGGACTTGACAAAACTTTTTTCTTAGTTTATCTTTAAAATCTCTAATCAATAATGTTTCCTTATTCTTCTGATTTAAGTTTAGACAAAGGCATATAAGATTAAATTTTAGTAGAGTATTGTCAAAGAATCTCCTTTGTAGGACTTATTGGAGCATTTGATGATTCTAAATACTCTCTCTGTATAATTGTCAGTGCTAGTAAAACCTAACTGAATCCAATGCTTGAATTTGGTTGTTTCCGAAACCAGAACGTTCCGAGTGATCACACATTCCCACTGAAGTCTAAGAGATTTATCCAGCAATGCTTTATGGAGCTACTTCTAAAATAAACTAATGTGGTGTCAAAAATTCTGCTAATGTTTTCTTATTTATAGTATAGAGTAAATGACTACAGTTTGATTACTAGATTAACCTTAGATGTCTATAATATACAAATATGGTTTATTTCAAAGTAATTCATGCAAGGGGCAATAATTAAACATTTGTATGGATCAGGTACGTCATTAACCTCTGAGTATAAACTGGAATTTATAATGGACAGTATTCTGCTCAAAAGGAACTCAAATTTCAGAAGAAACTAGAAAGATCAGAATGACGTCAATAAAATAAGCTGATAAGATGTGTGTGTGTACCCATGGGTGTGCAGAGGATAGAGGAGGATATGAGCTACTCTGCTCTACCACGCTCCACACAATTCCAGAGACAGAATCTCTCACTGAGCCTGGAGCTTGTCTCAGTTGTCCTCCTGACTCGGTCAAGCCCCACCCACCTTCCAAGCTATAGAATTGCAGATGTTGAGTGTGGCACTCTAGATCTTATTTGAGTACTGAGGTTCCAAGCTCATGTCCTCATGTTTAAGTTCCAAATGCTCTTACTGTCTGAGCCATTGCCCTATCTCTAGGAAAATGTTTAGAAGTCAGAATTGCATGTAAAGAAATAAAGTAATGGAAGTTTAATGACCTACCTAGTTAGACTGAAAGAGTCCAGAATAGGTGGCTGGGAGGTTATATATACACTGCAACTGGAATGTCAGAGTTAGATGTAGAGGGATAATGAGGGCTTGACTCAGAGGGACATAGTGTGAAACACAGAGCACCCAAAGCAGCTTGGAGTGACTTGAGGATTTCAAAGTAGGCTAATTTATTTGGTTGGTGGATTCTTAAATTTTACTATGTGTGTTCATGTGTGTTTGTGTGTATCTGTGTGCATGTTCCTGTATGTATGTACATCTTGGTGAGTGTGTATCTGAAACCCAGAAGACAACCTCAGCTGTCATTCTTAGGAATGATGTCCACCTCATTTGAGGTAATGTCAAATTGGCTGGGAAATGACAAATTGTGCTAGTTTGGCTGGCCATTGAGCCTCAGAAATCTGCTTGCCTCAGCTTCCCCAGGGCTGGGATTAAAGTCTCTGTGACAAGCATGACATTTTTTACATGGGTTCTAAGGATAGAAACAGGTACTTGGGCTTGCAAGGGATGTATTTTATGAGAAAGGCATCCCTGAGTCCCTTTAGGCTAGATTTTATTTTTTTAAAAAGTCATAAAACATTATATTAATTATGGCAGGAAAGGAAAATAATTGGATTTATACTTAAAAAAGATAACCCTTGCTATTTCCATAAGACTCAGAGGCAGGGTGGGGTAAGTAAGGAATTCGGTACAATACTAGGGGAGTGGTGGTCAGGACTAAGATGTGTGAATTTCTGAGTATCAAAGAAGTCATCTCAAACACATGTGTACAAACAAACATATTTGAGAAATAGTCTAGAAACCCTCAAACTGGTAATGGTCTCAATTACATTTACTGTTTTCTGTGTTATATAGCCTTTGCTTTAGGGGATATTAGCAATAAGTTAGAAAAACCAACAATCCCGGGAAATTTTCCATGAGTTGTTTTTTTTTTAAATTAATGATTTCAGTTTCTTATATGCAAAAAGGGTCTTGAATTATTGCATAACTTGCAGCTTTATATTCTGCATTGTATGCTGCACAAAAACAAAAAAATATTTAAAAAGATGTGAACGGCAAAAAGTTGAAGTAGCATGAGAGATTTATTAAAGACAAAACACAACCTAAATATGAATTTTAAAAATTTTAAGAACCAACATAGATTCAGCCACAAAAAATACAGAAAACAAATCCATCATTTCTGTTACCTGATGCCCACACACCATGTTGCAAAAATATAGCCTATTATCCCACCCTGTGGGAGAAAGAATGCAGTAGTTTATTTGTTTTTATTTGGGGGGGTTGTTTGTTTTTGAGAATAAAGATGGATTTGGAAGTGAAATAGTATGTGCTTTTTAATTGCTGGGGGCTGGGGAAAGGAAGAAGGAAGACTTAGAGGCAGGTCCACCACCAGGCATCCCTCCCAGCTAAAGAACTGTTCTGGTGGCAGCAGTGAGACCTTGTAGAACTTCTCAGAAATGTCACAAGGCTGCTCACCTGCAGATACAGGAAGTGACAGCATTGCCCAGCTCTCGTGGAGCTCCCAAAATTCTGCTGTGTTGTTGGAAGTAACCTGAAGACTTCAGAAGGAAAACAGGTTTCTTTTACATTTTACAAAATGCACCTTCTTCTAAACTAATCCATGAATAATTTTCTTTTTACCGTGACACAGTGATTTTTCTAACACCTAGACATTTTCACTAGCGCTATAAATTCTAAGTTATTTTTCACTAGTCTTTTGTGGATATATAGTAGCAAGAATTGCATTTCATGCATTCTTTTATACATTTGTAGAATCATTTAAGTAATAGTCGGGATGGATGGTACTAAGCTATTAATCTAGAAACTAATTTTAAGTTATTCTTAGGATTTTCAATACTCTCAATTTGAAAATAATTTTAAAATATTTTTATACAGGAGAAAGATAGAGATTGTATAGAAAGGGTAGAAGATATGCATAAAAATAAGAATGGGTGAGAACAGGAATTTCCCTTAAAATTTGTTGATGATATTATTTTCTGCATTCTCTGCTAAAGAAAATAAGATAAAAAATGTCTTTAGTGGGTTAATGCTATTGCTGCCATGATAAAATATTAACAGCCTAAGTGAGAAAGGGTTGATTTTGCTCTCAGTTTCAGAGGCCTCATTGCAGCATGACAATGAAGATATGGAGTAAGTTCTTGTCTCATTGGAAAGGAAACAGAGCAGAGAAGTAACAGAAAGGACCTAGGAGAAGACACAGCATCCAAGGACTTGCCCCTATGATGTCTTTCTTCCAATTAGGTGTCCTGTATCCTTATTTCCATATACCAACATAATGTTAAATGTTTGAGTCTCTCAATATATCAGAGATTTCAGAATGTTACCAACCCCTGAAGCACCCTCAAAGGATCACTGAAAGATGTGACACCCAGATGATTCTTGACTATGTCAAGTTGACAATCAAGACTTCAACATGCTTTAATTCATTAACAATTACATAAAAAGAAAGGAGTGTGATGAATTATTTTGAAACAAATCTAGCAATAACTTTGCTATCTCAATGTGTTAGATAGGCATTATAAAGTTTTCATGAGGTATGTACCTTTTGTATGTTTGATTTGAATTTCCCTCATAACCACCATGTTCTTGCTCCTTAAAGAAAACAGGTTTTATTGAAACAAAGCTGTTAGAGCAACGAAAAAGAAGTAAGTCACTGAACCTAATACTCTCAACTACCATACTAGGCGTATGAATCAGGGATTCAATCCCATTTCCACTGTTTCTTGACTCTGTGACACTTTAAATTTGAAGTATATGTGAGTCTCTTCATCACATGAAAGTTGTGTGCTTACCAGAACTTTTGGCTTGGCTACCTCTTTACAGTGTTGTTTTAATGATGCTGTTTAATCTTGATGATGAGCATAGCCAACCCATGCCTCCTTAGGGTTGATTTACAAGGTCAATAATTCCCCACAGTAAGTTGCTCATAACAGAATACTACTAACCATTAAATTATTTAATAATCCTTTGATTTTCTTACTTATTTCACTTTCACATATTATTACAGGGTTTACTTTGTTTGATGGCTATTTTTTTTTCAACTACTTAGCTAGAGAGATCCCCGTTCATTTCTGCATCAGAGATGAGAGAAGCAAAACAATATATCCAAATAAAAATTTGACAGTTGAGTTCCTCACAGTAGTTCTATGAAGTAATATTACTGATTTTTTTTAAAACATGACAATAAAGTAAAATTTAGAGAAATTGATCAAATGGTTCAAGGTCAGGAGTAGGCACCTGATTCTGGGACAGTTAAAATGTATATAGGATGCTTCCTTTCCTAAGAGCATGGAGTTGTGTAAGAAAGTAATTCTAAAGAATGTACAGAAGCATCTTTAGAAGCAGCAAGCATTTGGACAGAGGAGCTAAGAATAAGAAGCTGCTCTTTAGACCCCATTTGGAAGTTTTTTCACCTCTCAAGCTGTGAGGACTGTACGGAGTGCTGAGCTGCTGGAAACGTCTCAGAGAAGCCCAGCAGAGTGAAGACTGTTCATAGAGTTTTATTAATTCACAACACATTTGTTAAACACTTACTACATGCTAGGAACCATGGTATGTGGTACGGCAAAAACTCCTGATGAAAGAATTGTAACGACAGAATGTCATTAGGGATTGGTGACATTAATCACATTATTATAAGTGATGTTTTTTGGTTGGTTTACATTTATTTATGTGGTATCCTTATGTCAGTATAAGTCATTTGCGTTTCTACTTTATTTCCTTTTGTTTGAGGGACTCTTGATGTTTTTGTGAGCCACATAATACATATACTGTGAACTTATTTAGTGTGTTATAATATCAATGGCTCATAGAGGCTTACATGTAGTGTGGATATCATAACCAGCGGGCTAGTAGACTTCTCTAATGAAGTTTTCAGCCCCAACAATTAAAAATGGATTATTAAGAAACCATTGTTGTAGAGTCTGCATGGAAGCATATACTGTTCCCGAAGAATGTGTGTGTCCATGTCTATCCTGAGGCAGGTGTTAAAGAGAAAGATGCATCTCTAACCTATTTAGTTTGTCACTAGTGGCAAACTACCCAGTGGTGTATGGGCAGAATCTAAAAACTCTTGTGTCTCCTTGAGACCAGCAATTCTTTCATAGGAAGCAGTGGTTTTTGTTGTGTAGATACTGCACATCAGATTTAAGAATGCTACTAGATGGGACTTCCTACAATATGATTTTTATCTTCCAAATTTCTAGATTTGAAAGAGAAGATATAATTCCTTTAATGCTTTGGCCTTATCTCTCTTCCTCTATCTGAGTTGATATAAAGTGAAGTAGGTTTATTAGAAATTCTCTAAGATTAGATTCCTGACAATGTCCTCAAATAAATCCAATTTTAGGCTTTTCACCACCTACTTATGTGTCATCTGATACTAGGCAATAAGTTTAGCCATCTCAATCCTTGGTTATTTTATACACAATGTTAAGTAGAGAGAACTAAACTAGTTAGAACAGACAGGGAAATTGTGGCAGTTCATGAAAGTAATTCATTCTAGTCAAGGACAAGTTATTCTGTAGGCATATGTGTGATAGGAGCTTAAAAACATTAAGTCAGAAATATGAAGACTATGTGAACTTTGCTTTTCTGTTACTTCTATTTCTCCCCATCACGTGGCATCATTATCTTTACTTTCTTCTTAGCATACTTTCATCTACCAAATAATAGAGAACATGAATGGCAATCATTTTCACATCTTTACGTTAAAATTCTCACAGCAAAATTGAGTTATTTTGTTTAGCTTCTGTCCCCCAAGTAATCTGAGTGTATTAATTTGATTGAGTCTGGATCCTGTCAGATAAGAGCGTTATAGACTTTTTTTTAATATACTGAATCAGATGTGGTGGAGAGAAGGGGAGTAGGGAAGTTCCCTATGTGCAGCTCTGGTGAGATTCAATACGAATCTATCAGACCTGTTTAATATCCTCTCACGAAAAATAACATTGTATTTGGTCATACTCATGCATGACCTCCAGAGATGGACCTGACTACGGGGGTGAGGGACTTAGTTATCGCTAAGAAGAGACAGCATGTCCAAGGCAACTCTATGAAAGGAAGCTCTTAATTGAGATCTTGCCTACAGTTTTAAATTAGTCCATTATCATCATGGCAGAAACATTCTAACCACAAGACTAGTAATGAAGAAAAGATAGACAAACAGAAATATAGACAGTTATGCAGAAAAATTAGCTGATTTGAGATTGGCTGGGAGTTCTTATGGAGAAATTCCAACACCTGGGTTGCTCAGCATATTTATTATAAGTATTGAGCAGAGAAGTGAAGGTTAATGCCAACAAGGAGTTGGCATTATTGCATGCAGACAAAGAAGGAGATAGGATTTACTGTGTACAGCAGGATCAAAAGACAGATTTCGCTAAACTTGGTAGGAACAATTTCTGTAAAGGAGCCATTTTCAGATAGTTGGTGTATGGTAATTTTCTTTATGTGAGAATGTAAACCAGAAGTGAATTCCACTGATCTCATCGAGAGGTCTTCCTTTCCGTTGGGGCTTCTCCGTCCGCACTTGTTGCCGGGTGGAGCTTCCTGTGGCTGTCATATATACACCATATGGTTCAGTTCACTCAGTTCATCCTCCAAGTGGATAAATTCATTGCTTTCATCAGAGCACTTTTGTTTCAGTGCTTTGAGTTCTCTCTAATTTTTCGAGTTGTCCTGTAGATAGGGAGAAATCAGAGTTAAGTAATAATCTTCTAAAGGGAGTCGTTTGTCCTCCTATTTATCTCTCCTTATAGACATGTACAATTGACTCTCAATTATTTGTAGTGATGCAAAGAGAGGCTATGCTGTAGATAATCCAACAGGCACTTGCAGAAGATTTACCGTCATGATTGCCTTTTATGTAGGTGATATTACAAATATGCGCTTCAACTGCATTCAGGAGTCAGAAGTGCCTTTTAAGTGTGTTCATCTTCAAAGAATAGCTGTGTTTTAGTGAAACATTTACCTGAGTATGATCCATATCGAGAAGATGAAGAATTGAAGGCATTAAGGCACTTTATAAAGATGTACATTTTAATATGTAGAATACAGTATTGAAAACAAGAGTGTAGGTTAAACTGTTGGAACTTGAATTCTTCCTGCATCTAGATCTGTGGGTATTGAGGGAGAAATAAACATTGGTAAAATAATACATTAAACAGTTTCCATAACCGCTGCTTAAAGAATTGCATTTACCTAGCTGGTCATATTATTTGGTCAGGTTTTTTGTGGCACAGTATTTTTGTAATAGATCCAAATGTTTCTAAAATTTTCATTAATTCATAATAATAATTGAAATACAATTATATCACCCATTTCTTATCTTTTCTTCAAACAATCTCTCCCATGTCTATTCCCTCCAATATTCCTCCCTATAATCCTCCATATTCCCTCCCTATAATCTTTCCATGCTTCGTATTCATATTCCCTGTTATGTTTGTTGTCTCTTTCATACACATTCACATACACACACACACACACACTCACACACACACACACACACACACACACACACACACACAAACATATAAATATAACATTCTTGTTTAGACAGTCATATTTTTGAAGTGCCATGGATGTAGTTTGCATGTTGTTTCTGGGAGACACATTCTCACAGCAGGCATTTGAGTTTTGTGACTCTAAAAATCTTTCTTTCCCCTCTTCTGCCTTGTTTCCAGAGAATTAGGTGCAAGAGTTGAGTTGCAGCCACCATTACCTACTGATCACTGCAATATGAATAGGGACCATATTTTCTGGTAGAGCAGATGCAGTAGACCCTTCTTTGGGTGACTGATGGCATCACAAATCTCTGTTAGTTGTACTGAACTTCTTTTAGACTCACACTGCCATTAAATATCAGTCATTTTTAAAAATCCTTATGTAATTTTCTATCTTACCTTCAGAGGGCAATTTTCTTGTTTCTTGTATGTGGCACCTCTCATGTTATTTCCCTTTTAGATTTTTATTTGTATATTGTTTGTTCTACTTTTTATATAGTCATGAAGTACTGAAATTCAATATCGAAATAAACCTTTCTGGCACCTAATCATTCCTACAACTCTAACAGTGGGTATTTATTCTTACCTGTTGTTAAGACTTTTAAATGTTTTCCAAACCATTTTCTTCAAGCCAACTTGAATTATTTTGGAAAGATGGAAGTATGAAACATTGAATTAGAGTCTTACTAAAAATCAAAGTATACTAATTACATAGTATCCTTTACCATTAGTCTTGCAATTCTTTCAGAAAAGTAGATTTTTTTTGGCCTGATTTAATTTTTATGCATTTTTCTGGTTATTTGTTCTTCATAAGACTTCACTTATATTCCCTTTACGGACTAGGGTGTTATTCATTGACTCCTATTAGTGACAACAAAAACGTTATAACGTTACTTCTTACGTGTTTAATTATAGAATTGAGGAAGTCGCTTGTTTGTAAAAATTGCCGATGAACAATTGAGTACAGTCAAAGTTAGCAGGCAGTGCTTGCTTACGAGCAGAAGAAGGGTTGATAAACTGGCACCTCTTGTGTGTCCAGGGCCGCACTTTTTGCATCCATTCATGAATACAGTTAATACTTACTAGGAACTTCATTTCTTTTCTCATGTAATTAGTTTTATGTGGGATGCTGTTTCACCATTAGAAATACAAGAAACTTTGCAAAACTTCCTGAGATCATGGCCAAGAAAAGTTGTTACATTCCGGCTTCTAACATGGCTATTGGAACCCATTTTGGAGAAAATTGCTACTCTTACAGAAAGTCAAAAGTACTTTGAAAAACTGCAGCTATTTCCTTCCATAATGATAGTCTTTAATAAAAACGCTGTATTCTAATACCCACATATGCCATTTTACTATGCCAAAGTATGCAAATGCTCTCATAAAATATTATTTTATAGTCATCTTTATTTCCCAATTTCTTTGCTCAGAATCTTCATTTATTACTTTCATTTTAACATCATTTGTACAATATTGCCACATTTAACAAGCAAATAAAAATCTCCTTGAATTTTTCTCCTTGTTTCTTAAAAATTAAATACACAAGATGATTTAAAGAGAAAATTTAGACAAATACAAGTATATAAATATTTATCAGTTTTTTCATTGGCTTACGTGTGATCTAGTTTTAAAGATAGACTTTTAGGGGCATCTTTTTTTCTGCATGGATGTAAATATGATCTCTTAGATGTTAAAAATTCCACATGAGTATGAGAACTAGGACTTAAGAGCGGCTCATCCAGAAAAATGCCACTGACATAAAAGTACTTCATAAATATGAAAAATCACCGTGCTTTATCTTTAAGCTACACTTCTTTTACTGTTATAATTACTCTCAGGATTCTCCTCTAGGGACAGGCAACACTTGGTTATATGTGACTTAATCTACAGCTCTAAGGGTAGTTACAACTTGACCAGTAAAGTCTTCATACTTGTGGGTTGCTGCTGCCTGTGAAGAGTAACACCCTATAAAACCCTAGAACCTCAGAGGCACTCAATTGCATACTTTTCTTCTTAGCTACCTCTGGAAACATAATTTACTATATGGCTTTCAATACAAAGGTGGTAATGTTTACAGAATCCATTTCATCTAAGCGGCACCCAAAGTGCTAAGTTCCAATGTGTTAGAAGCAGGAAAGTAAACTTTTAAGGCCTTGACTTTTAAGACCCCTTCAAGTGACTTTTATCTTTGTATATTATGTTTTTTTTTCTTTTTTGTTTGTTTGTTTGTTTTGTTTTTACATTAAAGATCAGGCAGAGATGCCATTGTCATGCTTGAGGTTAATGCCAGTTAGCAGAAGGGAGAATCTGCTGATTTTTTATGATACTCTACCAGAATTTGTGCCCTCACTTTGTATTACCAATTTTTTAAAGGAATTGTCTCACAGTGCCATCTCTACATTTTCATATATTTTAAAGTATACCCCCTTGAACATTTTTTTTATATTTCAGTATATTAAGACAGTTACTCATTTTTTGTGCCTTGGAAAATTCCAGAATGGTACAGGGAAGCACACAGCACAAATGTTTAATTGTATTTGTGTCCTCTAACCTGCAAACCGAGTGTGGTTTCCTTGCTCACTGACAGAACACTCCTAGCCCCACCTCTACCCATTTTATTTGCTTCAGCAATCCACTTACAGAAAATGGCTCTACTTAATCAACATAACCTTCTGCAGCTCTTTGAAATCTTTGTTTTGTGAGCCAAGAATGTCAGAAACATTCTTCCACTTCCTGTGGAGGCTTTTGTCCTACTGATGAAAAATGAGAAATAGAAATGGACACATTGTGTCTTATTCTGACATTAGAGAGTGGATTGATGTTTTTTTCTCTAAACTAGCAAAGGCAGATGACAGAGAATATTCCAAAAAGTGATTTTAAAAATATCTATAAGTGACCTATCAAATGATCACAGAACATTTAGAAATAATATTCAAGTGTATGTCCCAAGTATCTCAGATGACACATGATTTTCCATATAGCATAAGTCAAAATTTTGTCATTTTAGTGATAATGTCGAGGGAACCAATAAGAAACTCTCTGGTTTTGCAAATGACAAAGAAATGTTGGATACAGGTTTTAAAATAAAATACTTGTTATATAAATATATATAATCAAATTTTTTTAAATGTAAAGAATCAACTTTTGATTTTTATAATTTACAATAAAAGGAGCCCATTGATGATATATTTGCTAACTTGTGCTACAAAAAGAAATGCCTGCATAATTCCATTTAACAAAACTCCATGATTATAGTATTTTGAAGACAAATCTGTAAAATATGGAAAAGAGTATACTCTTCATGAGAAACAATATTTGAACAGCATTGAAAATGTAAGTCTGCATATATGCTATTTGAAAAAAAAAAGATTCTATACTTTATCCGTAAGAGAATTATTAACCCACATTCCTTACATGCAGTTAGGCCTATTTTTGAAATAAAGAATTCAAGATCTTTGTTAAAATCTCTTTACATGCAGGTCTGGTTCTCTTAGTATGGAGGAGTTGAATAAAATTTAGTCATAAATATAGAAGCCTGTAAGATTTAGAATAATCATTAATGAACATTTCACCATACAATCCTCATTTATATCCATTGCACTGTAATTAGCTTCTCTCTACCATGAGCTAATAGAAAAGAACACTTCGTGCATTCAGTAAAACAAAGCTTAAGAAATAAGAACCAATTCAAATGGTAAACTTGTGAAAAGTGTTATGCCAAAATGAATGTGAATAAGTTTTCTCTGTGATTTAAAATTTCACAAATGTTTTTGCCAGTTGCAAGGACATATCGCATAGCTCAGTTGTCTGTGATGCTCTGTTTGCTTTGTAATTAATAGTATTATCCGAATTTTTTTGTTCTTCTTTAAATTAAGTTTTTCAATAGGATGCAAAAAGATTTAATAGTTTTATTCTGAGAGAAGAACCAAAGAGTTAGTCACTCAGCAAATTATGGCCAGACACATGTCTTGGCTTAAGCTTCCTCCAGTTGTTTTCACTGAAATTCAGCTGAGATATTTGGTAGGCTGCATCTCTGTTCTTTTTCTTCAGCTAACTAACTCATTGGATTCCTAATTATACTGATGAAGCTGTAGTCATTTGTAGACAATAGAACTCTTACGGATTAAACTCATAATGGTTATTGCTATAAAGATCTGAATAAAAATAGGTGCAATTTCAGCAATGAAATGTAATCATCTATCCTAAGAATTTTACCTTTAAACTTTTGATTTAGTATTTGCTTATCCAGAAAAATATGTAGCTATAATATATGCAAATGCTTATTATAATACTGAAAATTTACACTTTTATAAAAAGAAAACAGGCCAATAAATAATAGTTAAAATTTTACTTTACATATAATAGAAAAGTGATGATTTGAAAAGGAATAATATGATTTAGACATATTGACATAGAAATAATTGAATGTTAACTTAGAGATATGTTGAACATACACATCATTATTTTATCTGTAAATCATTAGCAATAATATGGGCAATGGTGGTGCATGCCTTTTATTCCAGCACTGGAGGCAGAGGTAATTATACCTCTGTGAGTTCAAGGCCAGCTTGGTCTTCAAAGAAAGTTCCAGCACTGCCAGGAATACACAGAGAAATATTGTCTCAGAAAAAACAGCAAAAATAAAACAAAACAACACCCCCAATTCCAATAACAAGAACAATAGCATTATAAATAGTACACTAACAACAATCATAACATTGTAGTATTATTTCCTAATATCAAACCTATTAATAATCACACTTTAGTAATAATGTACCAATTTTAGTATGATTAATGTTTGTAAACTCAGTGTTTACAAACAAGTTAAGACACTACTTGAGTATTGCTTACCTATACTTAGTGAGTGCTATAAGATAGTGTCATTTTCTTCTTTTTTAATTTATTTATTTATTAAAGATTTCTGTCTCTTCCCCGCCACCGCCTCCCATTTCCCTCCCCTCCCCCAATCAAGTCCCCCCCCCTCAGTCCGAAGAGCAATCAGGGTTCCCTGCCCTGTGGGAAGTCCAAGGACCACCCACCTCCATCCAGGTCTAGTAAGGTGAGCATCCAAACTGCCTAGGCTCCCACAAAGCCAGTACATGCAGTAGGATCAGAAACCCATTGCCATTGTTCTTGAGATCTCAGTAGTTCTCATTGTACGCTATGTTCAGAGAGTCCAGTTTTATCCCAGGCTTTTTCAGACCCAGGCCAGCTGGCCTTGGTGAGTTCCCGATAGAACATCCCCATTGTCTCAGTGTGTGGGTGTACCCCTTGCGGTCCTGAGTTCCTTGCTCGTGCTCTCTCTCCTTCTGCTCCTGATTTGGACCTTGAGATTTATGTCCGGTGCTCCAACGTGGGTCTCTGTTTCTGTCTCCTTTCATCGCCTGATGAAGGTTAATATTCAGGAGGATGCCTATATGTTTTTCTTTGGGTTCTCCTTATTTAGCTTCTCTAGGATCACTAATTATAGGCTCAATGTCCTTTGTTTATGGCTAGAAACCAAATATGAGTGAGTACATCCCATGTTCCTCTTTTGAGTCTGGCTTACCTCACTCAGGATAGTGTTTTCTATTTCCATCCATTTGTATGCAAAATTCAAGAAGCCCTTGTTTTTTACTGCTGAGTAGTACTCTAATATGTATATATTCCATACTTTCTTCATCCATTCTTCCATTGAAGGGCATCTAGGTTGTTTCCAGATTCTGGCTATAGTGTCATTTTCTTAATAGCAAACATTTAGATTGCATGCCCTTTATTTTCCTAGGATTGAAATGTATGCAATGAAACTATGAAGCCATTGTAATACTAAAAACATATCTTCCAAAAACAATTATATGTTCATGCTCTGCCCATTTGTAGTCATTTTACTTTTTTCAATATAAAGGTAAGCTTTAACTCATCAAGTCTGTTTCTTTTACCACATTTATGATTAAGTTATTTTATAACAAAGCTAGTAATAACATATTCTTTTATCAGTAATCAAGAATGATCTACTCTGATCATTTAATTTACACTTTGAAGGATTAAAAAATGATCAGGACAATCAATAAATTTGGAGCAGTTGAATCAAGTTAAAGTGAAAAATCCTTTATGCCATTAGAAATATGATAAGCTGGCAATATAAAGTAGTTATAGTCACTATTCACGATGAAATGAGTTGTTTGTTTGCTTGTTTGTTTTGGTGTTGAAGGAAGCTATCCTCAGGAAGGTGATTTGTTTACACATATGCATGCTGTAATATTTAATTTTCATCAGTTATTGTGTCCTTTTTGTATAAATATTAAAAATTTGAAACTTTAATACAATCCAGATTTTAGCCATAATTGCCACCTTACTAACTTGGTAAATCTACAGAGTATTTAATATTTCCAGACTGAATTCCTCCCTTAAGCTAAGAGTAGGAATCTGTAATCATCTCATTGTGAGTGTGTAAATATTATGTATTACAGATTATAGATTATACCATGCAATGTATATCTTTATATATGCATTATCTGTTCCACAATCAACATGACTTATTCTTCTGATGTTATCATTAATTAAGAATTGTAGGAAAGCATTATGCAATACTTAACAAAAAGGAAGCACAATAGCAAAAATGGGTTAGAAAAAAAGCTAGTAGAAAAGAATATATGTAGAGATAGTTGTCTGTAAATGGTTCTCAAGTGCCCTGACAGGAGAATGAAACTGTAAAAGAAAAGAAAATACTAGCAGGAGAGGTAGAAGGAGCAGACTGGGAGAGATGACTGTCTTAAAGTTTATTGCTGTGAAGAGACAACATGACTAAAGCAACTCTTATGAAGGAAAACATTTAATTGTGGTGGCTTACATTTTCAGAGGCTTAGTCCATTATCATCATGTGTGCACGGTGGTGTGCAGGCAGGCATGATGCTGCAGAAGCTGAGAGTCCTTAACCTTTGCAGGGAACAGGAAGTGGTCTGAGTCACTGACTGTGGCTTCAGACTATATAAGACCTCAAAGCTCACCCCCAGAATGACACACTTTCTCCAACAAGGCCATACCCATGGCAACAAAGCCACACCTCCTAATAGTGCACTCCCTGTGAGCTTATGGAGGTCAAACTACCAGAATTTTAAAGGACAGTTAGCCTAGGGGCCTCAAAATCTTTGAAAAGAATAAACTAAATTACAAATGAAGCCGCTTTTGAGTTTTGAAATATTCTGGTCTTTCTGTGTAGTATGGTATCTTTAGAAACATCATGTTTGTTTAAATGTTCTTATAATGAACAGCAACCCTGAAAAAATGGTGAATTTAAAACTTTTTAAATTAAATTTGCCATCAAATGTAACTAATCATATTTGGGTTTTATTTTGTTCTTGAGTAAATAGTGTTTTAAATTAAATAACGGATCTTTTTAGTATAACTCCTGCTACTGTTAAAGATTTGTTTTTATTTTATTTAAATGAGTATTTTGTCGTGCACTGAATAGATATTGTGCAATGTATTTGTGCACCATTTGTGTACAATGGGCACAGAGACCAGAAGAGTGTTTCAGGATCTGAGGAACTGGAGTTACAGATGGGTCTTAGGAATAAAGCCAGGGTCGTCTGTAAAGGCAGTAAGAGTTCTGTACCACTGTGCTTAAGTGACTTCTGCAGCATAAGAAACTGAGACAACGGAAGACAGAAAACAAAGTTAAAGTTGCTAGGATAAACAGAAATGAAATTTAAAGCCTCAAGTGGGGTGGGTCAAGTCTTTGTCTATTTATCTTAAATTAATCTGTAAGTAATTAGCATTAATTAATTGATAATGCTATCTGAATATAATATGTTTTAGTCCAATTATAAAGAAGATCCCTAACTTCTTTGGAATTTTGGAATTTCTTTCATGCATTAGCCTCTGCAAAGACTGTAGATATTGAATTATTACTATCACATTTTATTATTTGGTTATTGCTGAGTGCTATCAGAATAATAGTGTGTGTTCTAAGAGCCACCATCTTATACATTACAGAAAGAAGATCTGAAGGCTTGGGATTTGTATGAAGAAAACAGATCTGAAGGCACAGATGTTTTAAAACATCATTATTTATGATATTTAAGCAATACACAGATATGTGAACTCCATATAAATGACCAATTTATAATCTAGTACACAGAATATCCATGTTAAGACGTTAAGATCACCATTTGAAAGACTTACTTTCTTCTGTAACAATAACTATTGCCCAACTCTCCTTCATACCCACTGTCCTGACTAAAATCAGTGCTTAATTTTCCTGTTGGTAAATTTACAAAAAACAAATCTTAAACTCTTCATTTTCTCTGTGACTTCCTTACTCAGTATTTTTGTTACTTTTTTATTTATATAATTGTATGCAAATTTTGTTCAATATTATTAACAGGTAATTGTTAGTCCTACTGAGTATTCCATCACATATGGATTCCTTGAGGATTTATCATGTTATATTGAAACACATGAGTTCCTTCTAGATTTTATCTATATAATGAATGTTGCTGGAACTATTTTAGTATATGTCCAGTGGTTTATGTATCTTGCTAATTATGAATCCAAGAATTGACTCCCTTGGTAAAAGAACATACTTATTGCTGATATTATTAAATGCTATTTCTTTGTGTGTAAGTAATTGTTCCATCACAGATCGCCCAATACTAGTTTGTCATTGCTCCACATCTTTGCTAAATTGGTTTTGCACAGCATTTTGATATTGTATAGCATAGTAGGTATATGGTAGGTTCTCTCTGTGGCTTTCTCTGGCTGTTTTTATTTGGCTCCACCTCTTTTTACATATTTATTAGCCATTTGAATACCCTACTTTGTACTTAATCAGATTTATAATCTAGTTTTCATTATTTTTTCTTTTTCCACTAAGGTGTAAGACTGATTTATAGTCTAGTCATGAGCTCTTCATAGGTTACAAGTGGTACAAATATATGTTCCCCATCTACCACTTTCATTTTCATTCTTGTTTGCTATGCTTGATAAATTATCATTTGGAAAGCATGCACACTAATCTTATTATTGGCATTATCATCTTTTTCTATAGCATGCTATGACTTTGAATAGAGTTTCTTCTTGCCAATCGAAGTCAACTGTTTGATCTCACTTCTTACTCTTTTTTCCACCAGTTTCTGCACTAATAACACTCTGCTTTCTGTTAGCTTCTTTCCAAAACATATTCTTGGTCTAAGTGAGGTGTGTCTTAGTTGGTAAAGATATCTGCTGCCACCCGTGATAACCAGAGTTCACTGGATCCTTGGAACTCACATAGTAGAAGAAAATCAATCTCAAAAGCTGTTCACTGACACCCACAGATGTGAACGCATACATACGTGCATGAGGGTGTGTCCCACCAACAATGTAATTCTGAATTCTTTTAAGCGATATTTTAACCAGATCACTTATTGTATTAGATTTCAAATATTATTTGAAGACTTTAACTCTTCAATTAAAATATAAAGTAACCTGTTGGAAGGAAATGTTTTATTCTGTTTCTAAAGTGTGAGGGCCCACATATTGGGAGCCTGTTCCCCTTTGACTGTAGGTCAGAGACTTTGAGCTTCTTTTTACTCTTTCAGAGTTGTTTGCAAAAGTTGTGACTACAAACAAGAGATTCTGACCTAGGGTTGGGATTAATTAGTATTTGGGGCATAAGGGTGCAACTGTGCCGCCCGGACCAAAGGTTAGAGAATTCAAGTCCTGTTGCCTGCCCCACCCCCTTTTGGAGCGAAGCATATAAGCATGTAGAAATTAAAGGCAAACTGATTTAGTATTCATTGAATTTCCCTCCTGATGCTGTGCTGTGTTTCTGCCTCTTATTTCTCTCATATCTCTCTTTTGTTTAATAATTCTAATCTTCATATTCCTACCCTGAAAAGTATGAATTTTGTTGAGGCTGGTTTTCTGCACAGAGGAGCAAAGACTGATGGGAAAAGGTACTTAGTGGCTATTGTTGGACTGACTTTATTTTCTACAATTTGGGAAAACAGCATAGTGAATGCATCTGTCTTACTCATCCTGTTGATCCCTATCATTGGATAATACTTACTCTTTGTGTGAATGATAGTTAACACCTAAAAAGTAATTGGAAAAGTCGAAGTAATTCAAACTGAAATGTAAAGTACTTTAAAATGTTTCATTTCCAAATCTAAACTTTGAACTAGATTTGTACAGTTCCCCTCAAAATTGAAATTGTTTGAAATAAGTTAAATAATAGAGTCACTGCTAAGTACACAACAGCAAAGGCAGAAACAGAGGCTGGATGCAGAGACACACACGTGTAATCCCAGCTTTAGAAAGGTGACAGCAAGAGGATTGCTAAAGTTTGAGGACAGCCAGTATCAACTCCCCAACATCTCTTCATCTTCTATCAGTGACTGTTTTTATTATGTCAGTGTAGGTATTTACTCTAAATATTAATTTTGCTTCAATATCGTAAAAGGCAGAATAAATTTAAATCCAGTAGTTAAGGTTATAAGCAAAATCAGATGGGTCCCTAGCTGCACTATTGCAATTTAAAGCTATTACCAGTGTAGCAATAGAAAATATTAAAATGTCTTAAAAATTACCTTTACCTATAACATATTTAGTTTGCTCTTTCCAATTCTCAGTTGAAGATTGCATACACACACACAGATATACATACACATACCAGTTGGTGACTTATATATGTATTCTATATATACATATATGAATATACATATAGGTGTATATGTGTGTATATGTATATATCAACCTTGTCAGTAAAATTACCAAATTTAAATTAAATCACATGAAATGTCTTCTTAGAAGTCTTTAATATAAATATTGTCTTTGAAAACTCTATGGTAGCTGAATCAATACTTTGCACTTCAATCCAATTAACTATTTGGAACATTGTTAAAAATAACCAGCATGACACACTTTCAAATCCAAGAACTGTGTAAACATATAATTATTTTAAAGTAGAGAGCTTAACTTAATCATTTTCAAAATTCATATCTTATGTAACTAATGGCTTTCATTTCTTTCTATTCTCTTGGTTCCAAGATAAAAGCACCCACAATGAGATATACAACCCACAAAGATGCAGTTCAATATGTAGTCATTTCCAGGTGGCCCAACTGTTCTGAAAAATGCAGAAGTATTAAGAGGGAAAAAGACCTAACGTATAATTAAACATTATATTCCAATCTTCTCAAAACAGCTTGCTGCTTGAAGAAATCCGCAATAGCCTATACCAATTAATATGTCCTTACAAAATAAATACAGCTTGTCTTGGGAATGAGAATTGAATTAACCAAAGCCATTAATTAGTGCTTAAAAACATCCTTAGGAGGAATTTTCTAGTGCATAACTCTTCAGCATCTAAAGTGTTTGAGTTTTAAGAACTTTGAAAACTTATGTTATGTTCATTTTCATTATGTCCAAGGAGAGAAAACAGATGTGTTATGAGCAAAAGAGACCCATAACTAAGGCTTGGATTAATTCTTCCCTATACTATTCAGCTATGAACTTGGACATGTTCCTGGTGTGCTGTGATTTGATGGGATGCTTCTTGAAATTGCTAATAGTAGCAAATACTGAACTATGTTAGAAAACTGTCATGTTAAAGGAGAGTTGAGCATGGTTACTGATTGGGTAGAATGTTCAAATCTGTCACATGTAGGAATTACCTATGAGAAGTTTAATAATAGAAACCCTGACCAGAATCTTTGCACAGTTTTAACTTGAGAAACAACATTAAATGGATTCTCAGAAATCACCTCTATTCAAATGCCCTCAAAGCCCCTGAACATTAACCATAACACAGATTAAATTATTATGGCCCAAGATGGTAAGAGCACACACTTTAATTTTATCCTCAGATAAAATTTTATCCTGTGTTATGAAGAACCTCAATTTTTAAAAGTTCTAAGTTTTATGTTGAAATTTTAACAAACAAAGCCTCAGCAATTTTTTTTGTTCCACTTGTATCTTCCAATAAGTATGTGGAATAAACAGAATAACCCATGTAGAATCACTTTTATTTTTTAAAATTTATTTATTTATTAAGGATTTCTGCCTCCTCCCCACCACCACCTCCCATTTCCCTCCCCCTCCCCCAATCAAGTCCCTCTCCCTCATCAGCTTGAAGAGCAATCAGGGTTCCCTGACCTGTGGGAAGTCCAAGGACCGCCCACCTCCATCCAGGTTTAGTAAGTTGAGCATCCAAACTGCCTAGGCTCCCCCAAAGCCAGTATGTGCAGTAGGATCAAAAACCCATTGCCATTGTTCTTGAGTTCTCAGTAGTCCTCATTGTCTGCTATGTAAGTCCGGTTTTATCCCATGCTTTTTCAGACCCAGGCTAGCTGGTCTTGGTGAATTCCCTAGAATCACTTTTAATAAACTGATTCACTGCTACATGAATTATAAGCCAGATATCTTAGGGCATTATTTGCACATGTATGTTTGTGCAATGCTTAGAATATACTAAAAGCAGGCATTTCAGGGTTTTGTTTTGACACATTCTATGTACATTCAGATAAAGCTGACATTCACCACAATACCTTCTTTTTAATTTTTGGCAGTGTATCTGCATTCCTTACAAAGTCAGTATGGGTTCTATCTAAACATTAGAGTCAACAAATACTTTACATAATTGCTAGCACAATCCTTACCAGATGCAGTGAACTTATGCACAATTTTCAGTAAAATACAATAGGTCAAGGAAAATTCCATGTGTCATCTCTTGGCTGGACTGGGATTTAGAAATAACACTTTGTTCACAAGTTCAAAACATAAGAGATATTCTTTCTATCATATTTTAAAGACCAAGGAATCATCAATTTTCAAGTTTTTATTTACCTCTGGATATCTTCTTGATAAAAATATTTAAACATATGTCCAACATGTAAATGATTAATAGTTAATAGTATGATTCCTTTTGACTTTTCAAATACACTACTGTTATCTTACCCTCCTTCTTCAGTATTTATTCTTCTCCCACAGTGTGTTTTGATCATGTTCACCTCATCCCCCATTCATCCCATATCCACCCTTTTCACCTTCACACTTGCTTTTGGAGTTTTCGCTTTGTCTTGTTTTATTCCTCTTCTCCAACACCTAGTCCCTCTTTCTTCTCCTTTCCCTCCTCTTCCTCCTTCTTCTCTTCTTTTTTATTCTTCCCCATACGGTCTAGTTTGTGTTACCCAACTGCTCTTGTGAATAGAGGCTTCCTTGGAATATTATTGACTTTCCAACTGTCACAGTATAAGGAAACTGACTCTCTTTCTCCTAGAAACTATCTAATGGCAATAGCTCAACAGCTAGTTAATGGTGGAATTTAACTATTGAATTTTGATCTTCACTCTTTGGGCATTATTTTCCATCAAATAAAACATTTATTCATAATCAATTTAGATAGATGGGCAAAAGGGAACTTGTCCTCTAGTCCTTTAGAGCTCTCTGGAGCTTATGTTGAAAGTTGGTGACTATTTGTGGTATAATTTCTTCTTTCTACACTCAGGTTCCTCCTTTCCCAAGTGACAGTGATTGACTCTTGGGTTATTTTCTTTATTTTGTAACATAGTCAGTATAGTCTCTTCATATTGTGTATTAGTGAGTATTGTATGATAAGCATGTGATGATTGTGTAGAGCCTGATTTAACATAACAATTTTCTTGGTGACTTAGTTGATGTTATAGTTAGATACCCTTTACTAGAGCTATGTCTTCCTTATACAATACCTGGGAAGATTTTAAATATAAATCTATCAATATCAACATACATACATCTTAAAATCTTGGTGAAGCTACAAATATTTCTTAAGACAAAAATAAAAATCTATGACATAGATTTGGACACAGTCTGTGAGTCCTTCCCCATTTTGGCTAAGTTTTTCTGCACAAATACTTACCCATGATTCTCAATAATCCTGTCCACATGTCTCTGCACTGACTTTATGTATGCCTGAAAAATGCCTCAATTTCTAAGTCCTTTTGTCTAGTCAGTTTTTACTTGACTCTGTATTTTACTCAATTGTTATTTTTGCAGAAAGTTTTCTCAAGCCTAAGTCAAACTTTCCTAAATTGTCCTTTGAAATTGTTCATTTACTTTTTAATGCTACCTTAACTTTTCATTATATATTAATTTCTTAACTACAGGAATAACTCCATGTCTCCTAATATTTCATGCTATATGAACAGAGACTTTTCTGCGATTTGTATTCATAGAACTTACTGTAGGCTATGTATATTATAGATATTTATTAGATAGTTATTAACTTGGATCACTGAACAAGTAATCAGGGATATAACAATTAGTAATAGGAGTTAAAATAATACGGGAGAACATTCATTGAAAGCTCTTGATTTATTATGATGAGATTTCACTAACAGTTGTAAAACAAGCCCTCCATAATTTAACAAAGTGAATGACTTCTTATAGCCAATACTTCTCTACTGTTTTGACAGGTAAACATTTTCCCTTGAGACATCAGGATGACAGACTTGTCTTCTATATTTCTGTTATTCTCACAGTTCTGTTTATTCTATGAACAGTAGATCAGACAGCCTGATGATGGAGAAAAGTAATACAGAATAGATTCATTGAGACCGCAACTTCAAAGTTGTGAATTTCAGCTGAGACCTATAGTATCTTGACATTGAGTTTCCTGTAAAAGCTTTTAACAATCATATCTAGAACAGCATAGCCTGGATAGTTTTGGTGAATTAATGTGAGATTCACCAATAGCAATCATCAGAAAAAATATTATTCTATCAGTGCCAGGTAATCATGTTGTTCATTACATATGCTAAAGTTAATGTACAGATGGAATTTCGATGTTTAGACTTTCAATGGTCTCTGATCTGAATGCAAACACCTGAACACTGTTGCTGTGCAGAATGATAAAAAATGAAAAAAATAGTATCAGAAATAATTTGAAACTAAGTCTTTCTGTTTTGCTAGAATGCCAGACTAGACATTTTTGTTTATTTTCTGAACATAATCACCCAGCCATAAAATCAGTATAACAATATCTTTTCTTAAAGCTGTTGGAAAGATAAACAATATACAACTAATAAAAAGCATATATTGTGACTAACACATCATAAATGTTCAATAGATATCTACCGTTTTCATTAGCACAGTCAAAACAACTGAAATGTCTTTTTCCAAACAAGAAAGGTAGATTTGCATTTTCAACTATTCCCAATCATATTACTAGGAAATGAATATTTAGCCAATATAGTCAGTTAATTTACATGTCATATATTTCATCATAATAGCCTAACAAAACAAGAAAAGCCCTTTCCTGCCTAACAGGAATGAGACAGATGACACACTTTGTGGCTCTATTGTTCAAGTTCTCTTTCTCATGAAAAATATTTTGATTGACCATTATCCTAAACTATACACTTTAACACTGTAGTATATGCTTTTAGTGATTTCACATTGAGGGAAGATTATTGCTTTTGTACTGAAGCACTGAACTGATGAAGTTACTGCAACCTTATTATGTAGATGCTTTTGAACACACGAGACCGCATTACCTTGTTAATGCATTATTCTTTGATTGGTGTCTATGGCCACTTCTCTCAGGAACTGCCTGTGTTTATCAGTTCTTGAATATGGAGCTCAAGAAATCAATGAATATTGATTAAACTGTGTTTCAGAATGTTTTCCTCATTTCTTCTGTCGACTTTAATTGAAGTGATTTCAATTCCATTAAAAAGGTCATTGTTAGCCAAGAAATATAGTATGGATTATATCATGGAGACATTTCTTAAACAAATATTTCCATATCAACTGCCATTATATGCACCAGGAATAGTCAATGTGATAGAAAAAGACATATTCGCAAAGAAACTCTATTCACTTGTCGTCTCTTTTCCTTACAGAGAAGTTGAGATGAGTATTGTACCTACGGTATACTGTTCTGGAATGTCAGAACCCAAACCCCAGTAAGAATTCTTATTACTCCTATTTCTCAGATCATCAAACCAGGAATAAATACAGTGTGGGAGCAATGATAACCAGAGGTTTCAGAAACTTAATCTATGTGGTGAAAAATAAAGTCTTAGACCTGCTTATATCATGGAGAGAAGTATAGAATGGCAAACTGATTCTTAGTTTTAAAAAAAATATATGTTTTAGTATAGAAAAACAACATATATATGGGAATGTAGATGGCCTTATAAAAATAGCATATTCAAGTTCAGTTTTAAAATTGAGAGTCCTAACAAAAGTTACAACTTAAACAAAAATTATAATGATTCACTCCTTAAGTTTATAGTTTGAAATCTATTTATCTATTTTGTCAATTTTGGGTGAATTTAGAGTTAATTTATCTATGTGATCATATGATCACAGATTAGAGACAGGGTGGTCTAATTTTATTCTCATCTGTGTAGATATGAGGTCATCCCCACATCTTTTGTTAGAAAACTATTCTTCCCTCACTCCTTAACAATGGTCTTCATGACAGTATTGTGAAAACAACTGGCTTAAAATTTAAAGTTTGTTTCTAAACTGATATAGATGTTTTATTAATCTATTCATCTATATCTATTAGCCGGTGCCAATACCATACTTTTGTGGGTTGGTAGTAATCTGTAAGTTCAATGAGTATGAATCCCCTAATAATATAATAACTTTTGTCTATACTTTGAATTTCTAATTGATTTTTAATAGCAATTTGTCATTTTAAAAGACATTATTTGAGATTTGTAGATGGATTATAATGAACTATAGGTCTTCTGTGAATGTCTGTCATTATAAAAATGCTTCCAATTTTAACATAAGGTATTTTTATACTTATTCACATCCTTAACTTTTCCAAAGATATTGTTATTTAGCTTTTAGTGTAGAAGTTGTACTGCAGTTTCAAATTTCATTAAGTGAAATTGATGCAAATGAAATTCTTTTACCAGTTATATTATGAGCATATTATGAGCAAGGGGTCAAGACCATGATGGGGAAATCCACAGAAACAGCTGATCCTAACTAGTGGGAGCTCACCGACTCCAGACTTACAGCTGGGAAACCTGCCTAATACCAAACTAGGCTCTCTGTGGGAGACATTTGTGTGGCTTGGGCAGTTTATTGGGTCATTAGCAGTGGAATCAGTGTTCATATCTGGTGCATGAACATGATCTTTGGAGCCCATTCCTTATGGAGGAATACCTTGTTCAATGTAGATACAGGGGGAAAGGAGGGCCTTGGTTCTTCCTCAAGTGACGTGACAGACTTGGTTGACGTCCCTTGGGAGGCCTTATCCTCTCTAACCGGGTAATGGCGCTGGGGGGGGGGGGGTGGATGGGGAGAGTGGGTGGAGCAGAGGGAGAGGGAACTGGGATTATCTATAAAATAAGATTGTTTACTAATAAAATTTAAAAAATATTGTTTGTGAAATTGTTCCTTTTGCTTTAATGTCTTATTTTCTTCAATATGGATTACATCATCTAAGAGATCGAGTGTGTGTATGAGTGTGTGTTTATGTTTGTGTGTGTGACTATGTGTTTATGTCTGTGTGTGTATGTGTGTTCTCTTTTGTACTCTATCAGAACAGAGCTTAGTCATAAATGAGTTTCCAAATAATAATAATAATAATAATAATAATAATAATAATAATAATAATAAGCTAGTAATTTGAGTTCCTAAACTAAATACTTCAAAATAAAACCTAATCGCCTAACTAGACCTTCTAGTATTATTTTTAGTAGAAGAAGCAAGAGTGGTCTGTTTGTTTTCCCATGGTGCTAGAATGGGAATTTCAAAATGTTCATCATTAAATATGATGTTCACTATGGATTTTTAAGGTACAATTTTAGGTTGAGTTATAATTATTCTAATTTGTCTATTGTTTAATAGTTTTATTATAGCACGGTGATGAATTTTATCAGTATTTTATCTATCAATTGAGATGATTATATTGTTTTATTTGGTCTTTTAACAAAAAAATCTATAAGTTAGTTTTGGGGTTTTCCACCAACCTTGTATTACCAACTTTCTAATATTATGATTCCACTTTGCTAATATTGGCTTAAGAGTGACTGGGCAATGTTCCTGCCTGTCTGCATTATGGATAAGATTATTGAGTTACTGGTATCAATTATTTTCTGAATATTAAGTATAATTTAATAATGAAAAAAATGTTTTTGAGATTTCCTTGTGGGTAGTTATAAGATTATTTAAAACGGTCCTTAATTATCGAGTCTACTACATTTGTGCTTTTTCCTGAAGATTTAATACTTTAAAATTTCTTTACTTGCAAAGATAGAATAAGCATAAAGTCAACATGGAAACAAAAACAAAACACCCTTAATGGAACAGACATATACAAACCCTCTCCTCTCCAAGTTGCTTTTATTCAGTGGGTTTTAAAACAGTAACAGAAAGAAAGCAGATCAGGAGGGAAATAAAATCCAAAATTGACCTGTTAAGAAGTTCTGTCCTGAAGATGACTAATATTTTGCAGATTTTCATTTTTCACTAAGAAACCTCGTTTTACATGGTCAGTAAATGCAATGCTAAATTAATAAAAATTGCTTCAAAGTAAGAATCCAGTAGCATTTACTGATTTCAATGACTTGCCTGATCATGTTTTATGTTAGATAAATGTAAGATGGTCTGTAAGAAGACTTATCAGACCTTTATGTGTACATAAGTTTGATATTTCAGGAATACAAAGAGCTATTATAAATACTGAAATTAAAATCTTTAACCTGCTCTTGTACAATTTAATTATACACATTTATTTCTTACTGTTTCTTGCCTCTGTCTCTCTGTCTGTTTGTGTGTTTGTGGGTCTTTTTCTGTCTCTGTCTTTCTATGTCTCTGAAACTCTCTGTCCTCCTGCACCCTGTGTGTGTGTGTGTGTGTGTGTGTGTGTGTGTGTGTGTGTGTGTTTCACCCTTTCTGATTACCAATTTCAGTGAAGTGTCAAGAATTATCAAATGGAAAAGGTCATGTAAATTGATTGCAGGTCTTCCTATCATCTGCTTTTTACACTGAAAAAGTAATTTTGTTTTGTTGATTTTATTTTCCTCATTTTTGCATATACATTTTGGAAATACAGTTTATTAGCTCATATTTATTTGGTTCTATACAGATTTTAAGATTTTTGACATGTTCCATTTCTTTCTTCTTTGCATCCTTAAATCAGTATAATTGGATTACTTTCCAATTATCATTAAGTTCTTGTTGAAGATCATTCTAAAGCAAGTTTACAATGCAACCTTCTTTCCTTTCTTCATTGTGTTGGTTTTTTCAGTTTCATTAAGTCTGGGTTTTCTGTTGCATTGGACCATTCTGATCTGCCCTAATTCTCCTTTTAATATTAAGTAATTACTTAAATATTTAAGACATTCATATTTTATAAGGATATAATGATCACTTTTACCTTACAAGGGTAAATATTTTTGCAGTTTTATTTTTCCTATATTTTATTTTGCAATGTTTGTAGTTGGAAAGAATATTTATATCACTTTCCTCCTTCCCTTTCCTTTTGTTAGTCCACTCAAAATCCTCTCAAGCTCCACAATCTCAAGTTGGTAGTCTCTTTTCCTTTAACAATTACTGCTACACATACACATGTATGTGTATGCAAAAATAGATATGACCTGCGGAGTTTGTTTTTTCTCTTTGAGTACGTTTTCATGGTTGAATGCTGCATTGAATAACCAATATAGTAATTCATTCCTGGAAAAGGCTAATTTACCTTCTTCCAGCAATCATTACTCACTTCTAATTATTTTTTTTGGGCAGGAACACACAAGATTTTCCCCCTTCAATATTAAAATGTCCATTGGTTTTGCTATTGTTTTGGTCTTGGTTATTCAGCCATTTCTAGGAGAGACTGTTTTTAAAACAGACTTCCTGGAATCCTGGCTCTTAGAATCATTCCCTCTCCTCTTCCACAATATTCCCTGAGCCATAGACACAGGAACTTTGATGTAGATATATCCATTGTGTTTGTGCTTTCTGCAATTTGATGATCTCTGCCTGTGTTCTGTTGCAGTTTCCTATGATAGTCTTTATTTGCTGGAAAGAGAGGCTTCTCTGCTGAGTGGTATTAGTTTCTATTTTATCTATATGAGAATTTGGAGCTTACATGCAACATTTTTCTTTTTGAATCTGGACTATCTCATTCATTATAGTCTTTTCTTGGTCCATACATTTACCTGTACATTTCATAATTTCAAAACACAAGCCGATATCCCAATTTTTGAAGTTGTTTTATAGATTATTTCAGTACCTTGCCAAATGATGATGGGTAAATATCCCAGAATTGAGACCATGACATGGGTTTCTGAACTCCAGACCTGGGATTTTTCTATGGAAACAGAAAGCGTAAGACACATTACTATTATTTTTTTAACTGATACCCTCTTAGAAACTTAATATGGATTATAACTGTAAACGGCATATCCAATCTGCTTCTCAAAACCAGAAATATTGTAAAAACTAGACTACCAAAAGTTCTATACTAGAAATGTAGAAACAAGACCTGAACAGTGATAATGCCAGTAGACATGCTAAGGTGGAGGGGGCAGGGATAGTGGTGTCATCTCACAGGAAACTACTTCTAGCCTCTCTCAAAGGATGAGCACCCTAATTTGGTATACAATGCAAAATGGTCATCGCTGAAACTGTATGTATACAGACAACAAAAACAGACTCAATAGGTTATATTATATACTTACACACATGTAACAATAATATTCAAAGAAAAAGAGGCATTCAGATTGATAGGGTGACATGGAAGAGACTGGAGGATGATAAGATGCACAATTATATTTTAGTTAAAATGTACTTAAAATAAAAAGATGACTCAGGTTTTTCCTCCATGTCTGTTATAACTACAGAATAAACTGTGTTCCTAAATAGGAATATAAAAGAAAGTTGTACCTTTCTATTCTGAGTAACTCTTAAAAGCATAATGGAACATACTAAGATGTCAAGCCACTCTTAAGGGTATAGCACACAGCAAACATAGTGATATTTTTAGCGTCAAACCCATGCACGAGAATTACAAACTCATGCATACTAGCTCTCCGTGGGCAAGAAACACGAATGCTTTTCCTTATTGCTGATTGTCCTCACTATTAAACCAAGACCAAGAACAAACTTGTTTCTATAATCTAAGGCCATAGAGGCTGAATGGCCCACTGAAAGCCAGTAAATCACTTTACTCTCCTGAAAAGCTACCACATATATTATTTTGCAGGGATTTGGACACTATTCAGAGCCAGCTAGAGTACTTCCCATTTGCTTCTGTTGTGCCACATGTTAGAGAAAGCGTCTTTTATAACCTAATCAAATGAATGGCTGTGGCTATTTCCAACCCTCATATTCCTTTGTGGCACTTGTTAAGGTAGAAAAGAGACTTTTCAGCAGTCACTTTGTGACTAGTCATTAGAATTCTTTTTCTGGCATGATGTTTAACTCAAATTGAGGGAAAATTACCTAACGTTCCTTGGAGACCAATTGCTTCCATCCAGACTACTTATTAAATAATTCCAGTTCAGACCTACAATTGTTACAGGCACCTTGGTCGTCACTTCACTGAGAACAAGCACATTTTTATTTCAACTGATCATTAAATTCTGCAAATTGATTCTAGCTCTGTGAAGTTGGGTAATAGTTCTTCGAATGTGACTAGAGGCTAACTTCACTGATGAGCAATGAGAGCCTTCGCTCATTTTGACCTTGACGTCCCAGAGGGATCTTAATGATATGGAATCTATTTAAGCCATTATAGATGTTTCCACAGCCTCTCTTTCTTGCCAAATAGTTCTAAATGCTGTTTAAGTACAAATTTAACACCGATTGAAAGAGATATGTAGAAATATAGACAATAATCCCTTTTTGAAATGTAAGATGAATCTGGTTGCTAACTTTTGTAAATTTGATTGACTCTTATAGCATTTGAGACCTATTTGGCAGGAGTAGTGTTGATTATAAAAATATCTGAGGTAAAACATTGCCTTCATTTTTATGGTGTCCGATCAAATCGACTTTCCTTTGAAAAACAATTTTGTATGATCTATCTTAATATCGTCAAAGTATAATTTCACAACTTATATAGGACAATATCCCCTCAATTAATTTGCTTAATTTTATATTCATATCAGAGAGTCACTATTAGTAATGTAACTTCCCTAGAGGACTGTTTGCATACAATATACAAATAAATATTTGTGTCTAAGTGTTGAGGAGGATCAGGATTTCTTATGCTTTTTTGGATGAGTGAAATTAGTGGAACCATCCGCATGATTGAGTGAAGTATCTCCGATCATATCATTGAAAGGGAAACGATTCAACATACATATGCAAAATACACAGAGCATATAATTTAAATAGGACATAAAGAGGTCATATTAATCATGATGCTAGGTTCATTTTTCAATCCAAATTCAAGGGGTAAAATTATTAGCAATAAAAAATTACATTCCACAGGTGGAAATTACTAAAACATTATCTTTTAAAATTTTATTTATTTTATTTCTTGTCTAGGAATGTTTAGCCTGCATGAGTGTATATTCACTATTGTAATTTACCAACAGCAAGAAGAAAAAGTAGCACCATACAACAGAACTCATGTGGGAAGTTTATGGGGGAGGGGAGGAAGCACAGAGACAGGCCTCTGGGGGCCAGAGCTACAAAAGAGAGAGAAAGAGACAGAGAGAGACAGAGAGGGAGGGAAGGAGGAGAGGGAGGACAGAGACAAAGAGACAGAAACAGAGATACAGGCAGAGAAGCAGAAGGAAAGGAAGAAAGGAAGAGACAAGAGGTGGGTAAGGCCCACCTTTTAGAAGGGAATGTAGCAAACGTGTAAGAAGATGCTCTTAGTGGCTGCAGGTGAGAATGTGTCCAGTCAGGGCCTCAAGGGCAGGACAGTATAGATGCCTGAACACTAACAACCTGTAGCTGTAATGTTATTTAATAGCCTCAGCTCCTGAAGGAGTGTTTTGCAACCATTTAAAACAATGACCCCAGATAGGTGGATCTCTGATAATTAGTAATCAGTGCTCAAAGTCCACTACTTATAAATAAAAAGTCTCTGGCTTCTTATAGTATACATGGATGAAATACACCGGTTTTTCTTGGCTTCTATGTTTAATCTACTAATAAAATATTTTCTACCTATTTGATTTTATTGTTTATGTTTTTTTTTACTATATTTTGGCATCTGTCAATTCTTAAGTATTATGTTCTTAAGTTTACCGTTTTCTCTTTGCCTGCTGGGTTTAATATGCTTTAATGGCAATTAAAATCTGAGAACTTTGAAGCTACACATTTGAATTATTTTGTATTTAAACCATTTGTCTTTTCATAAACTACATTTTTGCATCTTGAATTTAATTCTGTTTAAGCTATAAAGTAGAATCTCAGTGACACATGGTATCTTGTTTCAGACCCAGTCCTCTGTCACAGTTTTACTATTGTGTCTTTTCTATCAGTTATATCTAGGCTTTATTTAACCAGCTGATTCATTTATTCTATCTAAGAATGTGTTTTCCATTTCAATAGATGGGGAAGACCCAGAGTAATAATGTGAAATAGTCTTGGCAGAGTTAAGTTTCCACTGAAAGTGGGATAATTAGTCTCTTTCAAATTTATTGACATGTAAATATAGATCTTCAGAGAAGTAGTCATTTATATGTCCTATTCAACTAACTCACATACAGAATTTTAAGAACAGGCAAATTATGTCACATATACAATTCACATAAAAAAATCAAAATTTGTAATGTTAAGACACCAGAATAGATTCTGATTGCTACTCATAATGACTGTATCTGCCACAAAAAAAAAATACTAATTGGTAGTGTTGACAGATGCGATTCATTTTAATAGTATAAAGGAAACTTAATCTTATATGGTTCTCTGAGACCATTTGCTTGCCTGACTGTATATTTCTCACCCATTCATACTCCAGTCATCAGGGCCCAGGGTCCACAGTGACTCATTTTAATTATAGTTGTGATGGATATTGAAATGAGTGTTGTAGTGTAATGGATTCTGAGAAGCACAAAGCAAACACGACCTAGGGAAACACCAATGCCATCAGAACATTTGCTTGCTTATAGTAGTTATCTTCTGGCCCTGAACTGAAACTTGTGTGTGCAGCCTTGGGCAGTGTTTTTATGTCTACATCCCTAGCATTATTTTACTATGACCTTTCAATTACTGTTGGAGGAGGCTGCTAGTTAGTCCCCAGCTACTTAGCCCCTAAGTAATCACATAGAAACTGTATTATTTAAATCATTGCTTGGCCCATTAGGTCCAGCTTCTTGTTGGCTAACTCCTACATCTTATTTTAACTCATTTTTATTAATCTGTGTATCACCATGTGGCTGTGGCTTTCCAGATAAAGTTTTGGCATCCATCTCTGCAGGGCTCCATGGCTTCTCCCTGACTCTGCCCTTCTTTCTCTCAGCATTCAGCCTAGTTTTCCCTGCCTACCTAAGTTCTGCCTTGCTATAGGTCCAAAACAGTTTCTTTATTAATCAGTGGTACAGAGGGTAATCCCACATCACCTCCCCTTTTCTGTTTAAATAAAAAGTAAGGTCTTAACTTTAACATTTCTATCAGTAAACAAGATCCATACCAATGCAAGCCTCTATAGCATATCCCCCCTTAAATGTAAACAAACATAGAAAATATTTGAGAGTATGGGCATAGTTCTTCTACACACTGCTTCCTGCTGTTTATTGGCCAAAGTAATTTTTTGAGGGGTATTCAAGGTGACTTTTCAGAGGGTCTTGGTTCATCAAACCACAATAGTCTAGAAGCAATCTGCTGGCTCTCATCTTCTGTGGAAGCAAAAAAAGAACCTCTTTTCCAAAGCAGCATATCCATAGATGCATGTTTTGATATCATCTGTCTGTCTGTCTGTCTGTCTGTCTGTATGCTGGTTTAGTTTAGTAGCCCATAAAATGAAATGTATCTCTGTACTTAACTCATTCAGTCAAAACACTTCAAAGAAAACACAATAATATTTATAATCCAGACTCTCTGTGTATTTTCCATCTTTATGTGGCTTATTCTTTTTTTTTTACTTCTTTTAATCTATGACTGTATTTACTTTGTCTTTTTAAATACCTTTTTAAAAAAAACATTTATTTCTTTTTATAACTGTCTATATTCTTTTCTTCTCTCTCCCAAGCTTACATACATTTATCCAACATTGTGATCCATTTAGAGGTCTTTTATGTCTGAATCTGTCCTATTGTGTATCTGTAATTCTTTATTGTACAGGAGCACTTCTTAAAATGCTAGGCACTTCTTAAAACCTAAGCTGCACCACTGCTAGGGGAAACACAGTACTGTCTGCTTGCTCTGCCCGGTCAGACATGGCTGGCTGAGCTGTTTGGTGCCTTTGAGAGCTAAGTTCATAGCCCCATTTTTAGGCACACAGTCAGTCTATGTTGCCATTAAGCAAATTGTAGCAGTCTGGTCACAAAAACCATTTAAATGCTCCATAGCCAGACCTCGTCAGAATTCAAGCTGGCAGTGTGGCCTAGAAAGCCTGCATTTCAAAACAGAATGGCTTGTTTTCCTGATACCCATGAAGCAGGAAGACCTCTCTTAAAGGAGCAATGCCTCTGCTTGCTTCTAGCAAACAGAGCTCATCAAAAAAAATGCCACTACCAAACCATGATTAACTCCGTTCCTTTGTGTCTAGGATTTTTAAATGTTCTCAGGTTTTACATGGATTTAGGCCACTGTGTTGGGCTGTGTTTTCATATCTACATCCCCAGCATTTTTTACTATGACCTTTCAGTTACTGTCTCAGTTTTACTGTATGCATTCAAAGGTATTAATCAAGAGTTTAGTTAAATATAATAAAAAATTAGTGGCATCTAATGTTTCTAGTCTGGATAGGAAGGCGACACATGACTATTTTCAGAAGAAGTAGCTTATTAGGAATGGATGCTATAAAGCCAGAATTAAGGCTCACAGTAGGAGGAAGATTAGATGAAAACCATTTAATTTATGGAGATCAAAACATGGTGTGACATTAAAGGGGTGGAGAGACTTCCTTCTTTAAACTGGGGAGAAACTTCAATAATAATGAGAAAAGAGAAAGAAAGAAAAAGGGTGCTGTTTGGAAACTCACATCATGTAATGTAGTTTAACACCATGTAAGTGACAAAGACCATTGAAGAGCCAGGCACTCTAAGTTTAGAACTATCAATTCACAGCACAGACTGCTTCTTTACTCTCTCCTTAAGTGCTGAAAGGTGTGTCCCAATTCTTCCAGGCTGTGGTATCTGGCCTACATGTGCAGGCTCCTGTTCTAACAATATTCATCTTCCTCTTCCTGCCAGATAAGGATACTATTTAACAGCCAATATATTCCAAGAGGCAATGTGGTGGACTCTGGATACTTACCACCATTTCCCTGCTCATAGCTTCTCTTTATTGTTATAGAAAGAGAAGTGGAAGAAAAAGGACTTCTTGCATTAGAATAGCCCCGCAGAACCCACTAGAAACAACCCATGTTCTGAGTTCTTATAATTTCCCATAATTATACTTGTCTGCACTGGAGACTCTTGATGTTGAGGCATTGAGTTCTCTGAGAATCTCACCCCAACCTGCCAATTTTCATGCTCAGAAGAATTTTTGCTCCCAGATTGTCCTGCAAAATAGAACAGAATGTGACTTCAGACCCTTTATTTATACATTATATGAGCTCCTTTGGACCCAGGAAAGGCATTCCTCTATCTTCTGCTCAGAAGGCAGATTGTCCCACCAAACCATCGATCCCATTTTAATCCTCCAAATTTCTTGAGTGAAAATCATGCTGTCATTTCTTTCTCCCTCCAGTTTGTGAGTCATATAATAAACTTTCAGAGCACATTAGAGAACCCTTTTCCTGTGCCTAAGATGAGGGAAAATGACCCTTTATTTCTACTCCAGCCTTAGAAAGATGGGAAGTGATTATCTCCACAGACAGAACTATGAACAATATGAGCACAAAATCTTACCCTCTCCCTTTTACTGTTCTCACTCAGTGTGATGGCAAATCAGTTCTATGTCTCCAGCCAATTAAAACCCAAGCAACGGTACCCATCATGACAGTGTTCTTGGTCGCATCATTTAAAATGGGAAGACCTACCCTAAAGCAAGAATATTTGAGGCAAGAAGACCAGAAGAACTGACATGAATCTTGGTCGTACCTTCTTGTAGCATCTCACATACAAGGATAAGGAAGAGAGATGCTTTTTGTTTCTTACTTTCTTCCCTTTACTCTTTGTGAGAAGTCCATCATCCTGTTGCTGAGGCATTTTTTTTCTGGTATTATCTTCTTTGAGATTCCAGTGTATACTGAAGGCCAACTGATTGTCCACCGCCTGGGCTACTGATACTGGGATCTTGACCTTTCTGTCAGAATACAGTCATTGCTGGATGAACTCAGCCACACTTGACAAGCCATCCTAATAAATGACAAAAATATACACAAACACACATACACACATGCACATGCATGCACAATTTTATTAGTATAGCTCACAACCCTGGCTAAGATACTCTACTTTTTTTCTTTCTAAGTATTCTGTACCAGAAAAGAGAAATTAATAATAGATGGTTACAGTACTGTTAATGGATAACATAGAAAAAATTAGATCAGATTTGGCATCCTGAAACTCATACTCACGAAATTGACATGAAAAAAAAATTATCCAGAAACAGAAGAGACACAAATCTCCCAGATAAAGGACAAGAGACAAAGAGTGTAAGGAAGTAGCTTTTATACCTAGAATTCAGAGGACGTGGAAGGGGATCTATTGAGAGGAGTTATTAGAGTCAGTTGAGGAAAATATTTCTGTTCTGAAATCAAGGGGGATCTGTTGGTGTATAACTGGAAAAAATGGCATAATTACAGCACTTTTAAAACCATAAAATAATCTTTGTTTTAAAGGAAGCATTTGGTGTGAGAAGAACAGGCTAAGTACAGGTTAAGGTGTAGATGGGGAACTTGTTGAAAAGAAGTTGTAGTCCAGACTAGGTGTTGGCAGTTGACACTGAGAACAGACCTTTTAAGAAGCTGCTTTTGGCAGGCACAGCCTACTTGGTTCATGGAGGAATCAAACCAGTCATAATTTCTGGATTTTTTATTTGGGAAAAAACAGATAGATGACTTTTACCACTCACTGAGACAGAAATGTGAGAAAAGTAGCAGATCTATAAAAGATGCTTTAAACATATATTTTAAACATTCACTACCTGGAAATAATCCCATTTTTTATTGTTGTAATACAACTGAGGTCAGAATCTGAGCTTTTCTAACTTAGCCATTATTGTTAGAACTGTATGCAAACCACAGTATTTGAGTATTTACTCAACACATAAGGCTGCTGCTGCAGTTATAATGACCATGAAAATAGTAATATTTTAAATATTTAATAAATGTGTTTGGTTAGTATAAAATTTAATCCAATGGATGAAACAATGATTGGTAAAAGAAAGTTATTGTCCACAGGGAAAGGAAATATATAAGAAATAAAGGAAAATAGAAATTGTAGTTAAAGATAGTTTTGCTTTGTAACTTCTTTTTCTCATTTTAGATACAATAAGAAGTGGTTCTATATATGGGGAAGAAGTACGATAGAGTTTTTAGGATATTGTGAAAATAATATTCAGTTATTCTGGACACACCTACATGGGGCCTTTAAAACTTAAGTTATAATGAATAGAGACTTCTTGTTATTTTTAAAAATTATTAGCTGATAACAAATGCTTTCATTTCTTACGATCTTCACATCTGAAGTGCTTTCATATATTTAGTACTTAAAGTACTTAGGGAAATTACTTAGAGTAATTTAAAGAAATTACTTGAAAATACTTAGAGAAATGAAATGATTTATATGTCAAAATGAAAATAGAAATAGAACAAGAAAAAAAACCACAAAACTCCAATGGAATGCCAAAGCCTAGGAGAATCTCTTCTGAAGTTCTGAATAGGAGGTGCAGGCCTTCTCTCTAAACATGTCTGTACATGGGGGTTTTGGCAAAAATCCTTAGGCACAAAACAAATACAGTATTGGGAGGGTCCAGAGGGAGAAAAAAAAGGAGAAATGTTGGGACTATAGTACAATCTCAAAAATAAGAAAAAGTAAAAAAGGAAAAGAAAAATAAGAATTTACTGCAGAATGGAACGAATGTAAAGCCATGAATGAGAAAGAAAATATTACAGATGCGTTTTGCATAATAGTATTATTGCTACTGTCCTTTAAAATAACATATTTATTGCATGCTTCAATTGTTATTTGTGGAAAGGAGTTATAAGGTGGGAAAATTTCCCTTGATTTCTCACGTCTAAATGTTCACTAAGAGTATTATTAAATATGAGATAGGATTATCTAAGTAAACATGTTTATGTTGGTCTATGAATGGCATTAAAATGTCAAGACAATGGGGAGAATAAGTAGAATAATATCCAAATGATAAATAAAAGAATTAAATACTTGAAATATTCACATTATTTTTTATACAGATTCTATTCATTTTTATCAAAATGTTACCCTACATTACTAGTTTTATGGGTTTTTATTTTTATTCATTTCTGAAAGTTTTGCTGACCTGTCACATAAATTTCTCTGAATGTAAAAGCAAAAGAAACTATTGCAATAATCTAGTCACAAAGTTGTTAAACGAAAAGTGGCATGGAGACATGAAGAATGGGATCTGACATGGCCTGTTTTGATATCAAATGTAGGTACAAGTTTTCTATTCATTTTTCTACTCATATATGCTTTTTTATAGCTGGCAATACTTAAAGATATTCAAAACAATAAGAATAATTAAAATTCAGATAAACTAATATTCTTGATTATTTATTCTTCCAATAGACACAGTGTAAATAAGCAGGATTATTTTGTTTTCAAATTTGTTGCATACAACTCAAACACAAAATAAACACTGGGCTATCTGAATAGCAAGGCATACAAATAACACTTAAAATAAATGACAAGAAGAGAAATTGGGGTATAACATTTAAATTCAAAATTAAATATTATTTATAAGACCAATTATTTTTTACAGTAAAAATAACATTACCAAACATTCTTAAAGATATTACATATATCATATTTTATGTTCTATCAAATTATTACAGCCTGATGATAATCCTATAATCATAGTCTATTGTCTCTTTTTAAGACAGAATGGATAAAGAAAGATATCTTTAATCAAAACAAGGAACTAGATGCATTAATTTAGTTTACAACTAGCTTTCAAATAACCTGAAACAGCAGACTGAAATGGAGGTTTATGTTTTAGACTATGAAGTTTCCTGATTCATGAATCTGCTTGAGGAATATCTGAGTCTTCAAACCACGGCTGCTGCAGGCTGAAATCAAGGTTTCTGTTGAAATTATCCTATCATGTCCACCCCTGAGTTCTGTTTTAAGCCCATGTCCACAGAATTCTGTCCTTAAGTCTGAAGGCTGAGCTGCTCTCATTCTTGCACAATGTTGTACCAGGATTGCTTTAGGCTCTCAAGCTCCTCACTTCCCCATACTTTTGACAATTCAGGAAAATCCCTTCCTTCCAATGTCACCCTTTTCCTATTAAGACACATTTGATTATAACAGATCCACTCAACATAGTATCCATTGAAATGGATTCAAAACAACTGTTTAGGAATTTTAATTAAATCTACAAAATCCCATTGTCGCATAAAAGTAATAGCTCCATTGAAAGATAAATCATACTATTCAAATTCAGTTCATATTTGAGGAAATAGAGCAGTCAGGAGGAAAATACAAGGGTAGAATTCTTGGGAGTAATGTTAAATTTTATTCATTATCCTAAGTTCAAATCTTGAAATAACTTCCTTAATAATTAAGTACTATTCAAAATAGTCCCCAGTGCTACCTACCAGATTGTCTGGTTAAAGATGAATGATCACATAAAATGAGGAAAAAGTATGTTGTAGAAACTTAACTCAGCCTCACAATGTCAGGAATTCTGACATATACTACTACATAGATCAACCTAGAATATGTGCCAAATAGAATTAGCTCACCACAAAAATAACAAATATTCTGTCACTCCACTTAGTTGAATTACCTTGTTAGATTTATAGAGACCAAAAGTATATAGTGCTAGGTGTTGTGTCTGCGAGTGAGATTGACATTATCTTTTGTTGGCATTTACAGTCTTTAGATTAGCTTTACAACAATATGAATACACTTTGTAATATAAACATATGCTCCATAAATTATAAACATAGCTCTGCAGTTATAGGTAACCTTCAACATCTAGAAATTTTTATATTTAATAATGTAGCAATCTCTTCTTTAGGGGTCTGTATTATCAAGAAACATTATAAAAGTGGTTTCCTTCCCCACTGAGAACCTCCAGCAGTAGATGGCCAATACAAAATGAAACCAAGGACATCTCAGGAGTTTCTTTGTCCCATGATGTTAACTCATAGCATACTCTTTCCTACCTTATAGGTCCTACATTATATATATATATATATATATATATATATATATATATATTTCCATTGTTAGGGTTTTATGACATTTACTGTGCATATGTGTCTCTGCATGTGTGTTTGTTGTTTGTTCTTAGGCTTTTTCTTTGGCTCCTTTTCTTGTTTGGTTGTACTGTCATATTCTAATTTGTTCAGTTTTTAACTTATTTTATTCTAATATTGTTCTTTAGATGTCTGTTTGTTTTCTATTGGAGAGACATAAAGGGTATGGATTCAGATGGAAGATGAGGTGGGGAAAAAATTGGGAAACAAATGAAAGGGAAAACTGTAATAAGAGTATACTTTATTTAAAAAAACTTTATTTTTGATAAATTTAAAGAATTATAAAATTATCAAATAGATATCCCATGTTTTGTAGTTATCAGAGAGGCTCTATTGAGACAATCCCTTTGCTTGATCCTTAAAATAAAAGTGGTTTAGATGCTTAAAAAGTAGAAGGAAAGAAACATCTTGCTAACTGTATGGAATTATAAGAGACACTGATAGTCCCTGGGCAAAGATGTTTCATATATAAAAAGTACATGTCCTCAAAGAAAGATAAACTGAGCCTGGCTGTATGGAGACATTTATAAGATAAACTAAAGAAGATGAACTTCAGAGTATAGTTTGGAAAACAATTCTCAAGATAGCCTAATGCCGCCCATGATATTGACCTAACAGGGGTAAGCAACTGGTTATTCTCATACATTCTGAGAAGGGAATGGATGCACTCGGTTCCAGAAATAAGTTCATATTTTAAAAAATGCTCATCATGGTGCAACATGTGATAGAGAAGGGTTTAATTGATTAATTCAATTGTAAAATAATAACATAAAATTATGTTCAGGAAGTTGCCTGGGAACTGAGATCTGTGCAAGAGAGAGGACTTGAAGCCTGCGCACTGTATCAATTACTTTTCTATTTTTCTTTTTTCTGACACAGGGTTTCTCTGTGTAGCCTTGGCTGTCCTGGAACTAGATCTAGATCAGGTTAGCTTCAGGACTTAGAGATCTGCTTGCCTCTGCTTCCTAAGGGCTGGGGCTAAAAGTGTATGTCATCGTGCCCAGATTATCACTTATTTTTTTACTCTCCATGGCCAAACGATTGGCCAATAAACAACTTAGTGGAGGAATGAATTTTTTTATAAAACAAATTTTATTTATTTATTTTTTATTGAAAAAAAGTTGCCGCCTCCTCCCAACCTCCCATTTCCCTCCCCCTCCTCCCCTCCTCTCCCCTTCCTCCCACTCCTTTCCCCCTCCCTCTCCAGTCCATTGAGCAGCCAGGGTTCCCTGTCCTGTAGAAAGTCCAAGGTCCTCCCCCCTCCATCCAGGTCTAGGAAGGTGAGCATCCAAACTGGCTAGGCTCCCACAAAGCCAAAACATGAAGTAGGATCAAAACCCCGTGCCATTGTCCTTGGCTTCTCATCAGCCCTCATTGTCCGCTATGTTCAGAGAGTCCGGTTTCATCCCATGCTTATTCAGTCCCAGTCCAGCAGGCCTTGGTGAGCTCCCAATAGATCAGCCCCACTGTCTCAGTGAGTGGGTGCACCCCTCATGGTCCTGACTTCCTTGCTCATGTTCTCCCTCCTTCTGCTCCTCATTGGGACCTTAGGAGCTCAGTCCAGTGCTCCGATGTGGGTCTCTGTCTCTATCTCCATCCATCGCCAGATGAAGGTTCTATGATGATATGCATGATATTCATCAGTATGGCTATAGGATAGGGCCATTTCAGGTTCCCTTTCCTCGGTTGCCCAAGGAACTAACTGGGGACTCAACAGAGAATTCTCAACAGAAGAAGTTCAAATGGCCAAAAGACACTTAAGGTCATGCTCAACTTCCTTAACGATCAGGGAAATGCAAATCAAAACAACTTTGAGATATCATCTTACACCTGTCAGGATGGCTAAAATCAAAAACACCAGTGATATCCTTTGCTGCAGAGGTTGTGGAGGAAGGGGCACACTCATCCATTGCTGGTGGGAATGCAAACTTGTGCAACCTCTTTGGAAATCAGTGTTTCGGTTTCTCAGGAAATTCGGGATCAACCTACCCCAGGACCCAGCAATACCACTCTTGGGAATATACCCAAGAGATACTCTATCATATTGCAAAAGCATTTGTTCAACTATGTTCATAGCAGCATTATTTGTAATAGCCAGAACCTGGAAACAACCTAGATGCCCTTCAATGGAAGAATGGATGAAGAAAGTGTGGAATATATACAAATTAGAGTACTACTCAGTGGTAAAAAACAATGACATCTTGAACTTTGCATGCAAATGGATGGAAATAGAAAACACTATCCTGGGTGAGGTAACCCAGACCCAAAAAGATGAACATGGGATATACTCACTCATAATTGGTTTCTAGCCATAAATAAAGGACATTGAGTCTATAATTTGTGATCCTAAAGAAGCTAAATAAGGTGAACCCAAAGAAAAACATATAGTTATCCTCCTGGATATGGGAAGTAGACAAGATTGTCAGGCAAAAAAATTGGGATCTTGGGGATGGGGTGGGATAGGGGTAAGGGGAGATGGGGAGAGAAAAGTGAGAAGGGGAGGATGGGGGGAACTTGGGGAAATGGGATGGTTGGGATAAAGGAAGGGTAGATATGGGAGCAGAGAAGCATATATCTTAATTAAGGGATCCATCTTATGGTTGGCAAGAGACTTGAACCTGGAGGTGCTCCCAGGTGCCCAGGAATGAATTTTTTGACCCTGACTTGTTATGTACCGTCATGGTGGCCATGTGTCGCAGCTGTTGGTTCCATGGAGGCAAGAACAGCCTGAGCATGGGGTTGTGACTCCTTTCCTCCCCTAAGAATACAAAGTTCAGGTGACTTTAGTGTTAATCTGAATGATGATCTTAAACTTCATCACTCAGCTTCTAGCTGGTGAGATGGGACTGCCGATGTCAGGACTGAGTCTTCTTCCCTCTTCAGTAGCCTTCACCTGAGACCTCCTGACATGTGTGCCCAGAGATGTGTTTCACGGATGAGTTTAAATCCACTCATGCTGCTGTAGACAACCATGACATATTTTAGTTGGCCATATGATAAAGCCTACTCCTCCAGGTTTTCTGAATCTGCAAAGTTAGATATGAATTACTTTTCTCCTTTAGATACGTCTTGCTCTTTCTCTAATTTGCATCTGCTTTAACTTGTCAACTGTGGGGTTCAGTTTAGTTTAACACTGAAACTTCTCTCTGCTCTAGTTCTACTATCACCTTTGAGCAAATGTGCTCACAGTCAGCTAGGTTTACCTCTGTGTCTGCCTGTTTATTGTTGTTTGTGTTTCAAGACACGATTTCTCTGTGCTGCTCTAGCTGTCCTAGAACTCGCTCTGTAGAACACCTGATCTGGATCCCAGAGATCTGCTTGCCTCAGCTTCTGAGTGCTGGGATCAAAGGTGTGCACCACTACACCTGGCTGTCTGTGGTTTATGTAGATAATTTCTAGAATTATTTAAAATTCAATAAAACATTGGTAAATTTTGGAAATATTATACATTAAACACATACAAATGGGAGAAAATAATACAGAAGTTTTTTAACATTGGAATCAGCTATGTCTTCCAGTTTTTTACTTTTAAATAGATAAAAATGAAAGCATATTTAGGACTGAAAAGTGTTTATAATGTCAAAACTGATAACTACATTTTGATTAGAATGGATTAAGGGATCTCTTTTTTTTCTGTTCAAGACTATACAGTCAAGTATTTTCCAAGAGGAAATAGAACTTTTCAGTAAGGAATTGTACATTAGTAAGTTCTAAAATGAGTCAATAAATGATTGTGTCATAAAATATATTTTATGTTTATGTTGAGCCTAATTTCTATGTATCTTTTAATTTTGTATTTTTCTGCTTTTAATTTCTCCATGTAGATTTTATTCAGTTAATATGATTCACTAGAACACTACTTTCATGTTACTGCTAGATGTATTAAACATGGTGAAAACTGTACATTGAATTTTTGTGTAAAGTTTTGTATTCTGAGTTTTGCCTTAATTAAAAATATATTCTCTTTTCCTTTTTGTAAATTTGATGGTTTTTGAGAATGGTCTGTTACATAGACCATATAGGCTGGCCTCAAACTTAAGAGCCTTCTGCCATAATTTCCTATATCCTGAGGTTACCAATAGGTACCTCATGCCCAGCCTAATTGTTTTGTTTTTTTTGTTTTTGAGATCTTTTTTCAAAATACACACTATCATCTATCACTTCAATATGTATAATGAATATGCTATATGTTTTTAAAACTGTTCAAACATTTTAATCGTATAGAGTTAAAGGCTAAGGTAAACTTCGGGGTGGTGTAGACTTCATCTAACTATGGAAAACAAATTAATTGTATCAAACCTCAACAAAATAGTCAAAAAATTACTTGAAGGCAACTTTACTTAAGTATTTACCCTGACTCTGAAAAAGAAAAAAAAGAGGGAATAGGAGAGTAGGAGAGTCCAGTGGGGAGAAAACTTTGCTTGATTGAGTGGTCTCTGAGTTACATGGCTTGAGGGGGCCATGTCTGTCCTTTTATTCTCTATATTTATCATGATAAGACACAGGAACATGATAGATACAATGTTCTATCTGGAGGTCCACGAGCACTCCCCAAGTACCCTCTTACATATCAGTAAGACTTTTATATTCATATCACCAACTCAATTGGAATAATAAAGGTCCATTGGGATGTATGTTTTAGAATATTTACTTTTCATTCCTATCACTTAACAACAAGGGTGTCAGATTTTGTTGAATTCTCTTAGGAAGCCTTACCCACTATGACAAGAGAACCGGAGCCTAGGGCAGAGGAAAGTGGGAGTAGCAGGAGGAGAAACTGGGGCTGAAAACTGGGTTAAGTATTTAAAATGAGAAAAGATTATTTTAAAATATAAAATTAATGATAATAAAAAATTTAAAACAAAGATGTCTGATTTCTATTTTTATCATTGCTATTTAAGAGCTATTTTCATAAATATATTTACTGAACTTACCATTTTTCATATTTAAAATTATAAATTAAGGTATAATATATTTCATCATTTGGAATATTATGTTAAATAATAATAATATACTCTTATTAAAATAAATTTCATGTATACCAAATGACAAAAAGCAAGTTACTATTTCAGACTACTTTTCTTAATCTTAAAATGAAGGGAAGTCACTGATAGCATTAATAGATTGTTTGGGAAAGGGCTCTACACTTATTTGCTTTATATGATAAACTTTCAAGTTGAAATGGAAACAACTTACAGTGGACACATTCAAAATATGTGACTCCTAAATAATTATAAATATGTACTATATATACATTCACACACAATATAATATATATATACTTAATTCTGAAGATTAATCAAAGCAAATATTATATATTTTCTCAAGATATTAATTTACCTTGGACATTTCAGGAGAAGGAATAATTATTTTCCACTAAAAATAAGGAATAATAAATATGTTTAAAAATCTTTAAATAAATTATCACTGTTTTAAGAAATTTCTCCACTATGCCTGACAGGTGTGTACCACGGTCCCTGAGTAGCTGAGTTCAGATGGCTCTCTAATTTTTTAATGATAAAGGTAAAATCTGTTGAAAAACAAGAAACACTAGATCATAATGCAAACTATTTTTGTATAGTATGACTCCATATCAATGAATGAAAAATTAAGTGATACATAAATCAACACCACTGTAATACAGAATTTAATGCGTAAACAAGAATTCATGGAGGTTTGTTATCAGCTTCAGGCCATTCTTTAGTCCCTTTATATTTATAACAGCTCAGAAACAGCAGAAAGCATCCTGGTCAGGTACGTCGTTTAGGGTGAATTAATCTGTCATTTCAGGCTTCTGAACTACCAACCGTGACTGTTGCTTTTTTATCATGCCTCATAAAAAGTGGGTCTGCCTATTTTTGAACTGTCCAACTTTCCTTGCAGACAAGCCTCTTTTCAGGTTCTCTGTTATTTTTCATAAGTCTGGTAAAAGTTATGGCTCTATATTAGTCCATTCATTCAAATTCTCCACAGGCAAACTAGAGTTTACAATATTGTAAAATCTGGATTGAGAAAATTCCTGAGCCACTTAGTGAATGTGTCCTATTGACACATGGGTATGGCTATGTCAAAGACCCCAGAACCTCAGCCCAATGTAGGCATGGCAAAGCCTTCTTTTCCTCAGAGAGGGCCACAGAGGGAAATGAAAAGACTTCCGGTCCACTTGTCTATGTTGACAATGTGTGCAAAAATATGTTCACACTAGCTTGTCCCCTTGGCTTTTTACAGCTTGAAGACTCTCTCCCACCCCGCTGCAGAGGAGGCTCCTCCCACGATGAACTTAACCTGTCTCATTGATCCAACTGGTTACCATAATCCCTACCTAGCTATTCATCTTTATTTACTAACTTTGTCACTTTGTACAATTGTATGTAATAACCCTGACCCCTGTTCAATTCTGTAATAAACAAATATACCTCTGGGCTTCTGTGGCTTCTCCATCAAGAGCTCAGTTTTACGTGATTCCTGCTTTTTTTGTGTGTTCTGGGTGTCCCCCTGTCTTGCCGTTCTTCGTTCCCTCACAGTCCCACTCAGGCCCAAATCTTGGCAAATGAGTATATGATTTACTCCACAGAATGTCCTGTTGACGCAAAGCAGTGGGATGCCATGGATGTCACTGTTGGTATTGAGGTAGTTGTAGTAGTGTTGTCATCAGAGATACTGTCGTAGCTCTTTATGGATGTGTAGTAATAGGAGCCGTGGGCTGTGTCCCGCCACCCAGTTAGCTTTACCCGAGATAATTACACGGACACTGTATTCTTTTAATGACTGCTTGGCCCTTTAGCTCTAGCCCTTTTCTCGGCTAACTCTCGCACCTGGACTAACCCATTTCCAATCATGTGTGTCGCACCCCAAGGTGCGCTTACCGGGAGATTCTAGCCTAGGTCCATCCTGGGTCGGAGCTTCATCGCGTGTGCCTCAGAGAGCAGAGCTCTCGCCTCTGCCCGCAGGAGTGGAACATCGTGTCTCTCCGAGGCGTCTGCCCCCGAGAGGAGAGCTGTCGAGTCTCTGACCTCACTTCCTCTTCCTCCCAGCATTCTGCTCCTCCCACTTATGTTCTAACCTATCAGGTCAAGCAGCTTCTTTATTAAATCAACCAATGACCTTCCTCCATCATGGATGGAGATAAGATAAAAATCTGAAGAAACAACTAAGGAGGAAAGATTTATTGTGATTCACTGTTTTTTTATGGTGACTCATGTGTCTTGATGTCCATGGTACTCAAGCTCCATCACAAGCCTGAGGTAAGGCAAAACTCATCATGGCAGAAGATTTGGTGGAACAAAACTTAAACAATGAACACTAGAATGCCAAAGACAGAATAGAAAAGAAAAGAAGGTTTGAGACTCAGGATGTGCCATTCAAAGACTCCAAAGGCCTACCTCCTATCCTAGGTTCCATCTCATAATAGAATATTCAAAAATTAGCCTTCTTGTAGTCCAGTTGCTCTTGGGAGATAACACTTGCTTGGCAACCAATACTGTGGCATTTGGCCTGTTCTTTGCTTTTGTAGCATCAATAATTATTTATTTTATTACTTTTGGTTATTTCAACACACTAAGTTTTTTTTTAAATCATTTTATTTTTCCTTTTTATATACTTTTACGATATAACCCAGGCTGGTCTGACTGTGTAGAACATGTCATATTCAAACTTTGAATTTGCTTTCTTTTTTTTAGGATTATAGTATGAACCACCAGCCCTTTCACTAATAAAGGTGTTGTTAGTTTATTTATTTATTTACTTTTTTACTTACTTACTTACTGTTTATTTACTGTGTTGCTGGGGATCCAAACCAGGGCTGAGTTATTGCTAGGTCTTAATTGTATTTCAAGATACATCTCCAAACCCTTATAAGATTGCTTTGGTTGCAAATCTATTTTTAGATTCAGTAAATGTTCATCATTAAGCATATAGATGAAAGATTTTGTGTTCATATGTCAATCTGAAGTGTCATTGACCCTAATGTTAGTCCTGTCAAATTTTATTATTATCCAATCTGAATTAACCCTGGCATGGGCCAGACTTTCAGAGGTATCTTAGACCTACTGAAAGTTTATTCCTTTGGGGAGAGTGCATAGACTACCACACATTGCCAAAGTAAAATGGAGCTTTGGCTGAGTGTTTTGTTTCTCACCATCAAATGAGAGTCTAAATCTCAAAGGCCAAGGTGAGAGAACAGTATTTTTATGTGATATTCAGAAAGTGTGACTATTTAACGAACAAACATTAATGACAATGGAGGAGTACTTTGCCTTTTAATGACTTCTGTTCAAGAATAATTCCATGATTTATGGAAGCAAAGTGTATTGAGTTTATGAGGTTTCTGATCATAACTGAATCCTCCTATTCTATAACTGGTGTTAATATTTGCTGTATCTTCTTCCTAACTAAAAACAAATTTGTGAAAGTATAGCAGGGAGGCCACTAGTTTGTTCCCAACCACCCTGCTAGCTTAGACCAGATAATGCTTGGCCCATTATCTCTAGCTTCTTATTGTCTTACTCTTAAATTAATTTAACTCATTTCTATTAATCTATGTATGGCCACATCCCTGTGGTTTACCAGCTAAAGTTCCCAGTGTTTATTTCTGGTGGTTCCCATTGCTTCTCTCTGACTCTGTACTCCTTTCTCCCTTCCTACCTAAGTTCTGCCTTGATATAGGTCTAAAGCAGTTTCTTTATTCATTAACCAATAAAAGCAACACATAGACAAAAGGACCTCCCAAACCATTTACCCTTTTCTGTTTAAACAAAAGGGAAGACTTTAACTTTAACATAGTAAAATTACATATCACAAAACAGTTATCAAGCAAGAATTACAGTTATAATATTTATATCTACTTTATCTTTTATCATAACTAAGGAAAACTATAATGATAACTATAAATTCTTCAACTCCATCAAAGACTCCAGAAGAATATAATATTACCTAAGCAAACAGGAAGCACATTGCAAGCAACTTCCAAAATTCTAGAATTGACAGAGACATCTTGCTACCTGTACAGTCATCCAAAGTTCTTCTGTATGGTTGGGGCATCCATCTTCAGCCTACAGGCCCATAGTATCCAGCAGACTTTTCTATGAAGCAGGAAACTTCAGAGACAGTTCAGTCACTTTCTTCTGTGTCCTGCATAATGTCTCACAGACTTTTTCATGAAGCAGGAACCCCAAAGGATCATCTCACCTTTAGGCAACTTAAGCAGTCATTTCTCTGTGCATCCTGCATGTTCAGTTAAGCAGTCTAGGCAAGAGCAGTTTCTTGCCCAAATTGTTAGCAAGCTCCACAAGGAGTCTCTTCAATACTCATCTTCCTCATGAAGTAACTAGGTATTGCCAAGAGCAGATGTGTCCCATTGTCATTAAAAGTCCTAAATTATTAAAACATTTTAAATGCCATATTCTGTAGTCTTTGAAAGGTTTGAAGAACACCTACTTATCTGAAATACATCTCTGTACCTCTAGAAAATCTTACTAACATGACTACAAGTTTGACTATTATAGATGATTCTCTATTTACCTATATTTTTAAATTATACATTATATTTTTAAATGAACTACACAGTACACCTTAATCAATAGCTGAAATATACATATAACAAGATTGACATTAAATTTGTATAAATAAACCAAGATCTATATCAATGCAAATTATTCATATCTATAGCATATCCCCCTTTAAATGTAAACAAACTTTTATAGACAATATTTGGGAATACGGGGATAGTTTCTCCAAACCTCTTCCTGCTCTTTATTGGGCAAAGTATTTTCTTTGTGGAAGTTTTTACAGCAACCTTTCAGGGGGGTCTTATTCTGTCAAATCATATTGGTCTGGAAGCAAGGCATAGGTTCTCATTTTCTGTGAAAATAAAAGAACCTCTTTTCCAATGCAACATATTCTTAGACTCAAATTTTCGAATCAAGATACCTTTATGTTGATTTAACTTAGGAATCCATACAATGAAATGTCTTTCTGTATTTAGCTCTTTCACAGTCAAAAAAATTCAAAGACACATAATACATAATCCAGAATCTCTGTGAATTTTCCATCTTTAAGTGGCTAATTTTTTAATCATTTAATCTGACTGTTTGTACTCTGTCTCTTTAAAGATATTATTTTTTAAATGATTTATCTTTTCTCTCCCAAGTCTACACATATTTTTAAAATACACTGTGTCTCATTTAGAGGTCTTTCGATCTGGATTTGTCTTTATTGCATATCTGTAATTCTTTACTCCCAATAAGCAGTTTTTAAAATGCTAAGAGCTTCTTAAATGTTAACTGCAGCATTACTAGGTCAAATACAGTACTTTCTGCTTACCCCACCTAGTCCAGCATCGCAGAGCACTGGCACCTATGAAAGCCATGCACACCACCCCCAATTTCATGCACACAGCCAGTCCCTGTTGTCATTAAGCAAGCTGCAGCAGTCTGCTCACAAACAACACTCAAATGCTCTGTAGCCAGACCTCCTGCCTCAAAGAGTCAGAGTTTGTGGTGGCAAGATAGTCCAGAAAGCCAGCTTTTCAAAGTAGTGTAGCATTTTTCCTGCTACTACTGAATCAAGAAAACCTCTCTTAAGGAAGCTGTGGCAAGCCTCCAGCTGAAAAAAAAAAAGTGGCTTAAACTTTGTTTTATGTGTGTGTGTGTGTGTGTGTGTGTGTGTGTGTGTGTGTGTGTGTCTAAAGTTCCTTTCCAAGCCCTCTCAGGTTTTTTCATGGATTTAGTCCACCACATTGGCATGCCAATTTGTAGCAGGGAGGCCCTATTTAGTTCCCGACTGCTCTGCCAGCTTCCACCAAAAATAATCACACAGAAACCATACCAATTATTTCACTGTTTGTCCCATTAGTTCTAGCTCATTATTGTCTAACTCTTATATTAATTTATCCCATTTTTATTAATCTATGTATGGCCATGTTTCTGTGGCTTACCAACTAAAGTTCCCAGCGTCTGTCTCTGGTGGCTCCATCGCTTCTCTCTGACTCTGCCCTTCTTTCTTCCTGCCTAACTATGTTCTCCTTTGCTATAGGTTCAAAGCAGTTTTTTTTTTTATTCATTAACCAATAAAAGCAACACAAGACAAAAGAACCTCCCACACCATGAAAGCAAAGCAGCAAAACTCACAATGGAATAGATTTAAAAGGAGTGAGAGTTGTTTTCCCATTTTCAGTAATGGTTATTTATAGTTGTATTATTTCATTCCGGTGTTTTTCCTTAGTTCTGTAATTTAAAGATATGATAATTCTTTATAAATATGACTAACAGTTTTATGGACTTAGGGTTATGAACTTATAAAAAGAAGTACAAATCATGAATATGACTTTTTTAAAAAATACAAATGTAGCCATTAAACATGTTATGCCTATGTATTACGAATTTATAAAATTCTCAGTAGAATATGGAAAGCCAATCTAGAACTGGTGGTGTTTAAAATTCTTTGTGATATTAGAATAAAAATCCTGGATATGAATGAAAACTTTTGAGCGATCCTAAAGTATAATAATTCAACATAACACAAATATTGTAGCTCTTAGTGTTTTAAAAGGGGTGGGGGCAAATGTGTCAACCAAAGCTCAGTAGCCAACTGGAAAGTGACAAGAACAACATAAAAATGGGGAATTGGGTTCCTTTTTTCATTCATCCATTCTATTTCTTTATTCATTTATTTGTTTCTATGGCTTGGGACTAGACAAATGGACTCAATATACAAGCTGAGTTATCTAGCACTTAGCCCCTCCAAGCATCTTGCATAAAACAAAACAAGGCCATTTATACTTGGTGACAGCAAGAGTCCATATGTAGAAATGGCAAATAAATAAAAATTCTGTTTTTGTATTGTAGATTATAGTAATCCAATTAACAACTTTTATTGATCTTTTTAAAAAAAAAATCTATGTTGAAAGAAGAGACAACTGAAAGTGTAGAAACCTATAATCACATTTGACATTAAATAAATGTATAATTATTCACAATGTAAATAAGGCCTTTTACTTAATTAAAAGGCATTATAAACTGAAAATTTGATGAGAAGTAGGGAACCTAATGTTTCTGAATATTGTATAATACATTTTCCAAAGAACAACAAGAAAAAAAAAAAGGCCTTTAAGTCAATACTGGTGGGCAATGATAGTATTTAGTTTTCATTGAGTTATCGCATTAATTTATGTACTGTGGTAAATGACTTATGCTAAATTTCTTATTTTCCCATTCTGATAACCTTATGATATAGGTACTACTATTATTTTACAACTTCATATAACTTTGAAAGATTAAATCACTATTCCAAGGTCACACAAGCAATAAATATTAGAGTAGAGCTTTAGTTAATGTCAACTGTCTCTTCCTACTGTATGAACTTAATACTTTTGCTTTTTTAAAACATTTTTTCAAAGATGAAAACACTTGGCATCTTCACTGTATATACATTCTTCTAATTAATCAGGTCCCCATCTATAATGCATTAATAATTTGGAGGGAAGGGTCTCTAGTTATTACATCTAATGTCTGTTATAAAATCTTGTTTGTATTTTTATACCTTTTAACTTTGATGTCTGTCAGGAGACAAAGTTAGGTCTGATATAAAGTGTAGTTTAACTCTTTTTGATGCAAAGAGATTTAGTTATTCAGCACAATTTGAAACCAAATGGCTGTGCTGATAGAATATTTTGGGGCCTAATAGAATATCTCTGACCACAGACAAAATACATAGCATTCCCCTGTAGATGCAATAGTTATATCCTCATCAGTTTAAACGTATCTACTTATGGTTAGAGACTTTGATAAAAATGGAGTTTTGGTTGAAGTACTCATCACTTTAGCAAGAACTAAGCCAATGTCCTATATCAAATCAGAGACAACATGCTTATTTTTACTTTCCAATTGTATCGATGTTGATAATTTTCTGAAGTTACTGGGCCCATCTGGTCTTTCCCATGAAGAAGCAAGTTTCCAAATATGAGACATTGCTTGCTGTAGATTTTCTTTGCTTGGTAGCTGAGGAAGCTCAGCTGAGACAACAAAAGTCTTTTATTGAAATAGGCCTTGCTTGTAAAATGAATTCTACTTTTATTTCATAGCTCATAACATTACTACGAAGTAATTATCTGAGAGAGATTTAGTTTCCAATAAAATATGGGCTGAACAGCCACTAAGCTAGTTGGCAGTGTACATGTAGACAGTTATCACAATGGTAAACTAAGTGAATGCTGAGTGTTATGGATTAGTTAAAATTATATTCCAATTAGTTCCAAAGTGTATTTGAACTACAGCAAGCCAGTAATCGAAGTGGGGGAAGGGACGGAGGGATACAGGGAGGGTAAGGGCAGAGATAGAGAGACATAGAGAAACAGAGAGATAAACAGGCACACACAGGGAGAGATGAAGAGAGACAGAGACACACAGACAAACAAAGAGACAGACAGAGACAGAGTGACACAGATAGAAACACACAGAGTAAGAGAGAGAAAAAGAGGGATAGAGATTTTTTCAGGAGGCATCAACATCCAATGTTAGCTCACATGCCAGCTAGAGAAGTGCTAAATCAAAGGCAGAGTTTTTGATATACGAAAATGAAGGGGGATTAGGAAGCACCTGTTTGATTTAGATAGCAGTACACATCAGAGTTATATATATTACCCCTGTGGGAATTTATTTTTCAACCTCCAAAGAGCTACAGTCTTCTGTGAAAACTTAATTTGAATAGCTTTAAAGAAGTCCATCGGAGCTGTAGTCCCCATGTATAGTCATCACGTAGTTCAAACAACTGGACTTTAAAGCAGAGAAGTTCTTAGTGTCTAATACACACAACAAAAGGCTTCAGGGACTTCAGAGTCCTGAAGCTTTTTATTGCGATATAGCAATTTGCATTATTTCTGTGTCTTAGCATAAAAATGAAAACAAATTTAATCCCCATAATGCCAATTTATTTCTTCAGCCATTACCAACTTGAGCACTTATCCATTCTGAATTTGAAATCAAAATGCTTTGAATTCAGCCTATGAGCCTCTTTGTTTTAGGGAGGGAAAGAACCACTAAAGCAAACTGAAGAGAAAGAGGAGATAATAGGGCTTGGAAAGCAACCTCTTGGCAAAGAGGAACAAGAGCAGTGGAATAATTTAATTGCTCATCAGCTAATTATACGGTATTATAATGTTAATGTGTCTTCATCATGACAATGTAATAGGTATAGATTGAAGCATATGAGAAAGAAAGTGTTGATGCAGTAATTACAAGTGAGAGTGGGGCTGTTAGAGTAATTATACGCTTCATCTGGTAATTAACGTATTGTTCAACTTGAGATGGGGAACAAAGAGTGAAAAAGTTAAATATTGAAGGACATGCCTTTGACACTCCAGAGATGTCTCTGAGCTTTTGATAAGGGTAGACAATTCTACATCGATACTATTATTTTCTGGTTCCCCTTTCTTGATTTATTATGTTGCAGTCACATATGGTTTAAGAGAACACAGAAATTTGAGCATTAAAGGCTACTGGGGGCTAAATTTTTTACATTCTATCCATGTTGCTGCAATTTTTTTCAGTTATGTCTAATTTTGTCTTTCTTTATTGAGGTAGAAACTCCAAAATTAAATCACAGTATAACAATATATGGTATGTGAATTATTCTTTCAACAGAAGATGAAGGGAATTATTTCCTAATATATGTGAACAGACCAGCGAAGGGAGTTAGTAGCTTTTCTTTGTCTTTTAATACTAATGGATTACCTGGCTTTATAATTTTAAAATCAGTTCAATAATATGTTTTCTGCAAAATAACTAATCACTGGTTAGCAAGTGATCAGCTGATATGATTTTGTCACCTCATTCACTAATTGACTTTCGAACAGCTGTGTACCAGGTGCTATCCCGCACTGGATGTTTGACATCTGCTTGCACATGGTTTCCATACCCACCCCCTTATCATCCAGTTACAGTTGGAATGCCTGCTGGAACAGAGGTTAAGTAACTTGTGCCAATATTTTATCCACTAGTTAGACATGTTTGAACTTGAACTGGCAGTTGTGGTATCCTACACTGTTAACCTTACTCTACTTACTTCTCCCAAATGCCTATGTTGGAGAATGTTAGAGGATTACCTGGAAAGTTACTTTTTTTTATTTTTTATACTTATACTCTTTATTTATTTATTTATTTATTTATTTTTTAATTTATTTATTTATTAAAGATTTCCGTCTTTCCCCTGCCACTGCCTCCCATTTCCTCCCCCCTCCCCCAATCAAGTCCCCCTCCCTCCTCAGCCCGAAGAGCACTTAGGGTTCCCTGACCTGTGGGAAGTCCAAGGAACCCCCACCTCCATCCAGGTCTACTAAGTTGAGCATCCAAACTGCTTAGGCTCCTACAAAGCCAGTACATGCAGTAGGATCAGAAACCCACTGCCATTGTTCTTGAGTTCTCAGTAGTCCTCATTGTCCGCTATGTTCAGAGAGACCGGTTTTATGAAATATATACATATTAGAGTATTACTCAGCAGTAAAAAACAAGTACTTCTTGAATTTTGCGTACAAATGGATGGAAATAGAAAACACTATCCTGAGTGAGGTAAGCCAGACCCAAAAAGAGGAGCATGGGATGTACTCACTCATATTTGGATTCTAGCCACAAACAAAGGACGTTGAGCCTATAAGTAGTGATCCTAGAGAAGCTAAATAAGGAGAACCCAAAGAAAAACATATAGGTATCCTCCTGAATATTAACCTTCATCAGGCGATGAAAGGAGACAGAGACAGAGACCCACATTGGAGAACCGGACATAATTCTTAAGGTCCAAATCAGGAGCAGAAGGAGAGAGAGCACGAGCAAGGAACTAAGGACCACAAGGGGTGAACCCCCACACTGAGACAATGGGGATGTTCTATTGGGAACTCACCAAGGCCAGCTGGCCTGGGTCTGAAAAAGCCTGGGAATGTTTCTTTATTCAGATTGTAGTAGAGTAATGAAGCAAGATTTAATAACTGATAAGGTGGAGGCAAATAGGGTCTGTGTTGATAAGGAAGGAGACAATTCTGTATGAAAGATACAGATGTCAAAGATAAAAGATCTTCCTGGCTACAGCAAAAGGCCCATGGAGTTGTTCCAAAGAGAGCTGTGATTTTGGTTAAGATGAGGTCACAAGCAGCAGCATGGTCAAAACTTGAATTTCATTGACACATTATAAGCTGAAACTACTCAATGCTTTTTCAGTCATAGTCCAGCTGGCCTTGGTGAGCTCCCAATAGATCAGCCCCACTGTCTCAGTGGGTGGGTGCACCCCTCGTGGTCCTGACTTCCTTGCTCATCTTCTCCCTCCTTCCGCTCCTCATTGGGACCTTGGGAGCTCAGTCCAGTGCTCCAGTGTGGGTCTCTGTCTCTATCTCCATCCATCACCAGATGAAGGTTCTATGGTGATATGCAAGATATTCGTCAGTATTGCTATAGGATAGGGTCGTTTCAGGTTCCCTATCCTCATCTGCCCAAGGAACTAACTGGGGACATCACCTTGGGCTCCTGGGAGCCACTCTAGGTTCAAGTCTCTTGCCAGCCCTAAGGTGGCTCCCTTAACTAAGAATTGTGCTTCCATGCTCCCCTATCCAGCCTTCCTTTATCCCAATCATCCTGTTTCCCCATGTTCCCCCCATCCTCCCCTTCTCACTCTTCTCTCCCCATCTCCTCTTACCCCCAACCCACCCCACCCCCAAGATCCCACTTTCCTCCCCGGCAATTTTGTCTACTTCCCCTAGGCAAGAGGATAACTATATGTTTTTCCTTGGGTTCACCTTCTTATTTAGCTTCTTTAGGTTCACCAATTGTAGACTCCGTGACCCTTATTTATGGCTAGAAACCAATTATGAGTGAGTACATCCCATGTTCATCTTTTTGGGTCTGGGATACCTAACTCAGGATAGTGTTTTCTATTTCCATCCATTTGCATGCAAAATTAGAGAAGTCATTGTTTTTTACTGCAGCGTAGTACTCTAATGTGTATATATTCCACACTTTCTTCATCCATTCTTCCATTGAAGGACATCTAGGTTGTTTCCAGGATCTGGCTATTACAAATAGTACTGCTATGAACATAGACCGTACTCTCTGAACATGGCGAACAATGAGGGATGATGAGAAGCCAAGGACAATGGCACTGGGTTGTGATCCTACTTCATGTTCTGGCTTTGTGGGAGCCTAGCCAGTTTGGATGTTCACCTTCCTAAACATGGACGGAGGGGGAAGGATCTTGGACTTTCCACAGGGCAGGGAACCCTGACTGCTCTTTGGACTGGAGAGGGAGGGGGAAGGGGGTGGGAGGAGGGGGAGGGAAATGGGAGGCTGGGAGGAGGGGGAAACTTTTTTTTTCCTTTTCTCAATTAAAAAAAAGAAAATAATAAAAATAAATTGTTAAGGAAAAAAAACTACTCAATGTATTTGAATTTTCTCAAAACCTTGAATCTAAATATAGAGAACCCAGTAATCTATGGAAAAATCCAAGATGGCTCTCAGCATTCTAAATTGCTTTCTACTAAGTTACATTTTGTTTTGAGAATGAAAGCTGCAAAACTATCAATCTCAATGCTCTCTTTTGTTCCCTATGAAGAACTACATTGCTAAACTTTGCTTTTTAACTCTTTCCATCATGTTGGGCTATGGGGTAAAATAAAACATACATAAAAAAATCTAAGCAAGTTACCTCAGAAATTTAGTCAAATTTGAAGAGGAAATAATCACTATGACAATGCTTCAATTTCCCCAGTCCTGGTTAAAGTGCTACTTCTCATTAATAAAAAAATAACCTCTAATAAAATCCTGATACTGTAATACACAGATTAAATGAGAGGAATGTACTTATGCCTGAGGTAGCTGTAGCAAAAGAGCAAACAGACTGATTAAACACTTTGTTGTCAAGTTGAAATATCTTTTTAACTTGTTTGCACTTTGAAGTTATCTTACTTTTTATTTTATGGTCAAATTAACTCTTTTTTCAAGATTAGAAAAATAAATGAATATTTAAAAGATGAGAGACAGGGGGATGCCTTAGGGGGTGAAAGGACTTGCCACACAAATCACCAGCTAGCTTCCTGGAACTTTGCTAAAGAGCCAGAGGCAGTGGCCCACATCTGCAATCTTAGTTCTCCAGCAGGGAGCTACATAGCAGACACCTACACTGACATTCTACATTCAGAAAGTCTGTGATATGGGGATGGCATGGCAGAAATAAGAGACCGTATCTTAAAGGATGGTGAAAATCAAGAACCATCTCCTGATACTTGTCCTCTGCCCTTCATATAAGTGCTGTGTCACAGATGGCACCCACACTTCCACACACGCATGCTAAGCACACATAGACATTTTTCATTGAAAATAGATTTTGCTAGATTTAGTAAAGTAAATGCACAATTTTCAGCATAATTTTTGGAGGTCAGGGAGATAGAGAGTCACGTTCTGTGGATAAAACTCATCGGATGGTGGCCACTGGGATGACGTGGACTCGTTCAGTGCCTGATCTGCCTGTGGCATTGGTATAGAGGAGCAGGAACTTGGAGCCTGAGTCTTCCCCTGTGCTGACTCCATTAACCTCTCTGAATCCTACTTTCCCTATTGTGAGAGACGAAATAATAATCCCCGAGCTTCATGGTTGTTGGGAAATTAAATATGCATTTAAAAGACTCATCCCAGGAACTGGCACATTGTAATTGTTAAGTTGGCTGCGATTACTGCTATTCGGCAGAAGAACCTTACTGAACAATGCAAAGCACTTCTTAATAAGAAGCTCTTAAAAGTTTAAAACAAACCCCTGAAATTATGTTGTGACTTTCTTTTAAAATATTAATTATAGTTGTCCCTCGTCTGTATTGAAAAAGGTACTAAGCATTAAAGAAGCAAAACGCAGTCGTATAAAGTAACCTTTCTTCAAGACACTTCACGACGGATGGAGAATTATGGTTGTCAGAATTAGTTTAGCCATGTAAGAAAGAAATGTTTTGCCTGTTTTTTCCCTAAAGTCATAATTCAAAGGGAATGAACATAACGTATCCACAGAAAATTATACAATAATGTATACAGACCGTATTATTCAGGAAAAACTGCTGTTGAATGAAAATGCTTGCACACACATACACACACACAAACATACACCAACTACGGACAAACATATCATACTCGAGTGTTTTATTACTTTTCAAAAACTACTGTGTGTTGACCACTCACAGATTTCTTTGAATGGTAGTTGAGATCAAGTAGTCATTTCTTTCTGTTCCTCAGCTGTTGAAATAACCAAGAGAGCAGAATTATTTCATGTTTACATTCTTCAAAAATAGCATAGGTCTTGGAATATAGTCTATACTCAGTATGTACTCATTGAAAATATGAGTAAATAAATGACACTTTGTTTTCATTTGAGATAGAATCCAGTTTAATGACATTTTTAATCACTAAAATTTATTATAAATCACAAATCACCGATTTTCCAGGACCTTAAGTGCTTTCTTTCTCTGAATAGAAATGTGTATTGAAATAACATAACAAATACTCATATTTTTGAAAATGTATTAATGCACACATCTTTAATCCCAGCACTCAGGAGGCAAAGACAAGCAGATCTCTGTGAGTGGGAGGCCAACCTGCTCTACAAAAACTAGGTCCAGGACAGGCTCCAAAGCTACAGGAAAACCCTGTGTCGAAAAAAAACAAATATACATAAATAAATAAATAAATAAATAAATAAATAAATAAATGTACTAACGGTGCTAAAGAGTGAAGCAAAGAGTAGAAACCTTGCCTATGATTATTCTCCCACGGCTTTCTCTGTGTAATTCTATTAAATTTTGTTTTTCATTCCTTATTCTCATAATTTCATAGATAATACTCATGAACAATGAAATAAGGCTTGAGCTTGAAAGAAGAGAGTGTTTGTTTAAAAATTGAAACACAGCTAATCCTCTGGTTCTTGTTCTTTTGTCATGTTTCGTTTTCTGTTTTCATGTCTCTCTAATATTTAGGAGGACGCTGTTCCTATGAATCTAATATTTACCTCCCTATGTTTAATTTCATGTTTGTGTGATAGCGTGAGACTAAAACAAAGGTCTGTTTTTCTTCTCTTCATAGGGGTGGAAACAAAAGAGATTCATGAGCATCTCCTAACTATTTGGAACATAGTTTCAACACTCATCTTCTTTCCTGAAGTAAAACAGTGATGGTAACCAGGCAGCGTAGTGATGGCAGGCTTTAACTGTACAGCACACTGGTAGTAAACAACTCCAGAGAAGCACAAATGCAGAGACACATTGGGCTATAATCATACAAATGTTAGGTTCCAATTGTTTACTTCAAATAATCATTAGGTAACTATTTCATATGTTCAAGAAGGAAGGTTAATTAATACCAGCAATATAAGTCTAACAACTTTCATCCTGTTTAATATTCACAAAAAAACCATTAACAGTTCTCCATATTTTTCAAGTATGTACCACAATGAATTGTGTATCTGACCTTTTTGTGACTTGTGTTCATGCATAGGCATCATTCCTTAGAGACACTGTTCTTCGTGTTCCCACAGGAAAGCAAGGATAAGGTACGCAAAAGAGTTAAGATAAATTTCCATTGGCAGCTTATTCATCACCATTTAATGATGTATGGGCTTGAGTATCATAAAAAGGCATGTCGCTAAAGATGTAGGGTGTCCTACAAACACAGTTCACAGAAATGCTGCGGGTTGTTGTTTTAAAGTCTCTTACATTTTGAGCGTCATTTTTGAGGAGATAATGAATCAGTGCCCTGCACATATTTCTTCCCTCTTCTTCATGTCCATTTGAGCATGCCGTCCGACTTACCATGGTCCTCAAAATTTTCAGTTTTCCTTTCTTTACTGACCTGAAAGATCTTGCTATTTCTCCACAATTATTCTTCATGTTAGAGTTTTATACCAAAATATAATTGTATAATTATCAAAAGAAAATGCCATTTTGATTTAGTAATAATGTTGTGACATTTCTCTGCCTTTGTTAGCCATGGAAGACCTGCTATAGCCATATTAACTAACCTTGGATCATATAAATATCACAGGGTTGGTGACTGCAGATGTTTTAAAAATAGCAGTTTTGCTGGTGATTTCAAGGTGCTAGGATTGTCTGTTCTTATGTTTTCAGTCTTTTTTTCTTTTTTTGGCAAATCCCCTTTTGTGTATGAACACTTCTCCCAAAGGTATCCATCCTCTAGCAGAGCAGACTGCAGACTGCACCTTGTTCTGAGATCTTGGAGATGTGAAGATAAAAAAGGCCTGTACTGGGGGCTAACTTTTTTTTTTTTTTTGGTTAGCTGATTTTTTTATGGAAAAAAATGGATCTTTTTTTGTGGGGGGGGTAGTGGTGAGTCAAGCAAACAGTAACAATAAAAATATAGTTTCTGAATAAAAGCTGATTCTTCATGAAACAGAAAAGGAAAACCATGGAAGTATAATGCTTTGTTTAGCTGTAATTCTTCTGGCTGGAAATAGCCTCCAAATTGCTCATGATCACTGTACCATGTGGACAAAATCTAACTGTGTCTCTATTTTCCCCAGGATTTTAATTTTTTAAGCTCAGGGTCATTTGACTTTGCACTAGAAACTGATTTCTTCTGTATCCATGGAGTTTTAGAAAACACAGTGTGCAACAAATATAGACTGGTACTTTTAAGAATATATATTTATGTGGCACATAAGCAGAATGGAAAATATTTATCTAGAATTTTTACTACTTTCTTATAACCTAAAGGGTCTTATGTATTGTTGTGATTATGAGTTGCTAATATATGTTTCCTTTATACTATGACATTAAAACCGCACACACACACACACACACACACACACACACACACACACACACACACACACGATGGGTGTAATGTGCAGCAGGTTTTCTTTATTAAAAATCTCCGCCTCCTCCCAACCTCCCTTTTCCTCCTCCTCCCCCCACTGCCCACCTCCCACTTCCCTCCTCCTCCCTCTCTAGTCCAAAGAGCAGTCATGGTTCCCTGCCCTGTGGGAAGTCCAAGGTCCTCCCCCTCCCCCCATTCAGGTCTAGTAAGGTGAGCATCCAAACAGGCTAGGCTCTCACAAAGCCAGTACATGCAGTAGGATCAAAACCCAGTGCCATTGTCCTTGGTTTCTCATCAGCCCTCATTGTCCACTGTGTTCAGAGACCCACATTGGAGCACTGGAATGAGCTCCCAAGGTCCCAATGAGGAGCAAAAGGAGGGAGAACATGAGCAAGGAAGTCAGGACCGCTAGGGGTGCACCCACCCACTGAGACGATAGGGCTGATCTAAAGGGAGCTCACCAAGGCCAGCTGGACTGAGACTGAAAAAGCATGGGATAAAACCAGACTCTCTGAACAGGTTTCCTTTTAAATATAGAAAGACATCTCCGTGTTTCAAAACGAAAAGGCACTGTAGAAAGTAGACTAACTTTCAATATGAGTTTAAGGTAGAGAGTAAAAACATTGATATTGGGCATCTTTCTGACAAATATTTGTCATATTTTTGACTTATATAGTGTGTAGAATTTTAATTATTAATATATAATGAACAGACATGTCAAATAAATAGCAAATGAGAAATTGGTGTTTGTTAAAAGTTTCTATTTTACTTATTTAACATAGACAAATAGGTACAGTTATTAATAAAGATTCTTTTCTTTCAGAGGAAACAAAAGCATGTTAACAAATAAATTCATTTTTAGGATAAATTCAATTTAGCAACCAGTTAGTATTTTCCTATTGGGACAGTTTTTCCACTATAAATCAGTGATGATATGAATTAGTGATATACGAATACATCAGTGATCATATGAATCATTCTTATACTTCCGATGCATTTTTGTGTTTCCTGGTGACATACCGTGTGTGTCATACTGCTGGCTCCTAGTTCCTGCACTAGATAAAGCTCTGTTTTCATCATCAAGTACTTTACATTTCTATGAGAAGAGATGTAACTTTCCTGGCCCCCAAGGATTTTAATTCTGATCCAGGAAAGGGACAAATATAAAATGGATAATACACAGGAGCATAGGAACAATGAAAAGGGACAGTTATAAAGTACTCACAACACAGGAGTGGAGAAACATGAATGGAATGTTTATGTTATGAAATTATTGTGCAGTGCAGGTAGATTGATACCATCTGTCCATACTAGAAAAGGCTTTGTGGATGCTGACATTTGAGATGTGACTCTGAATGGATGATGAGTTTTGAAGAGGTGGACAGGACTGAATGAGGATGAGGGTAGGGAGAAGGATTTTAGGGACACCTACGAGTGGTGGAGTTGAAGTGTATAACGCATCAATGTATTTGCAAGCAACCTCAGAAGTTGATTCACAGATTCCTATCAGGGTCCAGGGAGTGAAAGAGCTCAGAAGAATGAAATGAGAGCCTCTGCACATTGGAAATTATACTAGGAAGATACACTTCATTCTGTAGGAATTCAGAGTTTTAAATAAAAGATTGGCCCATTCTGATTTGAATTTTAGAAATATTATTACATTGTTGCTCTAAGGAGAGACTTAAGTTTTATCTCTCTTATTAAACTATTAGCCTCTTGGTAAACATGTATATTATGTTTCATATAGCATTTTATATGAGATATTTTTCAATTGCTTTTCAGCAGGAAATATTACATAAGAATAAAACATTGAATAACCTTTTCCCACAAAGCTAATCTATTAAAAAGATTCAACACCAAGCATAATTTTGAAGACACTAAAACTTCGCTTTATCTTAGAAAATTATCCCTGTGGTTAACATTTTTGCATCAAACATATAACAATTTCTTCAAATCAAACATAAGACAAGTCAATAGATCATTTCCAAGTTATTTATGCTTACATGAGTTCAATTGTGGTTATGAAAAGTAATATGGATAAAGCTACTCACTAATATCTGTTAAAATTATACATTTTAACTTCTATAGACAATGCAACCTTATTATCTTTTATATTTATGTTCTACCATTATTTATTCATTTAACTTCTTAAATTATTCCTTGTTTCAGAACTGTAATTCTGAAGTAGAATAGAAAATAATTACTTTACAAAATCATCTTGATTCAATTTCCTCTTCAGTCATTAGAACTCCATATTACTCTTCAATGTCATTTGCTAAGAATCATACTAGCTTTACCTTTCTGATTCTTCAGTGAATAAAGGGAGCGAGATATACCAGCTTACAGAACTATTCAGCTTTGTAAACCTTTTCTGTGCTTTCTTTACGTTAGAAGTGCTTGATAATCCTGAGCCAAGGTAACTGTTACCCTTAGTTCTGAGTCATAAAATAAAATAAAAACAGATGCAGGAAAATGCATAATTAATGCTTCCAACAGAGCAGTCTCTCCAGAGGAGGGTGTAAAACACCAAGCAGAGAATGGTAACCTGACACAAAGGTGGCTTTTGTATGTGGGTAATTATCTCTATTAAGTGTAAAAACAGCAGGAAGAAAGCTGTATGTAGATTAGGTCAGTGGCTTGTTTTTTCCTAACCCCTACTGGCTTTAAGTGCTGCGAAATAAGATTTTGTGTCTATATTTCATTAAGTCTACATTTGTTTAAAGGATTTTAGATGATTTTCTAGTTAAACGTGAAAAATGCACCAATTTATTGTTAACTGTAATCTATCAAGAAAAATTTGCAATTTTGTTACACTGAGTATTTTCTTTCTCTTGTATCATGATAGAAACTGCAATCCTCATTTGGCACTATTCCTATTTTACAAAAGAGCAAACTTAAACGTGGAAATGTTAAATAATTACCCAAATTCAATTGATAAAAAGTGATAGGACTGATATGAAATTAAGTTTGTCATGACTTCAAATCCTAATCTTTCTAAACTAAAACTTAATGTAGCCTCTGATATTGTCTAATAATTGATAGGAATATCTATCTTGTATTACTGTTTAGTATATATGCATTTACCAATCCCATGACAAAAAGAAAAATGCCGCAACTTAATCTGAATATAAAAGAAGGTTTCAGTTTTAAGAACCATTTTTGCCAGGCAGTGGTGGCACACACCTTTAATCCCAGCACTCAGGAGGCAGAGGCAGGAAGATCTTTGAGAGTTCGAGGCCAGCCTGGTTTAAAAGAGCTAGTTCCAGGACAGGCTCCAAAGCTACAGAGAAACCCTGTCTCAAAAAAACAAAACAAAACAAAATGTGGGCTACATAATTTTATGTTTGAAATAAATCTTAGAGAAAGTTTGTGTTAATATATCAACATTTGGAATCTTTGAAAACATGGGCATCTGTGGTTGTGTTTTTAATTGTCGACCATTAATTTTAGTTCTTTAGTGGGATATCATTTTGGTTGCCTTCAACTGGATTAATAATTTTAATAAACTATGATTTAATAGGCAAAAGTTAATTGACTAATACTGTTGCCATGCAGATCCCAAGGGTCCTCTGCTACCTTCATTAGAGAAGTAATCTTGACATCAATAATTTACTGCTTAAGTTGCCTTTATGAAATATACATAGAATTAGTAAGTAAACACTTGGTCTTAAAATTCCCTTAACATAATTGTACATTTTAGCCATCTAAGATGGAACATTGTTTTTTCCATTTTTAATATCACCATCTTCTCGTACCATTTATGTAGTTTGAAGTGTGTGGTAAATAGGATGATCAAATGAAAGATTCATCATTAACTTCATATTTTACCTAACTTCCTGTCAATTGTCAACTGTAATTGAAATCACGGTTTTTCCTAATCTCATTTGAATTCATTATTGGTACTGCTGTTAATGTTTATTCTTCCATTTTATTCTTTTCTGGGATAGATAACAGGTAAGCTGCACTCCTCTCTTACTGTAATTTCAATTCCATGCTAGCATTTCTTCCTTGCATTCCTTACTTCAGGAATCACTTTCTACCCAGTGTATCCCAATTTCTGAACTCAAGAATCCCCTGTTAGAAATAATTCAGGGATGGGGAAAGAAAGATTTTCTAGGCAATGGTATGCTACTAAAGAATGGATTTCTTAGTCATCTTTTTTTTTTAATGTTTGAGTTTTAGAGACAGGGTTTCTCTGTGTAACTCTGAAAGTCCTGGAACTTGCTCTTTAGACCAGGCTTGCCCCAAACCCACAGAGACAAACCTGTCATTTTCTCCCTAGTTCCTGGCCCAACTTTTATCTTTAGCAAAGAGAAATGTAGATTTTTCCCAGACTAACTTTGGGAAATTATGATTTCTGGATTTATTGTTTTGAATTTTAATGAACTTAGCTAACTTGTTTATATGAGAGGGTCATACCTCAACACACACGTGGAGTTGAGAAGATAAGTAGTGTGTTTGATGAACTCCTTTCACCCTGTGACTCTGAGGAATCAAACTCAAGTCATTAGGCTTTGGAGTTGGTACCTTTGCCTACTGAACTATCCCTTCAGCTCATGTGGGAGAATAACATTTGTGTTTATAAGTAAAATATTTCATCCAGTAGAACACTAATCCTAAAAATATACCTATGAAAACTTTTCTAATGTGCTTTGCATCTTTTTAAACTCACATTTATTTGGATAGAAAATTATGAGGTGAAACAACTTTGTAGCATCCAGTAATATTTTTACATATTTCTTGACCCATTATATTTTTTTAAAAAAAAAAGCTTGATAAAATTTTGCTTTAAAGTAATGCCACCACTAAACATACATATTTTGTTTGCATTTTAACATATCAATCTAAGCACTCCCAGTGCCAAATTCAGAAAGACTATTTCTTTGAAATACCCAAAATCTCCTTTCAAACTCTCAATAAATATGGCATATCAGACATTTGTTGCATGGAAAATTATTCAGAGTGCTTAAATTTTTAAAAATCATAGTAACCAGACCCCATATATGGAATATTCTTATTGCTTTCTAAAGTTTTGAGTTTATTAGTGGGAAATTTAATTTGTGGTAATCAGCCTGAGGCAAAACAAGTGCGAAATTAACTTGACACAGACATTTGATGTTATAGTATTTCTCAGTTTGCAGTACAGCCACAACATGGCACCCCAGAATAAACATGCAGATCTTCAGTGTCACTCCCAATTACCACATTACTGCAAATAGCTGTAACTTACTGAAAATCCATTTGTGATTCGTTAGCTTCTGGGTTTTATCTGAGAAGGCATGCATCAGCCCTGCACATGAAAAGGCATGCCTGAAGATTCTGCACTTTCATTACAGACCTGAATCTTGATTACTGTCTGTTTTCTGAAATGGTGTTTATCAATATCAATATGCCTCTGGAATCATACTTGCTCAGGCTCTGCCAAGGTACTGAGAGCCGGCAAAACTGCTCTCCCTCTGATTCCCTCTTCATGTCTCCTCTATCCCACCAGGGACCAGGGATCAGGAAAAAGCTGGCAGACAGCAGATCCTTGTCATTGCTTTTCTTCTTCTTAGTCTCTTCTGCTCTAGGCTTTAATATTTGGTTTCAGGAAATAACAGCCCTGAAATTCTGATACATATATTCAACCATCACACTTTTAAAACAACACTGAGCTCAAAATATGGTCCATGTATAGAATGATATCTAAAAAATGATTTTCAAACTGGAACATTTTGAAGGGCTAGATTGGCAGCCTAAGGTAAATGATAAAGGTTCACCAAATGTGCTGGGGGTGACTGCCTATATTCATTTCTTATCTGCTCAGTACTTAGAAGCCTATAGCAAATGCTGGCACTATTTCAAATTGTACACTGCTACAAATCTTGCCAATGGTTGTGTTTCCTGGAACCAGCACTTTCTGTGTCACAATTGGAACAGCAATCTTCCAAAGAAAGATAATATATATTTCTTAAGGAATAGCTCAAAGCAACCTTGAAATTGGAGGAAATACCCTTGCTATCTTTAGTTCTTCTATGTGTGTGTATCAACGTATACATATGTGTATATGAACAATGTATGTGATTGTGTGTATAGTGTGTGTGAGAGTGAACATATGAAAGGAGACCAGATATCCGTGAGAGGGATCTTCCTCCATTATTCTCCATTTTTCTTAATTGATTCTTTGGCTACTACATGTATGTTCATAAAGCTTCTCATCTCCCTCATCCATCCAGCATCTCTTCTTACCTTTTGATTTCCCCCAGCATGATCTTAGATCACCAAGTCTGCATGCTACTTCCAATCTATTTGTTTTCTTTTTACGTTGGCATTAACTCAGGGCAATCTTTGAGGGCATTACTGTGGAGCTATTCATAACATGGGCAAATCACCACTGTCCCAGTCACTTAGGAGAATGACTTCCTCTCTCCCATGTCCATTGACTACCGTTTGATCTCTTGAAGAGGTCAGAAGCCTATGATTCCTCTCCTGCCGATGACTGTTTAGCGTTCAGACAATACAAACTCAAAATGGACAATCAGAGTTGCTGGGGATTCAATCATGCCATGACCGTGCCATGCCTTCAAGACATTTCATAGACCTTTCCCCATCATCATAATTTTTTTTTTTTGGTTTTTCGAGACAAGGTTTCTCTGTGGTTTTGGAGCCTGTCCTGGAACTAGCTCTGTAGACCAGGCTGGTCTCGAACTCACAGAGATCCACCTGCCTCTGCCTCCCGAGTGCTGGGATTAAAGGCGTGCGCCACCATCGCCCGGCTCCATCATCATAATTTTAAACTTTTCTTTTTTTCTCTTCTTCTATGTTCCTATGGCCGTGGGGTGTCTGATATCTTTATGATGTACCATTTCCTGCTAACTACTTTATAATCACTTGTTCTCAGAGATTTGACCTGCTAAGGGCCCATTCATTAACTGTTGTTCTTTGTAGAGAGAAGGTTCTGGGAAAAAAAGTCCTGGAAGACCCAAAGGCTAATGTATACGCATAAGCTAAGTCTTTAGAAACACAGTCTGACAACACATCCATGTAAGAAAATCAAAATATGATTGCTCCTCATGCCTATAACATTTATAGCCATGGGTCTTTTAAATGATTCTATACTACTAGTTGAGAAATCCCTCCTGTGGATTAGGTCATGGGTCAATTATGAATTCAGCTGATTATTCCATAACCATTGTGCCATTGGTGTACTGTCAGCCACAGGCTGGCCTTAAAAGTTGATATTGTATGGCAAAGAAATTGTCAAAAAGAATACTTTATCACTTTGTACATGTTGATTGCCGTAGAAAGAGAATCCTCAAATACAACACTGATTTAGTTTTAAATGTTACTTCCACAAAATCTCACTGAGCTATAAAGCTTCTTAAAATATGAGACATAGGAATACAGTAATATTTAGCGGTTTTTGAAGTTTCTACAGCTTAGTGGAGAAAATGTCATACGTTCCTTTTTTTAGAATGTCAAGAGCTCATCTACTTTGTACAGTAATGTCTCATATTTAAGTACACATTTAGGGTGTCATGGCTGCCTAATGGTTGAATATAAAAGAGGGTGAACGCTCTAAGACTGTTCAGAACCGCAAAGGTAGGCAAGAGACATAGACGCTATGGGTTTGCTGTGTTTGTAAAGGGTGGGAAAGGGGCACCAAGGAAACTATTTCCATTTTGCTGAATTTCTCCTCTGCTTGCTGTCCTTTAGTTTTAATGTACAGCGGATATTAAAGAATAGATGGTCAAATCTGGAATCTGTAATGTCTGCCAACCGAGAATGAAAAACAGAGGAGATGAGTTTCTATAATTTAGAAACCAATAGGAAATTATTTTTATCCAAGTGCCCATTTCATCATTGATGAGAAAACTTTTTGTACAACATATGAATGAAAGAATCCAAAATATCTTACTTTCCTTAATAATTGCCTTTTGCAAATATTTATAGGAATGTGGCACCTGGTATGACAATTTGATTTTTACACCAATGAGTTGATTATATTGTGGACTTACACTTTTTCAGTTCAAGGATTTTGAGATGCAATATATTCAGAAACTTAGGCTGGTCAGATGTTTGGTGTATTATGAGATTGTACTTTTGTTACAGATGTGGCAAAATGTCACAGGAAATACAAAACTTGGGCAGAAATGAAGATACAGGGTTGGCTAGTTGGAAAAAAACTATGTGGATGTTCACAAACTCCTTTGTGTGGTAATCTTTAGATTTCTAAAAACAAGTAACATATTTTACCCTTCCTGTTGCTGAACAGTCTACATCTCCATGCTTCATACTATACTAGGATTTGATTTTTTATCTTTCTTGTTTTTTTTTAAATTTTATTTTTATTTTTTATTTTTGTTCTGTGTCGTGTACTTTGTCTTTTTTACCACTGCCAGAATACAGTATCTGGATATTACCCAATGTTGAAAATTTCAGGTCAGTTTACTTGGCTCCGATAACAATTCTGTTGTCTTCTGGGCAGAATGCCATCACCATATTTGCTGATGCAGTTACTACTTACAAGACACCATCAAAATTGGTACTGCTAACATTCCCTTATACATGGAGAGGGTAAGGAAGGTCCTTAGAAGTTTCCCGAGATTCTATCTGCTTTTAATATCCTTCACAGTTGGATATAAGCATGCCCAGAGTCTGCATGATCTCATGGTGTTAGGAAGCAATAGAGCACATAGTGTGGACTGTAAACTCTAGCAACCTCATGCATGGGTTGTCATCATTTATGATGGAATGAAAATTCTCGGTGTCGTGGCTTATTTTAAGGTCAGACATAATCCTGTAAGCAACCCACCATCTTTGGTCTGTAAGGAATCCTGATTAACACAATTATGTTGTCCATCATTTGTTTTATTTGGCTTAAAGATGAATACTCCAATTTTAAATAAAATCATCAAGACAACTTTTAATATTCAACTGTTTTGAACCTCTATGACCACTAAAAATTTTTATTTCTGATAACTGCTATCACGACTAAAAATTTATATTTATTATATTCTCAAGTAAATATGTTTTGGTATCTGTTTAATAACACATTTCTTCAATAAATATTTATTACGTGCTGTTATTAGTAAAATCCTTTATTTTTTAGACTTGACTTGTATTGAACAATTTAACACTTATTTTTACCTTTGAACTGTTTTCTCTGTCATATATCCATTGTTAACATTTGAAAAGTGATATATAGTGTTCAGAATATTTGACTATTGTCCAATTTGCTTCTTTCTTAAACTTTGTTGAGTAAGCAACACTTAAACTTTGTTAAGTAAGCAACAAAGTTACTCCTATTTTGATTTTACAAATCTAAGAAGAGATATAGAGTGGAAGACATTCAGAGATTTGTACAAATCACACAAGATATATCAAATTAAAATACTCAATTTTCAGACTGACATTTTTTATAGAGTATATCAATAATTCTATTTTGACATAAGGAAGATTTATGTGAATTTTAGTTAATTCTCTAAGCCAGAAAGTCTTCTGAGTATATCTGTTTTATGTGCTCTTGAAGAGAAAGGCTTGCATGAATGAATATTATACTGCCTGACTATCCACTTGAAGGCAGAGATGCTTTTGTTATCTATAATTAGAAGTTCCTTGGAAGCTAATGCACTGAGGCTTTTGATGTAATTAATGCAGGCAATTTATGAATTTTATTGAGTGATTTTGTGTAAAGGGTAAAGGAAAACAATTTTACAGACTGGGATGAACTATTCACTCACTTCTTGTAGTAATGTGAAGGATTTATCAGGAGAGCTCTTGAGGTTCAGCATTTCCTACAACAATTTCTCTTTGGACAAAGCTTTCTCCTCTTTGTAAGTCCTCATCAGCACAGACATATGCAAATTGCAATGGATGAAATCATTTTGGGTTTTATTTCTTGACTGTTAAATGAAGAATAAGACATTAAAGTGTCTTTTGATAAAACTAGCGTAGTGGTCTATAATTGCATATCTCTCATAACCCCTTTGAAGTGTCTTTTCATAATTGGTAGTGCAATAGAAAAGGGAACAAGAAACTCCCCAGTGTAGTGGCTGATAGAAATGCCCCCCCCACCATATCCTCTACAAATCCTGTTCATTCTTCCAGGGATTTCTACATGCTAGTACATCTAAGACCTATCATGACTTCTGTTTTCTTTCCACTGATATGCACCTAATGACTTTGATACTTAGCATAATTTGGTAGATATTTACTGTAAATCTATACTAACTTTGCATTGCCTACAACAACCCTTTAAAGAAATAAGTGAATATTCAGTTGAGTAAGGTTTCTGTGGAATCTTAATAATCTGCTTACTATCACACAAATATCATAAAATGACATGAAATCTAAAACTTAAGTTTTCATGAAATGAAACTCCATGATGACAGAGACACTTTTAAAGTTCCATTTTAGTGTGCATAGTAATGTGGTTTCTGGCTGGAATTTTATTTTTCTGAATACTGAATGTAGGATTGGTTTTCAGTCCACTTGGAGAGTGAAACTTTGTGAGAATCCTTGACTCATCGTTTTAATGTGGTTGAATAACTCACTTGATTTATATGCAGGTTTGAATGCCAACTCATGAAGAGAGGGAAAGGTGAGTGGGAAGGTAGAGGTGTTATTAGAGAACAAAAGAAAAATGATTTTGGACAAAGAAACAGAACATTTTTTTTTGATCTAGTGCCTTATAAATGTCAAAATGACTTATAGAAAATTTGGCAAGCGAGTCTAAGAAGTACAGAGATCTAAGGAACCCTGGGAGCCTGTCTCTGCCTTAGAATGTGTGTATGAATGCAATTAAATAAAAACTCTTCTTTGAGTTTATTGTTTTGTAGGATGAATTTCCTGAGAGTCTTGTAAAATAACGGATGCATTAAAACTAGAGATATACTAATGAGAAAATTAACATAACTTGTTTTAGTGAAGTTGGAAAGAGTTTATTTTGATGCATAATCTAGTTTAGCAACCAGAACAGATGCAAAAAGAAAAGGATTGTAGAAAAATAACCCACCTGTAATTGCAGTTACTTTGTAAAAAAGTAACTTTACCATAATTTCACCTGGAGTAACCGAACATGTTTATCAGAAAGAAGAAACAGACTGACTATTCAGGCTGGCTGTGTGGTGTAAGAATAATCCTGGATTTGTGGTGTGTGTGTGTGTGTGTGTGTGTGTGTGTGTGTGTGTGAGAGAGAGAGAGAGAGAGAGAGAGAGAGAGAGAGAGAGAGAGAGAAAGAATATGGGATATGAATTACCTGTTACTAATTTCAGTCTAGAAAACAAATGAAACTTAATTATAATGTTAAGAAATCAATTGTATTATTTGATTAATTTATAGAAATTAAATGAATGTTTTTCCTTAAAATTTGATAGTGTTTTCCTGTCTGATTTTGTTATATATTTTATATATATACATTTTCAGTTCTTATATATGTTCAGAATTCTGTGGTTCCCTTTTTATTTAGGTATAGTTGTCATTAAAGACACCCATGGAGATATTTAATTTAATTGAATCAGCTTATCAGGGTAGTAATGATTTGTTCTATCTTCCAAAAGAGAAATTAAATTAACAGGAATACTACATTGAGATGCATATCAGTGAATTATTATATGCAGCCTGTGAAAGTCTGCATAAATTTAATTGAGACTGAATGAACAAACACATAATTATCATTATTTTAGTAATTTAACTTATATTACTTTATTTTTACCTTGATTTGTAACCTGATGATCCATAGTGATTTTTTTTGTATTTAAACTGTCACAAAGGCATTAGTGACTAATTTCAGCATGAGGTACAATTGACTTAAAAGTTAAGTCATAAAACAGTCTTAAAACTGAGAATAGGGGCTGAGGTATAAACATAACTCATCAGATAAGTTGTTCCTGGAGCTGAGCTGTTCAAGAAATAGTTGTTATGCCAGCCAGAAATTTCCAGATCAGATGCTCTTTCTATAAATTTTGCATATCTCTTATGTTCTCTGACACATATTTTTGACAAAGATTTTTCAGGGAAACACCTTGGCCTATATATGACACAGAAAAAAAATGAGTAGGCATAAAGTGGCTGTGAATATCCCTACAAATGTCTCTGTGTTGCAGCTTCTCTCTCCGAACATATGAGTTTCCTAACATGCCTACAAAGTAGTGGCTATAAACAATTGTTACATAAATGTATCAACATGCTCAGGGTAGATTGCTTTACATGCAGGGGCATTTGCTCTTCTAGGGAAGGTGTCTGAACATGCAAAAAAGTAAATTATATCTTAGCTTATCATTTCAGTCATAGTGCAAAAGTCTGAAAAGAAACTATACAAATCAAATATGAATAAACCCATTTATTCTTCCCTTACATTTACTTAATACCATTTTTGAATGTCATTGGAATTAAATATGAAGTCTAGTAACTGAATGAGTAATTATTATACCCATTCTGCAGGGAGTCCAAGTGCAGAGAGATTTTTCATGTTGAATTTCTGAGTCAAAATACGAAAGAAGAGTTGAATAAAGAAAACTTCTATCCATGTTAAGAGAGTCATCCCTTTTAATAAAACATCTGTGAAAATGCTTTATAGTTATGGTGACCTTTTTTTGCCATATTTTCATGTTCAGTCATCAGCTTGGGATGAAAACAGACAGAATCTATGCTGTCCCAGAAGGTCACAATGCATTATGATTTCATAGAATCAGAAAGCTAGTAATATAAAATATGAACTAAATCAAAACATTTCATTCAAAATCACATAGACTGAGTTCTAAAAATTAAGCAATAAAATAGTACCAAAAGGGAAAATTGATAGGTCCCTGATGCTGTGACTCTAACTCCTCTTTGAATTAATCTCTTGATTATTCATTAAAGAACAGAAGACAAATATCAATGAAGTAGCTGCTAGAGGTGGGCAGTTGTGCCAAATGAAAGAGGTGGCACAGCAAAAACCTCTGTCAACCTTCATTTTGTGAAAATAAGAACATCTGTAAGAATATTTGAGTATTGAAATTATATCTAGAAATATGAGTGGTGTCCAATTCTGGCTTTGATTGGTATAAGTAAAGTGAAGAGAAAATATAAATATATAAATCATACCATTTTACATTTTAAAAAGCAGAATAAAAATTCTAAGAATCAGAAAAGTGAAATAGATTGTTTTTACTTTAAATTAACATAGAAGCCAGTGAATCTGAATACATGAACTATAAGAAAAAGTCAATAATAATACCTAAAATTTGCTCATTAATTTAACAAAGAAAATTAAACTTCTACCATATTCTATTTTGTGAGTGTCCTGGCATTTTGAGAACAGTATTTTTAAGAGCAAGAAAGGTCCTATTTAGGATTACAAACCCTTAAAGCAGTGGTTCTCAACCTTCCTAATGCCGCTATACTTTAATTTAATATCTCGTGTTGTGGTGACCCCAACCATAATTTATTTCATTACTACTGCATAACTGCGATTTTGTTATTGTTATGGATTGCAATGCAAACATCTGATATGAAACCACAAAGAGATCTCAACCCACAAATTGAGAATTACCTTCTTAAAGTATTGCCTAAGATTGCAGTCAAATGGGGCACTTGATGAGCCCGCTGGCACTGCCTGCAACATTCCCTCATGAAGGCCATTTTTCTAGAACTGCTGTGCAAAAGACAGCTTTCATAATGTTGCAAATAAATTCATGCTGCCTCAAACAAACACTATTTTAAAAAGTTGAACTAGTAATGAAACCCTGAATATCTAAAGATTATAAATATATACTCAAAATCAGGTAAATTATAGTAGAATGCTTTTTCTTTGCGTTTCATTTTAGAATGACTGTGGAACAGTCCAGGTGTCCCATAGTACACATGGTATATCTTTTTTTTTAATTTATTTTTTTTGTTGAAAAAAATTGCCGCCTCCTTCCCGCCTCCCACTCCTCTCCCCCTCTCCCTACTCCTCTCTCCCTCACCCCACTCCATTCCCCCTCCCTCTCCAGTCTGAAGAGCAGTCCAGATTCCCTGCCCTGTGGAAAGTCCAAGGTCATCCCCCCTCCTTCCAGGTCCAGGAAGGTGAGCATCCAAACAGGCTAGGCCCCCACAAAGCCAGTTCATGCAGTAGGATCGAAACCTAGCGCCATTGTCCTTGGCTTCTCATCAGCCTTCATTGTCCGCCATGTTCAGAGAGTCCGGTTTCATCCCATGCTTATTCAGTCCCAGTCCAGCAGGCCTTGGTGAGCTCCCAATAGATCAGCCCCACTGTCTCAGTGGGTGGGTGCACCCCTTGTGGTCCTAACTTCCTTGCTCATGTTCTCCCTCCTTCTTCTCATTTCGACCTTGGGAGCTCATTCTGGTGTTCGAATGTGGGTCTCTGTCTCTATCTCCACCCATCGCCAGATGAAGGTTCTAAAGTGATATGCAGGATATTCACCAGTATGGCTATAGGATAGGGTCATTTCAGGTTCCCTATCCTCAGTTGCCCAAGGTACTAGCTGGGGACATCTCCCTGGACACCTGCGAGCCCCTCTAGAGTCAACTCTCTTGCCAGCCCTAAGATGGCTCCCTTAATTAGGATATGTATTTCTCTGCTTTCGTATCCACCCTTCCTTTATCCCAACCATCCCATTCCCCCAAGCTCCCCCATCCTCCCCTTCTCACTTTTCTCACCCCATCTCCCTTTACACCCATCCCACCTCACCCGCAAGTTCCCAGTTTTTGCCCAGCAATCTTGTCTACTTCCCATATCCAGGTGGATAACTATATGTGTTTCTTTGAGTTCACCTTCAAATTATAGGCTCAATGTCCTTTATTTATGGCTAGAAACCAACTATGAGTGAGTACATCCCTCTTCACATCATATACATCTTTCACCTTTTAATTTATTTTTAAAATGAAAACAAACTATCTCTTTTCATTTCACATACCAATCATAGTTCCCACTCCCTCCTCTCCTCCCATTCCCTCCACCTACCTTCCTCATTGCTCTCCACTCCTCAGAGAGATTAAGGTTCTTTGCTTTGAGGAAATTCTAAGACCCTCCCTACTATATCTAGCCTGAGTAAAATTATCCATTCAAATAGGTTCCCCAAAATGCCAGTAAAAGCAGTGGGGATAAATCCTGGGGCCACTGCCAGTCCCAGCTATACAACATATCACACACATTCAGAAGGATTAGTTTGGACCTATGCTGGTTTCTTCCCTATCCATCTGAAGTTGGTGAGCTCCCAGTAGCTCAGGTAAACTGTTTCACTGGGTGGTCTCCATCATGGTCTTGACCTCTTTGCTCATATTCTCATTCCTTCCACTTTTCAACTGGTCTTTGGGAGCTCAGCCCATTGCTGGACTGTGGGTTTTTGCCTCTTTTTCCATCAGTTTTTGGACGAAAGGGAACAATACAAAGAATCAAAGAAACAAAGAGCTGGTTTTTTTGAGAATATCAATAAAATAGACAAACCCTTAACCAAACTAATCAAAAGGCAGAGAGAGAGCTTCCAAATTAACAAAATCGCAAATGAAGAGGGGACAAAACAACAGACACTGAGGAAATCCAGAGAATCATAGGTGGTACTACAAAAACCTGTTCTCCACAAAACTGAGAAACGTAAAAGAAATGCACATACTATATCTTTAAACTCATTTTACACTATCTCGGTGTCAGCCTAAGACTGAGGAAATCATTGGAGACATTAAGTCATCGGCTGATATTGATATGGAATATATATGAGAAAGAGAATAGCAATGTGTAGATGTAGGTAAGTGGTAGCAGAGAGGGGAGGAACTGGTTGAAGGGAAGTTGTTTTAAGTGTATAATTCATGAAACACCCACTTTCAATAAAAATAAAGATAATGATGCTTTCTTTTAAAACATACCTTCATTAATGAGATTATAAATGCCATCATCAATCATGGGATGAGTCCTTTTCAAAATGTTCTTTTCTCAACTTTCATAAGTTTTTAATGAAATATCTGGTGGGCTCTACGTTGGTGGTAAATCTTTTACCTAAAATAATTACAAGAACTAGCAGCAATTATTGTAGTTGGGCATATTTCTCTTAGCTATAAATTGTGTTTTCCTTTTAAATCATAAGAATTCATCAAGTTGTAATGCTATTCATCCACAATGTTGGTTCAGTCATTTTCTTTGATGAATGATAACATCTATCTTATCTTTATTTCAATGATCTTATTAGGTTTATATAATCAATCATCACAGACACATTTAAATATAGTATGCTTATTTCCTTAAAATATATTTCACAAGTACCTATTAAAGGATAGTAATAACTAATATTCTTTAAATTGAAGGTATAAAACATTTAATTGTTCTTTTGATATAGATTTGCTTTTGTAGTTTCCATCTTTACTAGGGGGAGCCAGTACATAGCTTACTTAGAAATGACAATTATGTATGATAACCTTCAGGTACTAAGAATCTTGACTAATGTGAAGAATTTTGTGACTATTTCACTGAAAACCCCAGAAGCAACATAAGTAGAAGTAAATGTTAATTTTTGTTTGCATGCTTGAGTGTGTGTGTCTGTAAGAACATTGCTATAGAAAGGGAAAAGGTCTTTAACTGAGTTGAAATTCATCTTAGCTAATGTAATAAGTGTGAAAAATATATTTAATTTCCTCTGCCTTGTTATTTTATTGATAAGATGGTCTTGTTGTTTGTCTTTGAAGCTTATAAACTGATGAAAACTAAGCATTGCCTTATACATGTCACTCACTAAGGCCATTGTCACTCTGATTAGAAAGTTCCAGGTGCACCGGTAACATCAAGTGATTATATTCATTACAATTCAGCAATAATGTCATTAAAATAATTAAACACAGTGTATTTTAATTTGATTTGCTTTGAAGAAAAGAGAACACACAAAGATAACAGTCGTTTGCTATTTATTGTAAGAACTATTATCTAATTTGTGGAGTTTCTATTCTAAAAGTTGACTAATATGCAGGAAAAATATGCATCTCTCTAGAATATTTTCCTTAAACAATTTTTTAATTTTTAAAATATACAGTAAACAGCCAAGTGAAACTGTCTATTGGTAAGATTTATATGACTTGAAACTATCCATTTTATTCAAACTGGTTTGAGCCATATAGAACACTATTTAATATTTTTAATGAACTTTAGAATCATAATCTGTACACCAAATCAGATCCCTTGGTCTGTCAGAACAATACAATTAAAAATAAACAAAAGAAAGAAATAGTGAAAGGCAGAAGATTTATTCAGCTCATTGAGGGAGAATGAGACCCTTCAAGCTTTCAGTGCAGGACCTGAATTGGGCTAAAAGTTTAAAGAAAGGACCACAGGTGTACACATTTAAGGAAACCTGGTCACGTGACCCCGCCCACCATTGACTCATCATTATCTGCACATTAGTCTTATCTTGTAAGGATGTGCTGATAAAGCTCTGTGAAAACTCTACCCTGGTGGTGAGTCTGCCCCACCTCTCTCTACCTCCCCCCTCTCCCCATTGTTATCCTTTCCTTCTCTCTGCAGGAGATGATTGGGTAAATTTCCATTTCTTCCAGCTCCATTGTTTCAATTGTCAGATTGTCAGATTAAGAGAAACAAGTGTCTCTTTAAATATATTACTCTTGCTGGGATTACTTTTCATTTTCCCCACTGGCTGCTTTAGTGTCTCAATGTGGAGCTGGAACGTGTCTTTGTTGGCGTAAAACAGAATGCAAGGAAGAACCAAGGTTAGAACATATTAGTTAGTGCCAAGTGGTCATGCCTAAGAACTGTTTCTCATAAACTCTTGGCTGTGGTTAACTGGGGAAGAGTTGGTACAAGCAACCCCATCTCACCCAAAGTGCCATATTAAAAGAAAAAGAAAAACTTTTTTTTCTGATTTATTTCTATGATTTTTGTCTCTTTAATTGGCCTATTGAGCACAGAGGCCAAACCTGACTTAAGGGATAGATTATGACCACCAAATTTGTTACCAATATAATCTGGGGTCCATTCCTAAGCACCAAAAAGACACTAAATGTGTTATTAATGTGACTACAGCCCCATTCTTCCTAGAACTTTATCATGCATATTGATATACACTTGTCCACACCTCCCTAACAATCACCAAAATTCTAATTACACTCTAAGAATTTTAAAAAATTCTCCTTTAGAGAACAAAAATCTGATTGTTCAGTAAAATTTTATGCTAGGTATATTTAACTATCCGAATATGTTGTTAGACTGTGCTCCATAAATTCGATTAAAATCAAAGCTGTAAGATGTGAACTTGCTACAGAATAATGGAATCTCAGTCAGTTTTAATGCGAGCATATTTCTTTGTAATTAACAGTAATTCTGTCTAATTGTTTCCCGTGTTTTTTTTAACGTATGTAGTTTTTTATAGTTGATTTACGTTGATTTGAGTCAGCTTTTCATTGGTGATTATGAATGTGGGTCCGCTTCACAGTGGTTATTGAGCTTTTCCTATGCTGAACCTGTTTCTATCTGATTATCCTCAAGTCCCCTGATGTGAACTTGATGAAAACCAAGTAGGGGGCATACAAATTGAAAAAAAAAGTTAAAAAAAATGTCAAGCTATTGTTGAAAGGAAACAACTGGTTAGCAACTGTGCACTATTGTGCTGTGTTTTCTGTTTCCTGACAATCATGCCAACAACCAGAAGTTAAAAAATGTGTTATGTGTGTCTTCATTTGTGTTATATGGTCAAAGGCTCCAGGCCTTAACATTCCAACCATAGAAATTCCTCTTTCGTTAGAGAATGTTCTATTTGAATAGAAAGCACAGAAGCAGTTAACTATGAAAAAATGCACTGTTTTCTCTTTTGTGTGAACCTAGGGTTCACTACCTTTGCCCTGTGACTTTGAATTGCAGACATTTTGAGGGTAGCGGTTCAGAAGCATTTGCTTTTGAAGGTTGTCAGGAGAGGTAGACATGTTCCACACTGCTACAAGGGGGGAAGGAACTGAAATAACATTAATATGGGGCCACAGTCCCAATGGACTTGGTGAATTGAGTTACATGGGCAAGAGGGGAAAAACAAAACCAATCATTATAAAGCAGTTTAGAGGATATGGCCACTGTGAGTGCTAAAGGGATCGCTGGGGAGAAGAAGAGTATCAGAAGTGAAGTGACAGTGGCATGTGTAGGGGAACAATTAATAAGCCCATGGCACAATGTTTCAGGGGAAAGGTTTGTTGCTGTTTTTGTTTTTTGGGAGTCTATCATTCTTTTTTTCCTGACCTTCCTGGTATGGGTTCTAATATTGTCTCCCAAAAAATTAATAGTCTCTTAAATGTCTAAAGACTAGAGGCATATTTACATTTTAGAAAAAAAAGTACTTTGTTGTCAGAAAATTGAGAAGGGAAGTTTGTATGTAAAAGAAGAAAAATACTACAGCCATCCACCCACCTAAATCTGAGCAAGCCACAGTCCTGCATTCACACCACCATGGCTGGAAGTTAGCTTTTGAAATATAAACAGAAGTTTTTTTTCTTGACTTAGTTCTTCAAATAATAAAATATAATAAGTAATTGCTAAATATTACATCTTAATATATTTTGTAGTCATCTATGGATAAATTAAAATATACAGGTGGATATGTGTGTGTGTGTGTGTGTTTATATTTTAAGTAAAAGTATTACCATACTGGAGAAGAGACGTGAAAGAGAAATTGGAGAAAATAGGTCTGAATATAAACTAGAGAGATAACTGGGTGAGTGTAAGTGTATGTGTTAAACAGTAAAAAGGGATAATGAGGAAGGGAATATAATAATTCAGAGAATTTGGAAAGAAATGTGTGTCAGTATAACTTTTGTTTATATTTAAAATAAATTGATGATTAATTTATATATTTATTATTGAGAAAATAAATATATAGATTTCCATTATTTAATTTTTGAAATAGAGTATCACTATGTAGCCATTGTTGTCCTGGAACTCAATATGTAGACCAGGCTGGCCTCAAACTCACAGAGATCTGCCTGCCTCTGCTTTCTATGTGCTAGAATTAAAGCCATGTGCCATCCCGGCTGGCTCAATATATATGTTTACCTTATAAGTTTGTGATAATCATCAATTAATGTTAGAGTTTAAATAAGCTGAAGATAAAGAAAGATTGTATCTTAGATTTTCTCTTCTTTTCTGTGATAAAAATACTATGAGAATAACCAGCTGAAGGAACAAAGAGATTATTTTAGTTCACAGTTCACACATAGGAGGCTGTATGGTTGTTTCACAATCAAACCATAATAGTGTCCATTCCAACATATAAGGTCTTCATCTGAATATAATTATACCTGTGAAAATTTTTTTTCCCCAAGCAAGGTCACAGTTTCTTATTAGTGGGACATTTTGGAAAACAATACTGACACATGGTATACTTGTTAGTCCCTAAGATAGAGGGACATATAATCGGTTCTTTTGCTTATTTGTCAGACTGTTTTCTGAGTCTATATGGGTCCTTCTTTAGTAATCATGCAAGATGTATAAGCTTCAATCAGGCTTAACTAATCAGAAATTGTCATTACCAGGTCATTTACTGGTTAAGCTTGAGTCACTAGAACCAGAGTTAGGCAATGCTGTGTGTGCTGGCATGGTGAAAATAGAAGTTAGTGAGATATGCCACAGTCAAATCTTACAGAACATTTCCTGGCTGGTAAAATTTCTCCTTGGCAGCGACAGCTGATGGAAGGTATTAAAGAGAACAAAATGAAAGCACTGGGAAGATTGTTAGGGTTGCTGAGAGGTTATTAGAAAGTGAGTGCTACAGACATTAAGGGCAACATTGAATAAATGGGACCTACTAAAACTGAGAAGCTTCTGTAAAGCAAAGGACACTGTCACTAAGACAAAAA
>NC_022030.1:39792655-39800190 GCF_000317375.1 Microtus ochrogaster
AGGGAAATGGGAGACTGGGAGGAGGCGGATACTTTTTTTTTTCCTTTTCTCAATAAAAAAAAAAAAAGAAAGTGAGTGCTAGAGTAATGGCTCTGTGATTAGAGTATTGGCTGCCATTCCACAGAACCCAGGTTCAATTCCCAGCACCTGCTTACGTGCCCATTACCGCAAAGATTCAGATAAAGGCAAAAACATAAAGACCAATGGAAAAATGTTTAAGTGGAAAGCATCTATGACTACAGGAAGGAAGGGAATATTTCATTAAGCAAGATGTATTATATGTCTAAAGAAGGCTGGGAAGATGACAGAGAAAATGAGAAGATAAAAATTTCAAGGGTATTTAGGAGCACTAGGATGCTAGAGTAGGAAATGTAAAAGCTGATGAGTAGATATTCACGGTCAGACTTGGGTTATAATTTACATGAGGAAACCACCCACAGGCGTAAGAAACAAAGGATGTTTACAGGCTTGAAATTATCTATTGATTTATCTTCACATTTAATTAAATTCAAAGTAACATATAGCAATCTCATTCATGATAACACTCTTCCCTCTCAATTATCATTTCCCTTATACCAAATAAATACAGCCTGGGAAATGGTTTAAGTTTGGTTGTAATATGAATTTATTGTGGCTATGAAAACAACATACAACAAATTTTATGGCTTAGAACAATACAAATTTTATCCCTCATATTTCTGATTGTTAAAAAGTCAAAATCAAGGTGTTACTCCCTTTGAAATTTCTATGGGAGGTGTGCGTGCGTGCGTGCGTGTGTGTGTGTGTGTGTGTGTGTGTGTGTGTGTTTATGTAGAAAGTGTTGATGAAGCAAAGTATTGAAGTTTCTTATTATATTCTCAGACATGCTTATTATGTACTTGATCATTATCGCCCTCTATGGCCCTCTTTAAAATTTATTTGTTATTGTTATTTCTCTTTTTTTATTTTTTTTCAAATAGGGTTTCTCTGTAGCTTTATAGACTGTCCTGGAATTAGCTCTTGTAGACCAGGCTGACCTTGAACTCACGCCTCCAGAGTTCTGGGATTAAAAGCATGTGCCACCATTGCCCATCCTTAAATTTATTTTTTATTACTTTTAGTTATGTGTGTGTGTGTGCATGTCTGTCTGTCTGACTGTCTGTGTACATATCTACACATGAATGAAGGGGCCCACGGCAGGCAGGGATATGAGATCTCTCTGGTGTCTGAATTATAGGTGGTTGTTGACTGATATGGGTATTGAATTTAGGTCCTCTGGAAGAGCATTGCATGTACTTAAAAGCACAGCTATACAGCATTTATGTATTAATAGGAGTGGCAGGCTGCATCCCCTCTACCCGGCTAGTTTATACCCAAAATAACCACAGCTAATTGTATTAATTAAATTACTGCCTGGCCCATTATTTCTAGCCTCTTATTGGCTAAGTCTCACATCTTGATTTAACCCATCTCCGTTAATGTGTATTGCCACTTGACTGTGGCTTACCAGCATGAGTCTAACCAGAGACTGTCTCAGAGAGGAGAGCCATGGCGTCTGCCACACTGCCTTCTTCCTCCCAGAATTTTGTTCTATCTACTCCGCCCACCTAATTTTCCGCCCTATCAAAAGGCCAAGGCAGTCTCTTTATTTAACCAACGAAAGTAACACATAGACAGAAGATCCTCCTACACCACATTTACGTCTGTACCCTAACACTCTCCAGCCTGTCCTCTTCCGCATTTCTCCTACACCACATTTTGACTTCTGTATATGCTTCCATACTAAGTGTCATAGATGAGCAAAAACATTGACTTTCAGAGCCTGCATTATTTTTCTAAACATAGAAATATCTAATTTTACTGGCTGTCTTGTAAATAATCTAATTTTCTTTTTTATGCTGGAAAATAAACACTGTATATAAGCCACACCTCTTACTCTAGTCCTCCATTGATGAGTAACAACTTTGATTCTATAACCTGAGTATTGTTAGCAGTACCACAATCCACACAAGTATTCAGGAATCACAAGAATCTATTAACTGATATTGGGGGTAGGTACACAGAGGGGATAAAAACTGGATTCTTTAGTACAGTGCTTTTCACCTGACCTGTGGGATGAGACCGCTTTGGGGGTCAAATGGCTCTTTCATGGGGGGCACAGTACACCATTCTAAATATCAGATGTTTACATTACAATTAAAATGGCAAAATTATAGTTCGGAATGAGCAACAAAAATAATTTTCATGTTGATGTTCACTACAGCATCAAAAACTCTATTAAAAGATTATAGTGTTAGGAAGATTCAGAACCAATATATAATATATCTGTTTTTACTTATCGGTGGGTTCCCATAACTGTCCTAATTTATATTTTAATAACACTGCAGATCCTATATGTTTGCCAAGATTTTCTTCATCTTAACAATAGTCATTCTGGATAGAGTGAGGTGTAATTTCAATTTATGTTTATTTGCATTCCCATGGAACATTTCCTTATATATTAATTTTCCACTCATACTTCTTTCTTTAAAAATGACTGTTGCATTTATTTGTTCACTTACTGATTTGATCATTTGCGGTTTGAACATTTGGTATTTTGAGTTCTTTATATATTTGGTTATCCATCACCTGTCTAACAAATATTTGGAAAATATTTTCTCCTGTACTCTAAGATGTCTATTCTGTGATACTTTTTTATTTGGTTGAGCAGAGAACATTTTGTACAACACAGTCCCATTCATCATTTCTTGGAATTATTTCCTGAACTCATGGAATTTTATTCAGTGAGTTTCTGTTTATCTCTCATCATGTTGTTTTCTCTGTACTTCTTTAGCAGTTTCAGAGTTTCAGTTCTTATATCAATGCTTTTAATCAATTTTGTCAATGTGTTCTTTTCATTAGCTTGGTATATTTGCCCTTGGTTTGTAGCTACAAAATTCCAATTTGACTTTATCTATACATGGCTTTCCTCAAAATATATTGAAAAATAGTATGTGCTTTTCTCTTTCAATGAAACCTTCTTGGGAAATTTAAGGTTTTCCTGGTAAATCTAGGTGATCTCATCTCAACATCTTTTATTTAATAATAGCATGAAATATATATTTTTTCTAAATAAGATAGCATTCACAGGTTCCAAGTGAGACACCATTTCAACCCATTTGTAGCTGTTAGAAAGCATTTCTTACAGCTCTGTGTTGTGTTAAAGCTTTGCCATTTGATCATTACATTGATGAAGATACAACTAAAATTTTTGTTCAGTAAACCTTTCCTTATTTTCCACTTCCTTCTCACAGATATTAAAGCTAGCTTTAAACTTAGACCAGGCTACCAGGGTTTTAAGTAATGAGTTTGTTTTCTGATTAAGTAGAAGCACCTGCTGAATTCCATGAAGATAAATGAAAAGCTAAATTAGATGTAATTTACAAACAAATGCAGTTCTTTGTGGTCTGCCTTTTAGTGTTTTTCTGAGGAAAAGGTTCTAGTCACACCCATGACAACTTTGAAATGAGGCTCAATGTCAACAAAACAAAACAAAAAAACTCTAGAGTTTTTTGAGCGATTCAAGGTTTCCCAGCAATGAATTTGTCAGTTAGTTAAAAACATGACCCCTGGAGCTACAATTATAAGCTATGGAAATAACTATAGTGTCTACTGTGAAATTTTATGTTTTTTTGTACTATGAACAAGTAAGCAGTACTTGTTAATTGATCATACTTTCTCATTCATTCATTCATTCATTCATTCACAAAAGTTCATTAAACACCTACTATAACCCCAATAGTGAAAAACTAATCTTACTTATCTTTATATCCTTCTGTAAAAACCTCTGTAGTTTTTAATGAGAACAATTTGGACAATGAGTGACTGCTCAGTGAACAAATAAGTCACAGTAGTGTGGACTGGTTTCTAAGACAATAACACTCTGTTAAGGTTTATTTCAGCAAAACTTTTCTTTGTGTGTTTAATTCTTCATCCTTTATTCCTTGTATCAACAGATTAAATAGGTAGCATTTCCCCAAGTACTGATTTAGCGATGTTAAGAAGCACCAGTAAGTTTCACAGAGTAACATTCAGTAACTTCTTTAAATGTAATTTTAATCCTTATTACAAGCTAAATAAATTAATTTAATGTGATACGCTAAATACACACAAAGCCTGCATATCCTTAACTATGCAAAACTTTTATATATAGTAATTTACATTTCTTTAACTTTAAGATGTCTTTCTACATAGCAGAAGAACAAAATAGTGGAGATAAAAAAGAGGCAATAACACAGCTGTGATTAGTGCTCTTCTTCCTTTTACAGCAACAAAAAATACACTGTAGTAAGTAATGTAAATACTTTTCAAACAAAAATCTACTACCTTCCGAGGTACTTAGAAAATAAGACAGATAAATGTGCTCTTTATCTTTGACTGTTCTAGTGGATAACCACCAGAACATATACAATATAATCATTTTATGGTACCATGTTGAACTAGGGAGTAAGAGTTAAAGTTTTAAGGTAGAGTATGGTATGACACATTTTCTCTGTATTGAATTTGAAAACTACACATTTGGAAAGCAAAGAATGCTTCTCTGGAACTGTGACCTTCTTAAAGAGGAGAAAAGGCAAAGGAAAATGTGACTGCAATTGAAAGCTTGGAAAGCATATAACTGCTTCTGAAGGGATGTGTTCTACACCAGCCACTTAATGCACTTAACAAATATTACCTGAACGTGTTTTAGCAAAGTCGTGTGTTAATGTGGACACCAAAGCCTCTGTAGCTCTTCTTCACTCTAGTTGCATGAAGTTAAACACATTGAAAAGAAGCATATATCATTAAATTAAAACAGTAAGTTATCTATGAGTATTCTCTATATAGCACTAAGTGTAGTGGTATTCTGAATTCATAAAGCTCAAAATATCTGACAACATAGTGTCTTAAAATGTGATACATATTTGAAGGTGAATTCTTCTGAACAATATGGTTACTATTCTAAATATATCTAGTGAAAAAGATCATTAGGCAGATTTGCTAGTCTCATACATTATTGGAAACTAGCCTGACACCACCAAAGGGCAATGAGTTGCATGGAAAAATTAATTTAAAAAACTTAAAAACAAAAAGGAAGTCAAATAATGTAAATTGATCAACACAGTACTCATTTACCCTCTGTCCTGTAGTTCCTGACTTCTAAGAATATATACATCAGGTTTCAAATTAAGAATAAAGTTAATTTGGCAAAGAGTATTATATAGTAAGAGCACAAAAACCTATCCACCTAGCATGCTTAAGAGTTTATTGGATTTTATCCCATGCTTTTTCAGACCCAGGCCAGCTGTCCTTGGTGAGTTCCCAATAGAACATCCCCATTGTCTCAGTGTGTGGGTGCACCCCTCGCAGTCCTGAGTTCCTTGCTCGTGCTCCCTCTCATTCTGCTCCTGATTTGGACCTTGAGATTTCTGTCCGGTGCTCCAATGTGGGTCTCTGTCTCTGTCTCCTTTCATCGCCTGATGAAGGTTAATATTCAGGAGGATGCCTATATATTTGTCTTTGGATTCACCTTCTTATTTAGCTTCTCTAAGATCGTGAATTATAGGCTCATTGTCCTTTATTTATGGCTAGAAACCAAATATGACTGAGTACATCCCATGTTCGTCTTTTTGGGTCTGGCTTACCTCACTCAGGATAGTGTTTTCTATTTCCATCCATTTGTATGCTAAATTCAAGAAGTCCTTTTTTTTTTTTTTACTGCTGAGTAATACTCTAATATGTATATATTCCATATGGACAATGAAGACTACTGAGAACTCAAGAACAATGGCAATGGGTTTTTGATCCTACTGCATGTACTGGCTTTGGGGGAGCCTAGACAGTTTGGAATCTCACCTTACTAAACCTGGATGGAGGTGGGTGGTCCTTGGACTTCCCACAGGTCAGGGAACCCTGATGGCTCTACAAACTGATGAGGGAGGGCGACTTGATCGGGGGAGGGGGAGGAAAATGGGAGGCGGTGGCAGGGAGGAGGCAGAAATCCTTAATAAATAAATAAAATTAAAAAAATAAATAAATAAAAGAAAAAAGAGTTTATTGGAATGATAAGGAAATATATAGATATTATGAGATAAATCCTTCACATTTTACAATTACTGAGATCAAGGTCCATTGTTTATGTTAAAAATGCAATATACACCCGGGCAGTGGTGTGCTCTCCTTTAATCCCAGCACTCAGGAGTCAGAGGCAGGCAAATCTCTGTGAGTTCGAGGCCAGCCTGGTCTTCAAGAGCTAGTTCTAGGACAGGCTCAAAAGCTACAACAAAAACCCTGTCTTGAAAAAAAAAAGGTTTATGCATGTATTTATGACACTTTATTTTTTAATAAATTTATTCATTTATTAATTTACATCCAGGTCACAATTTGCATTTTCTCCTCTCCTCCCAGTCTCTCCCTCAAACCCTCCCTCTGTTCCCACCTCCATTCCTCTTCTCCTCCATTTCTGTTTAGGAAAGAGCAGTTCAACCAAGAGTATGAACAAAATTTGGCTTACCAAGTTGCAGTAAGACTTATGCACCGCCCCTTGTATTAAGACTTGTCAAGGCAGTCCAGTATGGGGAGTAGGGTCCTAAAAGTCCGTAAAACTAATTGGCGATAGCCCCTGTTCTAACTGTTAGGTCCACAAGTGGACTAAGTTACATAACTGTACCATATATGCAGAGTGCCTAGGTCAGCACCATGCAGACTCCCTGGTTGTGGGTTCAGTCGCTGTCAGCCCTGTGAACCCAGTTACTGGATTCTGTGAATTTTCTGGTAATATCATTCACATCTCTCGTTCCTACAATCCTTTCTCCCCCTCTTCTTCAGGATTCCCTGAACTCCACCTTATGTTTGACTGTGGGATCTGCATCTATTTCACCAGTTACTAGAGAAAGCCTCTCTTACAATAATTGAGCTAGGCACCAATCTAGCCACAGGAGATGGCCAGTTCAGGCTACATATTTGCTGTTGCTAAAAGTCTAGGCTGGGGTCTTCCTTGTAAATTCCTGGAAGATTCCCTTGCTCCAAGTTAGCCTGACCCCTAAAAGCACCCTCATTTACAATAGTCTCTTTCCGTATTCTACCCCCATCCCATCAACCTGATGTCCCATGCCCCTGGTCCTCAGGCCACTCACAAACATTTCCATTTCCCCTTCTCTGGGAGATCTGGGTGCACACCCCCATGAACCCTATTTGTTACCTAGTCTGGGTCTTTGGAAAGTAGCATTGTTGCCTTCATTTTACAGTGATTCTTACTGATGAGTGAGTACATACTCATCTTGTCTTTTTATGTCTAGGTTACCTCACTTAGGATGCTTTATTTTTTCTAATTCCATCCATTTGCTTTCAAATTTACTGGTGTCCTTATAACAGTCCCTTTTTTTAAAATTGGGCTATTTGGTTGGTTTTTTATCAAGTTTTTTGAATTATTTATATAATTTGGAAATCAATCCTCTGTTAGATGTGGGGTTGGTGAAGATCTTTTCCCATTATGTAAGCTCATGTTTTGTTCTATTGATGGCATCTTTTTTTTTTTT
>NC_022030.1:39800290-39813555 GCF_000317375.1 Microtus ochrogaster
GAACTAGCTCTGTAGACCAGGCTGGTCTCGAACTCATAGAGATCTGCCTGCCTCTGCCTCCCGAGTGCTGGGATTAAAGGCGTGCGCCACCACCGCCCGGCCTTGATGGCAACTTTTTACTTACAGAAACTTTTCAATATCAAGAGTTCCCATTTATTAATTGTTAATCTTAATGCCTGTGCTATCAGTGTTCTGCTTAGGATGTTTTTCCTATGCAAATATGTCTGAGATTATTCCCTAGTTCTTTTCTCTCAGGTCCAGTATATCTGGATTTCATTGAAGTCTTTGATCCAGACACTTCTTTATTGCCTAAAATATTAATTCAATAAAAATTGCAAGGGAACTCCAATTACTACTCTTCATAATGCTTATATGCAGCTAGTAGATAACACTTACTGGTTACCTTTTATATTTAAGATCCTGTGTGCTTCTATTACCATTATGAAACTTTTTAATATTCTAATTATTCAATGAACAGAGAAATTGCAAAACTCCTTCCTTGGGTAAGCTTATGTGCAATAAACTAAGGAACTTGGAAAGTTGAGGCAGGCAGATGGCAAGTTCAATGCTAGACTAGGCATCTATGTGAGCACTTTTCTCAAAATAAAAATAATAAAAAGAAGGCTGGGAAGGTAGTTCAGTAGCATATTCTTGGCAAACATGGAAAATCCTCTTTAGTAACTGCCTAATTTGTTGCTCCTCAGTTTCTTAGTCACATAACTAATGTTGGTTAGAATGTGTATCATAGAAAATGATGAAAAATTTTGTAGTCTGTGACTGAGTTGAACAAAGTAAAACACAGCATCTTTGAGCAAGTTTTAACTGTCTGATTTCATGTTCACAGTTGTACTATGAGGTATAGATATCTATATCCTGTCCAATGAGATAAATGAACCCTGTATATAAAATTCTACAAATTTCTAAACATTCCTGGCCAACATATGAGCTGAAAATCATAGTTTTAAAAAAATTCAGGACATTCTGGCCTACAGAGTAATAGTCAACCTCAAAAATGCAATTAATGGTAATAATATCATCCAGTTCTTTATGGATACTGTCCATTGTTATGAATGTCTCTCAACGCTATAATGAGAACATGCTATGTAATAATTAATTTAATATTCTAGTGTTTCACATTCAGTTCTTTGAATACAGAAAATTTAATTTTGATCTCTGTGATTTGTAAAGAATAAGACATGGATTTAGAAACCACAGATTTTCACAGAATGATGATAATTACAAACACACACTAGAATTGAATTATAAAGTTTAAAAAGCAGCCCAATGTCAAAGATTACATGAGCTTCACCTACCTTCTAAGTGAACTTTCTAAATCAATTCACAAACAGTTCCAGTTCCACTGAGCCCCTTGTACACCTATGTTGTGTGTTTTGTATTGATTTGACACAGAACTTTTTGTCTTTTTATTCTAAATGGGGGTGTTTATTTTCCCTGTTCTTCAAGCATCTCATGTCATCTTTCCCATGTTATCCAGGTGGTAACCATGCTTCTCAATCAGAGAAACCTGGAAAAATTAGCTATATTAGAAAAATTTGGTCTTTCCTTTTCCTTGAGTTATCATGTACAGGACCTTCTGATTCCTTCTAATGTTTAAATTGTGTTCTTGTTTTATGTGTGAATGCATGCAGGTGTGTGTGTTTGTGCATGTACGTATGAACATAGGACCTTCTCCTGCATGTTAGGCAAGCACTGCACTATTATTTTTTCTAACATAATATGTTTATTGATTATTTGGGTTTCACATCATGCACCTCACCAAACTCACTTGCCTGTCCTCCAGGTCCAGCTTGTGGTCTCCTCATACCCACACCCGCCAAAGAAAGAAGATAAACAAATCCGATTTGTGTTGCCCATATACTCACTGGAGCATGGTCAAACTCCCAGTGGCCATCCCCTTAAAGAAAACCAAACACTTTCCACCCACAACCCTGCCAGAAGCCATTAATGCTTAAAGTGAAACATTGCATTGGTTAGCAATGTTCTAGCTTTGAGTCTTGCCTACAATGGCATTTTGCTAATTAGTTTCTTTAAGTATCATGCTACCTTAAACCTAAACCTGTCAAAATCCCATTTTCCCTCAACAAAGAGAAAACACAGCTTCCTTCTAACTGGTCTCCTCCATAGTGCACCTCAGACTCACTCTTTCAGCTTGGAGATATTTGGGAGTTATATCACACTCCTCCATTTTTTTTATTTAAAAAGATTAGACTTATTTAGCATTTATTGGTGCCTTATCAAATCCTGATGGAGATAGACAGATAGACAGACAGACTGACAGGTAGATGTTGTAAGCCAGTTTTGGGGGGTGACTTCTGCCGCCATCTATCCATGGCAGGATCATTAGTTCCATGGTTTAGGTGTGAGAATTGGAAATGCTAGGTTGGAGGACCAGAGATAGGAAACACAGAGACAGAGGATAGTAATGGGAGACCAAAGCGGTGGATACTGAATGTTGAATTCTGAATTCTGAGTTCACCTGCTTTTCATTTCCATATACTTTTATACCACAATACACAAGGGGAGGAGGCAAAAGACTGCTCTAACATGACACAAAGGGCAAGCAACCAGAACAGTGACTTGTTTCAATACTTCAGACGTCAAGTCATTACTTCTTAATTAAAACATTTGATGTTTGGGGCAGTGAACACACCCTAGACCAAGTATCCTTATGTCAAACCTCTTATTTTAAATGAAGGAACATGGGAGTATGATTGAATATCTGACTTTTTGTCAGTGTGGGACAGATTCACATTTATGGGCCATCCTAATGTCCAAAACACCAAGTAAGTATATATTGGGTCTGGGTATGTAGCCAAATATTTGTCAACAACTTTGAAAATAAGCTCAAACTCTCTGAGCTTCAGAAAAGATGGAACAGGCTCACATCTGTGTGTGCCCTAACAGATAGATAGTCAGACAGACAGACAGACAGACAGAGAATGAAAACAGTAATCATTTTTGTTTACTTTCCATTTCCTTATTGCCTTAATTATGTTATTATTTAAAAAATATTTTCTAATTTTAACTAAAGTGGAGGTAAATTAAGGTTTATGTTGATCAGATTTCAACCTTATGTCCACTAAAATTTATTTTAACAAAGTAACTCATTTATTTATTATTTATTGGATATTAATTTTGTTTTTATCTCATTACTATATTATTGTTTTCAACCAAATTTTAACTCATTTAGTCATCTTTTTTAAATTTTATGTTCATCACAATGTAAGTTTTAGTTATAAAATAGACAAGAACCTAAATAGAAATTTCAATGTTCATTATTGTTCTGGTTTCAATTAGTCCCTTCACACTTTCAGAACTTGGTTTTGTTTTTCTTAGTTTAGCACATTGTTTAAATGTAGAAAAACATTTTGGCATTATCATTTCTCTATCATTTAATGGCATATTCTGAAAAAAGAAATTTAGCAACAGCAGTAAATTTTTGATATATTAATAATACAGTCCTAAGTTAATACCCAGAACATTAGTAGCTAATATGTGGCCTATAGAGTTATATTTATCTTGTTCAAATTTTATATCTGATCATTTTTGCCTAACTTTTACAGAATTATGAGTTTGCTTCCTTTCTCTTTCTCTATGCATGGGAAAACATGGGGAGAATGCTCTGAAATCAGTGAAGAATGAAGAAACGATGCTGAAAACATTACATAAGTTAAAGTGGCTACAGCTACACCAAATGCCCTGTATAGAATAGATGCTCCCTGAGTGTTAAAGAGTTGACAGTTTAGAGTAGTCATGAGGGTCTTCCTAAGCTTTTAGAGTTCATCACCTTCTCCTTAAGGACTTAGTGTTTCACTGAATTGAAGCTGACCTGTTTTGTTTCATCTTTTACAGTTAGTAAGATATGATAATAACACTCAAGAATGCAAATAAAACACATGTGCTTCACACTAAGCCTAAAGGGAAAAAAGAAAGAAAAAAGATTATTTTTTCTCCATTTCCATTTCATATTTTGGGGTCTATCCTAAAAACTGTTCCCTTTTGTACGTAATGCTCCATTCTACTATTTCAACATTTTGATTGTTGGAGGTTTTTTTTTTTTTTTGGCTCAGTCTTCTTAATTGTTATTTGTTTTCAATTACATGTTAAAAGCTCTTTAGTTCATTGACTGAGATGTATCTGTATGTACATATCACTGTATGAGTGTGAGCATATGGTGTGGGTGTGTGTGTGTGTGTGTGTGTGTGTGTGTGTGTGTGTGTGTGTGTCTAGTTTATGTATGACCATGCCTGTGGAGAACAGGACCAAACTTCTGTTTCTCTCCATCACTTGCCACTTCATTTTTTGAAACTGCATTCTCTTAATCCCAAAAATGGGGGAGAAAGACCACCAATCGAAATCATCATGGTTAACTTATTAATTAAAGCAAGCTTTATAACTAATTGGTGGGCATGGACTACTGCCTCCTCAGATGCAGTTTGAGAGATGAGTCTTGGATGTGAGGAAGACAGATTTTTATAGTGCAAAGACATGACTAAAAGGTGGTTTCAACAGGAGATAGCCACAGAAAGGTAGCAATAACAACCACCCTTTTGAAACATAGGTAGGGTTGCACAATGGTTGTTACATTTTGAAATAAAGATGTGGTTGTCATTTTCTGGAAGAGGCAGCACAAACTCATTTGTAGCTAATATTACTAGGTGGGGCATAGTCCAATCTCTGATAGACAGAGGTCTAATCATAAACATGAACGAACCTGGTTTTTCTTTACTGTAAATGACTTTTAAGCCCAAGATGGAGGCTGACCTGAGCACATATGATGAACAGCAGTCTCCAAGAACCTGCCAGTTGCCATTTAGCAATGCAGGTTCTGGGGACTGGATGGAACTTGGGTCTTCCATATTATGTAGATATGTATACAATTCTCCACCTGAGTCATCACCTCAGCCTTTCAGCTAAGCTTTCTGGTTTTATTTTTCTTATTTTTTTTCAGCAATTTTTTTCCTCATTTTCTACACACTCTAATATTTACAATGTGCTGTCACTTCTTCATGAAAATATATCTCTCTCTTTCTAAACTGATTAATGCTCTTCATTTTAAGTTTCTATTATTTTTTAACAACACCACGTTTCTCTTCTTGTCTTACTATCTTTCATCTACTTCTACTTATTATCAACCTATTACTTTTTCTGAAAGATTTATGCTATTACATAATCATTTTACCTTTAGAATTTGTTTTCTTGCTAGGTGTGGTGTTGCAGGCTTTTAATACCAACACTTGAGAGGCAGAGGCAGGGAGATATCTGAGTTTTAGGCCAGCCTGGTTGACAAAGCAGGTTCTAGGAGAACTAAAACTACATAGGGAAACCTTGCTTTAAAAAACTTACATAAAAAAGAAAGAAAGGAAGGATAAAAGAAAGAAATAAAGAGAGAAATAAAGGAAGAAAGGAAGGAAGGAAGGAAGGAAGGAAGAAAGGAAGAAAGGAAGGAAGGAAGGAAGGAAGGAAGGAAGGAAGGAAGGAAGAAAGACAGAAAGGAAAAGAAAAAAGAGGGTTGTTTGGTTTGGTTTGTGATTTTCCTTTGGATTTCAGCTGAACATGCCTGATTATGTAGTTCTGATAACCATGGTATGAGACACTAAACTAGCTTCAGTAGAGAAATTTGCAGTGATTCTTTGTCCTATCAGTTGGTTAAGGCCATATCCTATAGCTCCCTTGACCCACTGCAACCTCTAAAATGCCATTCAGCTTCTGAATTACTCATTTTCACTGCTCAATTTGATCCCATCTACATTCTTGATCTAATAAATACTTTGCTCTGCAAATATTAGCCTCACATTCATTCATTTCTATGAGTATCACTTCTCTTTTTTAATCATTTACCATAGACAGAAACCAACTTGCATTTGCATAAAAAGTTATTCTTGAGCCCTCTTTCTACATTGCTACTATCTGTTTAATGACACTCAAATATATACATTTCTTTTTTATTTATTAATTAAAAATTTTCACCTCTTCCCATCCTCCCACATCCTTCCCCCTCCCCCTCTCCCTCTCCCTTGTTCTCTAGTCCTAAGAGAAGTCAGAGTTCCCTGCCCTGTGGGAAGTCCAAGATCCTCCCCCTTCCATCCAGGTCTAGGAAGGTGAGCATCCAAACAGACTAGGCTCCCACAAAGCCAGTACATGCAGTAGAATCAAAACCCAGTGCCATTGTCCTTGGCTTCTCAGTCAGCCCTCATTTTCAGCCACATTCAGAGAGTCCAGTTTGATCACATGTTCCATCAGTCCCAGTCCAGCTGGCCTTGGTGAGCTCCCATTAGATCAGTCCCACCTTCTCCTTGGGTGGATACACCTCTTGCTGTCCTGACTTCCTTGCTCATGTTCTCCCTCCTTCTGCTCTTCGTCTGGGCCTTGGGGGCTCAGTCCAGTGCTCCAATGTGGGTCTCTGTCTCTATCTCCATCAATTGCCAGATGAAGGTTCTATGGTGATATGCAAGATATTCATCAGTGTGGGTATGGGATAAGGCCAGTTCAGGCACCCCTCCTCTGCTGCCCATGGACCTATCTGGGGAAATCCTCTTGGTCACCTGGGAACCCCTCTAGAGTCCAGCCTCTTGCCAACCCTAAAATGGCTCCCTTAATTAAGATATCTATTTCCCTGCTCCCATATCCACCCTTCCTCCATCTCAACCATCCCATTCCCCCAAGCTTTCCCCAATCCTTCCCTTCTCCCTTCTCTCTCCCCATCTTCCCTTCCCCCCAACCCACCCCCACCCCCTTCTCCCAACTTTTGCTCGGCGATCTTGTCTACTTCCAATACCCAGGAGGATAAATAGATGTTTTTCTTTGGGTTCACCTTCTTATTTAGCTTCTCTATGATCACAAACTATAGGCTCAATGTCCTTTGTTTATGGCTAGAATCCACTTATGAGTGAGTATCATCTTACACCTGTCAGAATGGCTAAAATCAAAAACACCAATGATAGCCTATGCTGGAGAGGTTGTGGAGTAAGGGGAATACTCATCCATTGTTGTGCAACCACTTTGGAAATCAGTGTGGTGGTTTCTCAGGAAACTGGGAGTCAACCTATGTCAGGATTCTGCAATTCCACCAAAGAATATACCCAAGAGATGCCCAATCATACTACAAAAGCATTTTACAATAGTGTTCATAGCAGCACTATTTATAATAGCCAGAACCTGGAAACAACCTAGGTGCCTTTCAATAGAAGAATGGATGAAGAAGGTGTGCCACATATACACTTTAGAATTCTACTCAGTGGTAAAAAACAATGACATACTGAATTTTTCATGCAACTTGATGGAAATGGAAAACACTTTACCGAGTGAGATAACCCAGACTCAAAGACTCAAATATATACATTTCTTTAAAAGTGGATGGTTGAATATTGGTCAAATTATGAGCTAGAAATACATAGTACCAAGTCTATGCTACTTAATGGCCATGCCTTTAGTAAAAAGTAAAATATAGCATATTTAGTGTTTTTTTTTCTAATAGTACATTCTCAGTTCATTTGTTTCTGAGGCAGGCTATGGAGAGGTATTGCCTCATAATATATCGATAATTCTTGGATAAAACAATTGTGGATATTAACTTAAATGCCTCACAAATTTTTTTCTAGACACACACACACACACACACACACACACACACACACACACACAGAGAGAGAGAGAGAGAGAGAGAGAGAGAGAGAGAGAGAGATTTTATCTTGTGCCATTTTCTTTTTTTCTTCTTGTCATTATTTGAAAGTCAATTCTATTAGGTTAAGATCATTCAGGGCAGAATAAACAAAGAACTTTTTTAAAACCATGGTTCTCATTCAGGCTGTGCTGCACACAGCACATCTCCCTTTGTTAATGAGCTGTTAAGGAGCTTGCTAATGGCAGTTTAGTAGCTGTAGCTAAGGATTTCCCTACCAATAAATCCTGTTGCCTTGGCTATTAGACAGAAATCCTTGCATAGTCCCTGAGCTCAAGTGACACTGATGAATGGCCAGGGAAAATAAATAGTGTTCTCAGGGAGCAAACACAACACCCCATAAAACCCTTAATATCTAATGCAAGAACTCTACTGTTAATGTACTTGAGGAAAATAAATAATAGAAGTTCATATTTGACATTAAAAAGCTAAATTAATGAATATAACCAACTTGTAGAAAATGAAGCAAAAACTCTTTCTTAGCTATTATTGTGCACATAGACTTAAAACACATAGCCTGAATCAAGTATTAGTAAAAGAAAAAATGTAAAAGCAAAATCTACTGCAGTAAACATCTTAGGGGGTGCTTTGAAACAAGCCTTTTAAAACAAAGCTAATATTTAGCACATATAGACAGTGAAATTCAAATTTTTGACAGACATTTAACAATTAAAATAAGATAAATTTAAGGGCTTAAATGTGCAATATTCTCAAATAAAATGCTCAGTATAATATTATTTCTTCATTCTTTGTAATAGGTAATCAGTGCTGGATTTAAGGTATTTTTTGTTCTATTTAAAATAAGAGTAAATTTTTTGTTCTTTGCAATCTTCAGAGTTAACATGTCATAACATATTTGCCTTGTTATCTTTTATATAATTAAATGTATTTTATAGAATAAAACTTTATCCTTTTGTAATTCATCTAACGTGTAGATTTTTCTGACCTGAATTTCTTCTGACTTTATTAGCCACACAGTCACAGTTTTATGAATTGTTTTTTAATAAATAACAAGAATCACTTTTTCTTATAATTCTTATATAAAAAAATAATTCTTATATATAAAAACAACACGTATCTAGTTTGACTTAGGCGCTCAAATAAGCACATTGCTTGAACCAGTCTCTACATCTGAGTGAACTTCTGTTAGGCTAGAATGGCCACTGTAACACTGTAAAACTTCACATAGGGTTTTACATTTTCACTATCAACTGTATTTTTCATATATTTATCAATCACGAAAAATGGGAAAGAATCCATGCAATAGTTATAAACAGAAACAATCAGTTTTATATCTTCTCACTGCTCCTGCATCTGTTTCTTACCTTCTGTCTTTCCTCATCACCTAACTGTCCCCCTTTCATGCACTCTGTTCTACCTGCTACGCTGGACCCACACATATGCTGTGCATGCATATACATACATTACAGGCCTGAGACTACACATGATGGAGAACCTTCTTTTTCTTTCTTTCTAAGGTTTGTGATTCCTTAGCACTATATATTCAAAATGCACTAATTTTCCTAGAATTGTGTTTTCATTTTTCTTTGGAGATGAATAATGTTCCACCTTACTTATGTACCAGATTTCCATGATCCATTCATCTGTTATTGATAACTAAGTGGATTCAATTTCATTCTATAGTCAATGAGGCATCAATAATCTTGGCAGTACCTGTGAAAGGTTATGGAGTTCTGTGCATACTCGCCTAGGAGTAAAATAGTTAGGTCCTGTGGAAGTTTTATTTAAGGAACCTCTAACTCGTTAGCATAATAGTTTCATTAATCTCACCCCTTTTTCTTTGTGTACATCTTCGCCAACTCTTGTTGTCAGAGTTCTAGACGATCTTAGCCATTTTGACAGGGGCCATGTTGTATCACAAAATCGTTTTATTTAATTGTTCTGATGGCTAGAGAAGTTGAATAGTTTTAAAATTAATTTCTGGCCGTTTGTGGGGTTATTGTTATTATTTTTCCTGAAAATTCTTTAATTCATTAGCCTACTTGCTGATTGGTAGTTTTGTTACCTTGATTCTGAATTTCTAAAGTTGCCCTTAGGCTACCACATGTACCCATATGCAAGAACACATGCACCTGCAAAGAAAGCCCCACATAAAAATATTCATGCAGGATCCATTCATAGCTGCAATTAATTATATAAATCAACATGACTAATTCCAAAGGTAGTAAACGGGGTGGAGGTCTAGGTTTGTGCTCATTCTGTAGGAACTGTTTTCCACAAATTTTCTTCTGCTCGGTGCTTCATGATAAAGTCTTAGCTGCTCTTATTCATGGCATCTGAAACTAACTAAAAGAGGCTTATTCAGAACACTTGAAAATTTGAGGAAAGAGCATATAGGCCTTGTACCCATCTGTTCAAGGGATGTTTTATTATTGAGCTTTATACCATGCTTCAGGAGCATGAATTTAAAGATACAAAAATCACAACGCATAGGAAATTGATTTATGCTAATGATTTTAAAACTAATTAATTACAATTACTTATTTTATCACAAAATCAATTACTTACATATTCTGTCACTTTAATTAAAGCAGTCGATAAAATCAGATAAATGGGAAGCATGAAGTTTTATAGGAAAAACTAATTTTCCTATTTAATAAAATCTGCTACAGGTCAAAACAGAATAAACTCTCAGTTATTAAATTCTGGTAAAATTCTAATTATGCTATTATTGAAAGATTTATTGTAGTTCAATTTAAATTTTTGAGAAATAAAATGTTTCAAACATTTCACGGATAATGACTGAATTTTCTTCCTGTAAAAGTTTACTGCTGGGTTAAGATTTTTCAGAGGGTAAAGGCATCTGTCACACAAGCATGGAGATCTTAGACTAATGCTTAGAACCCACGTAAACGTGCAAGTTCTGGCTCCACAAAGTTTTCCCTCTCATTTCCTCATGTATTAAGGCTGTGTGACCATACACATATATTGTGCGCATTTGCACACACACACAGAATACTAACAAATCAAATTTCAATAAATAAATTTTAAGAAATTTAGTACAATATTAAATAAATGTTATCTTGTCCATATCTAGAATTATTAAAATTTTGTTGCCCTTTTAGTTAAAAAACAATTAAACATAATAATTACTCAAAATGCTTTCTAAAATTCATAATAACAATATAAAGTATATTACACTATAAAAATTTATACATATTTATTTCATTTAATCAACATGAGCACCCTGAGAAATAATAATTATACTCTATTTCCCAAAAAATTAATCACATTTGTTATAGCTAGATATACGAAATTGAGTTTGTTACAGATCTCCAAAAATGAGTGTCATATCATACTTTGACCAAGTAAGCAAAATTGTCTCCTGCATTCCAAATACATAAATATGTACCAAATTTCATACTGATTTCGGGTCAAGACTATTTCCTAGTGGAAACCAAATTTGCAATACTTACATAATTTTTAGCTCTGCACGCTACATTCTGCCTCTCATCAGATATTGAAGCACATGACTACGAGTGAACACATGTACAGGAGTCTTAGACATTGTAGGATATATGAAATGACCATATACTAATTTAGCATGTTTTCCAAAATGCATTGGATTTTGTAATTCTTGTCTTTTTGAGGTAAATTTCAATATAGTTAACATATGTAGGCAATAGGATGTTTTCCTAGAACTCGGTAAATACATTATGTTTCACTTAGAGTGCAGTTTGTGAAACTCCTAAACAATGAAAAAGATTACATTGGAAGAAAAAGAAGATGCTTAATATTCTGGCAGTATGGGTGGTTGCTAACCAACTTTCCCTAAAATTAACATTTTATTACAATAAATTTCCGTAAGTAATTAGTAATATTTAATAATGATAAATAATAATTAAAATTAATGCATTATTTATTGAAAATTCCATGAAAAATTAATAAGTAATAATAATGATAAGCAAATATTTCCATGAAGTGTAAGTAAAAATAATAAATGCAAAGAAATATATTGATCTAGATTTTGTCAAAGCCTTTGGTCCCTGTTGTGTATACTATTCCAACAAGGAATATACTTGGCTATACACCAACACATAGCAATTCAAATTCCTTTTTTAACTAAGTTTTCAGGAAATTATTCTTTAGTTAAAAATAATTCTCTTGTATCCTGAGGAATAACTTCTCAGTAGTGCTTACCTATTTTGAAATTGCTTGCATATGTCTCCAATGAGAAAACTAACTGATTTTAACTTCACACTTAACTAATTTTACATGCTTGACAAAATATTTATTCTTTCTCTTCAGCTTTGAGTAGGATATTTGAAGCAATCCTAATGTTTTAGGGGTGTTGAGTTTTGTTTGAAGATTCATTAAAGGTTTGGCTACTCACTTAAATAAGTATTTTAGACATAGTCTCTGCAACCTTTGAGTGCAAGGTACTTAAAGGAAGTTTGAGTCGTAAAACAAAATAAAAACTGAGGTTAGATAAAGAACAAGTCAGTGATGCTGCCAGTGAAAATTCAGATGTCTATTTAGAAAAAGTCACAGTCTGTTGTTTTCTAGGAGGCAATAAGACACCCACAGTCTCTCAGCAAATACTGCAACGAAGAGACCAGAACTGTCAGGCCCGTTTCTGAGAGTCCTCGCCCTTGCTCTGTTGGCTGATGAGGCTGTATATTCAGACTGTCTGTTTCTCTTGCCATTGTCATCTTTCACCTAGTTACAGCAGATTCAAAGAGACAGCAGAGATTTTTAGCACTTGTAATAACATCTGCTGCTTAATCAAAAGTGACCACACGTGACACAAAAGCAGTTGAAACCTCCTTTTGTCTCTTTGGGATGCAAAGTCCATCCTAGTGGCAGTGAAGTCTTTATGTTTCTCGTCGTGATTAATTAAAGCTAAGCAAGTATGACCGTAACGGTGGCCCCAGGGAAACTCTTGTCTCACACATAGGCACTGTAAGTGAACCCTCAGACAGCTCAAACAACAATGTGAAAAAGAATGCCTTTCACTATACAAACGAATCACAAAAGAGATCGCAAAATTAAGGTCTAAATGAGAACTGCACATATAAGGTTAATATCATTAATATCTGAAAAAAATATTTGTTAAAACACGACACACTTAAACAAATATTGTAATACCTTTTTTCACTGAGGATATATGCTCATAGCTCAGGGAAAACCTTAATTAGACTTTAACAGTGGGTGCTTTCAATTTCTAATGGGATTTCCCTACTCAATTAAGTTATGGTAATATATCCCCAGTAGGCATGACCAGGAAAAATAGGTAACTTTTTTTGCTGTTACACATATTCTGTGATGCATTGAGAGATGGCCCAGAGCTGAAGAGTACTTGTTCTTGCAGAGGACCAAGATTTGATTCCCAACATGCAAAACGTGGCACACAACCACCTATAATTCCTGTTCCAGGAGGTCCAGTGATTGCAATGATGTCTTCTGGCTTCTGTAAGTGGGTATGCACTTGGTGCACAGACATAAATGAAGTCAAAATGCCAATACACATGAAGAAACTAATAGTCAAACAAATGCCTTGTGTACTTCCAGCTTTAAATAAAAGAGACATACCTATTTCTTT
>NC_022030.1:39813655-39826734 GCF_000317375.1 Microtus ochrogaster
TTTTTTGGTTTTTCGAGACAGGGTTTCTCTGTGGCTTTGGAGCCTGTCCTGGAACTAGCTCTGTAGACCAGGCTGGTCTCGAACGCACAGAGATCCGCCTACCTCTGCCTCCCAAGTGCTGGGATTAAAGGACATACCTATTTCTTTGTTAAATTTTGAGAATTAGTTAATATGAGAACCCAAACTATACTAAATACAGATGAGCATTAAAAAATAAGATAATTTGAAGTTTTAGTCACATGAAGAAATTTGAATTAACCAATTTTTAAATTTATAAAAAATGTATGGAATCTTAAATGCTAATGGCAAAATTAAGAGAACTACACTAAAATGCACCCATGGTATGTAAATTTTTAAGTGATATTTGGAATTTTGGATTTAAATAATAATAATAACAGCAAAAATTAATACAAATAATACTAAGAAGAATCAACCTTGATACTATCCAAAGGTAAAAAATGTGTGCTTTTTACTCGACAACCATGTTTAGGATCATTCATGTCCAATTAAATTAACTGTTCGGATGACAAGGCAAATATGCAGTATATGAGCCCTAATGCATCATAATCCCAAATAGCTGATCTTTTGGAACATTCTTCTAAGGATTATTGACCTACGTTTACCTAGCTACAATACAATGCCCTTTCCCTTCATTCCTGCGTATCTCATCCAACAGCACTCTCTGTCCAAGTATAGAGATGCACGAGGACTATTGTAGAGTCTCCTGAAGCTTCTCTCAGTCAGGGCTCAGCAGCTGAATGAGGAAACATTGCAACTGTGATGTGAGGGATTTGGTCTCAGAAAGCGATGTTTAAGATGGTATAAAGTCAGGACTGTGTCTGAGATATAGGCAGTCTTATGAAAAGACAATGGAAAAGCTTAGCACACTTAGTAACTATCAGACAATGGTTCTGCATGATTTGAGGAAGATGGACTCTAGAGTTGAGGATAAAAAATGGAAGCACGTTAAAAATATGCTAAATCTAGCTGATGATTGATGCTAAATTTGAATTTACATTCTATGGGCAGTGAATAGAAGGTCATTGGGAGATAGTGCACTTATAATGAAAAAATTGGTAGCTGAACATAGTGTCAAACACATGTAGTCACAGGAGTAAGGTGGTTGGTAGAGGAGGAGCACAAGTTTGATGTAAATTCGTACATATTATAAGTCCCATATATTATATATACATTCACATTATATGTCTAATACATTATTAGAATGTATATACTCCTTCTTATAAAATATATCTGATATACTTTTAAAATTTACGTAAGCTGATATAAAGTATTTTTTCTGACTTGACATCGAATCTAGAAAACACTAAGAACTAAGTGATCTCCGTAGATGAGAACAAGGGAAATGACTACTTGACCTGTTCTCAGATTTTGTTTTATTGTGTGGTGGCACAATGCGCTCTGCAGGGTTCATGGCTGTGGTCCATTAATGCTTGCAGTGCTCATGTTAGAGAATTCCCAGATGTCTGGCCTGGAAGTCTGGTACCTCCTGCATGCTAGGCACAGGAATTCGAAATATCCAAAAATGGACACACAACCTTAGGAGGTCCAGGAAAGGTGTGTGTTGTTTTCTGTAGTATTTCTTTGCTTCCTGTTAATACACTCTCTGATTGCACTGTTGCTTCCTTTTCTGGATGAGTTCCAGAATTTGGCTAAATTTTCTTTCTGCGATGTAATAGCCATGCTGCTGTCTAGAATATGCTTTGTGATACAGAAGCTTCATAGGTCCGAATTTACACCTAGAAGATAGGAAATGATAGGAACTTCTAGACAGAAATCAAGTCACATGTACTTGTTCAGAAATATTGACTAAAGAAACATGGTTATCTGGATAAGAAAATATTATGGATGTTTTGTATTATCAAAGAAGTAGTTTCCAAATCAGATCCTATGCTTACCTGAAGACTACACAGGTACACATTGAATCATGTTTAGTTATTACGTATTTCTAGATGTGGAAGTGATGTACTGCTATGCAAACTCTGAAACAATGTGCTTATATAATTCCCAGCTTTGCTCATTACTTACAAGTACTTAAAAATAATAGATGAGAATATATAAGCCTCTAGGCTATAAATATGTAAGTGAGCATTCTTAATTTGTAACAAACATAATGAATGTAGTTTTTTAACACAGCACTGGAATTCAGTAATTCTGTTTCTCACCAGGACTTCCTTTTACCCTCTCTTCCTCCCTCATTCTCTAACGCCCTTTTTTCTCCCTCTTCCTAATTTCCTTCTTTCCCACCTCCTCTTTCTTTTGGTTGGTGACTATTTGGGGGCAGGGTTCACTTTGATCTAGAAATGACCTTTAAAATACAGGGGAAATATTGACTTTAATATTATTGTATCTTAAATTTCTACATTTTAAAACTAGCAATGTCTGACACCCCCCAAATGATCTTTCTTTGGGGCATGATCTGTATGTCTGAACTTCCATTGTGCTTGAACACCCAGGAAAATAATGGGATGTTTTTGTTGTATTTGTTAGTGTCCTATTCATCTTTAGATACCATGACTATAACCAGCTGAGTATCAAAATATTGAGCCACTTGGTGGAAGCTGAATTGATCTAGTCAAGTGTTACAAGATCAATTCTTAGCTTCCTTTCTTTTATACTAATTTTATTTTGTATTTATCTCTATTGCAATTTTGGTTATTGTCTTCAGAGTCTTAGACAATTTTATAGGCTTACTAACCACCCAGGATCCCCTTGTTGGACTAGTAACAGATGCACAGTTATTTCAAATTGTTTGAATGTTAAGAAAACATTCTAGGGACATGTTTATTGCTCTGTTAGAAGTAAATAAAATGCTGACAGTATGCACAAATATATTGAAGCTGCTAATAACTCCCACAGCCCTAAACTTTGTAAGTACCAGGGAAACTTTTTAAAGTGAATTTTAAATATAAAATGCAATATAAATTTCTAAAGCATTATGAAATTTGCCACCATGCAAAAAATCCACTTTCACAATTTCTCATTCAACATTTATCCAAATTCTTACCAATCATCTAGTAGCTGACAGATTTCTGATTGTAAATAATACGATAAATTCATTTTGCCTGTAAAAGAATTAGTGGGGAAGGGTTCTTGAGCATTCATGCTGGGGTTTTCTCCATATTTTCATTTATGGCTTAGTCTTAATTACTTGTGGATTACTGTTATTATGAATATGGTGGGGTATTCAAGCTTAGAGATGAATGATTCTATTTTGAACTAGCTTCATTCACTGAATTCACATTGGTGAAATGAATGGGAGTTCATTCTGAATAAGACATTTAAATATAACCTGGGTGGAGTTATGAAAATGAGCCCAGTACCCCTTTAACATCACATTATTAATTACACTCAATGAATCCCAGTTTCTGTATTTATTTACTTATTCATTCGGTTTTATTTTGGAGACAGGATCTTGCTTTGATTTCCTGGTTGACCTCAGATTTGCTATGTAGTAAATGAAAATCTGGAACTTTTGATCTTCCTGCATTGCAAGAATACACCACCACACCCAGCAACAGCAACAGTCACTTTTATTAGCAAAGAATGCAATGCCCGTTCCTTGATGACTGGTATGTCTCAGGGAACTAATTTATCATGTACTGGGTGACCACAGGATTTGGTCCCTTCTGATGGTGGAACATATAATTGTTGGTGAAGGAATTTCAGTGCAGAGTATAATTTAATAACATGGCATCATAAAAGTTGTTGACTATACTAATTGATTAAATAGAAGAAATACTTCATAAATATAATTTATTTTAGAGATTTTACAAATAACAAATGATTCATTAAAATACAGAGTGGATCTAGAAAATAACAAAGGCTGGCAACCGCTGTCTTAAACATTGATAGTTGTAAAATTTAATCAATATAATTTTGAATTTTAGAGTTTTATAAGTGGTACAAAATAGAGCTTATTATGAAATAGAAAGTATCTTCTAAAGCCTAATATTTAATAACATTTGCTAGATTAGGGACTATGTTTGTTCCCTCTTTTTTTCTTCTTTTTTTTTTTTTATTGAGAAAAGGAAAAAAAACAAGTTTCTGCCTCCTCCCAGCCTCCCATTTCCCTCCCCCTCCTCCCAACCTTCTCCCCCTCCCCCTACTCATCTCCCCCTCCATCTCCAGTCCAAAGAGCAGTTAGGGTTCCCTGCCTAGTGGTAAGTCCTAGGTCCTCCCCCCTCCGTCCATATCTAGGAAGGTGAACATCCAAACTGGCTAGGCTCCCACGAAGCCAGCACATTAAGTAGGATCAAAACCCTGTGCCATTGTCCTTGGCTTCTCAGCAGCCCTCATTGTTGGCCATGTTCAGAGAGTCCGGTTTTATCCCATGCTTTTTCAGTCATAGTCCAGCTGGCCTTGGTGAGCTCCCAATAGATCAGCTCCACTGTCTCAGTGGGTGGGTGCACCCCTCGTGGTCCCGACTTCTTTGCTCATGTTCTCCCTCCTTTTGCTCCTCATTGGGACCTTGGGAGCTCAGTCCAGTGCTCCATTGTGGGTCTCTGTCTCTATCTCCATCCATCACCAGATGAAGGTTCTATAGTGATATGCAAGATATTCGTCAGTATTGCTATAGGATAGGGTCATTTCAAGTTCCCTATCCTCAGCTGCCCAAGGAACTAACTGGGGACATCGCCTTGGGCTCCTGGGAGCCACTCTAGGTTCAAGTCTCTTGCCAACCCTAAGGTGGCTCCCTTAACTAAGAATTGTGCTTCCGTGCTCCCCTATCCAACCTTCCTTTATCCCGATCATCCTTTTTTTCCCCAAGTTCCTTCTTACGTGAAGACATAGTAATGACTTACCAACACTCCAGTACATAAACATTTTCCTAGAAGCCCATACTACTTAAAGTTTGACAGATGATAAAACTTGTCTATACTTTGCAACTTTTTACAAATAACAATCTGGAAATACTTCTGTTATGGATATAGCTCTGTTGAGAAGGAATATAGGAATAGAAAGCCAGCCACTTTGTAAAGGAAATAACAATTTACAGTCTAGTTTGCATTTATAGAAGAAGAAAGGGTTGGCCAAGCCATTTGTGGCTACAGTCCACAAATGAGAGTACATACCATACAAGGACACTGTTGTTAAGACAAAAGGGCATCCTACTGACTGGGAGAAGATCTTCACCAACCCTGCATCAGACCAAGGTCTGATCTCCAAAATATATAAAGAACTCAAGAAACTAGACCGTAAAAGGCTAATCAACCCAATTATAAAATGGGGCACTGAGCTGAACAGAGAATTCTCAACAGAAGAAGTTCAAATTGCCAAAAGACGCTTAAGGTCATGCTCAACCTCCTTAGCAATCAGGGAAATGCAAATCAAAACAAATATGAGATACCATCTTACACCTGTCAGAATGGCTAAAATCAAAAACACCAATGATATAGCCTTTGCTGAAGAAAATGTGGAGTAAGGGGAACACTCATCCATTGCTGGTGGGAATGCAAACTTGTGCAACCTCTTTGGAAATCAGTGTGGCCTTTCTTGATCTCTTAAGTCAAATCTTAAATTGAGTCTGATGATAAAGTCCCAACTAAATGTATCCAAAAACCATTATAATGATACTGTATTTTCTCTAAAATGATCACATATTTAAAGTTGTAAGTCAAGAAGTTTGTAATGTCACTTGAGAAATGTGAAGACACAGGAGATCATGACATTTGAGATTCTCAAATTCAGTGGTAGAGTGTAAACTGATAAAATCACAATAATCAAAGTCACTAAATGTCCAAGTTATTAAACACTTACTTAAAATATATCTTAAATTTCAAGTTAGTTTTTATTGATGTTATCATAAATTATTTTTGACTTTAAACTGATCATCTACCTACCCATATATCTTATGAGTATAAATTATTATATGTAGGAAATAAATTGGGAAGAATTACAAATTTTCTATCTTATTCTGTCTTATCTTAAACAACTTGGAAGATGAAAGTGGCTAGGAACAATTAGGTAAAAATGAGAAAGGCTGCCTTCATGTGATTTCAATAAACTAGAAAAAATTGACTTGATCCAAAGCCAGATAAAATTTCTCTGTGTGTTTTAAGGCTCTTGATTTATTTAGTAAAGCTTAATTAACAAAAGCTTTGATATTTAAAACAACTATGGATGATAGATTTCTCCACTTCTATAGTTGTAAATATTATCATGGTTCAGTATTTTTATTTGTCTCAGTATTTCATAAAATATTGACTTCTCCTGAGTCTTTGTCAAATCAGTAGTTTAGTATAAGGTAACATTCCTTTTCATTCTACCACAGTTTATTTGAAGACTAAAGAAGACTTACTTGACCAAGCATCATCAATTGTAAATGTTTAGCTGAAGTTAGTTAAAAAAATGTCAGAAATAAATCAGCCTATAGTCATATAACTTTTACACATATACAATGCAAGTTTACAATTGTTTAATCTAGTCAAATAGCCACCACATCTTTTTCTGAAAGAGATTCTGAGGAGATGAGAAATTCAGGAAAAAACAGCTTTAGACTCTTCTTGACCAATGTCTAATCTACATTTCAAGTAATGAGTTAAAATTATTTAACACAATGTGAAAATAAATGGATTCTAATGCAATTCTTTCTCTTGTGTATTTTCAATATACTCTCAGCTTCAATGAGTCTAATCAATCAAAAGTCTAATAAAGAACCACTTGGTAGGCAATGACATTTAATATTAATTCTCACAATAATTAGTTATGTGACCTTGAATAAATTATTTTCCCTGTATCATGAGATTTTCTACACGTGGTAGAAAGACACGGTGTATTAATTTCATAACGCCTCAAGAAAGCATACAGAAGGAATATCTTGTCTCATATTTGTAGAATTTAGAAGTCTAAAATCAGGTACTGAGCAGGGCAGATTTCCTTTGAGTGTTCATAGGATACTTGTTCCCGCCTCGCTCCCAGTACATACAGAAGTTACAGATCTTTCAAATCCCTTGGTTTGTGGGTTTATCTCTTTATTCTCTGCTTATTACTTCAATTAGTGAACTTTTCTCTTGTACGAATGTGTTCTCATTTATGTGAAGATAAACCACTGCACTGGACTCACCTTAATTCAAGATGGCTTCAACATCACTAATTTGAAATTCAAAGACCTTCTCTTCTATGTAGGTGATGTCCAAAGGGTCTGAACAGACATAGATACTTTGTTGCAGGTCAGGGGAAATATTCAGTTTATTATACCCAAAATAATTTTTAAAAATTTATTTATTTTTAAAGAAAATAAACTATCTTTTTTTTCATTTTACATACCAATTCCTACCAATCCCAGTTCCCACTCCCTTCTCTCCTCCCCCTCCCTCTACTTGAATACCCCACCCCACCTGCCATCCACTCCTCAGAGAGGCCTGCTATTCTTAGAGCCATTGTCTTACACCCATGATGATTAAAGAGATCTCTCTCAGTTAAAACGTTTCAAAATGTGTGGTATTAGAGCTTCACTATGACTTTCACCCTTTTCTCTAGAAAATGCCGGTTAAGGCTGCCTTATGATTTCAAATTGAGTCATTTGCAATAAGCTTTGTTTATATTTTGAACTCTGAGGAGTAATAAGCCATTGTAAAATTATTTCATTTACTTATTTTTGTTTCATCACAGACACGAGGCTGTAGTCTCATCGGATCTTGGTGCTAACTTTGCTGACTTAATGTTGAGAGTGCTGTATCAGAGTAATTTCTTCCCTTCAGTCCTCCTGTGAGCACGACATGTTTACCTGTTGAGCTGGTTGATTTCATCCATGACATAAAGTTTAACATTGTTCTACTAGAGTAGCTCTGGAAAGGGATTTTCGACATTTTCATGTTTTTAGGCATGAATCTATTGTGTTCTTCAAAACGTTAAAGTTCCAAAACTTTAATGTTTATAATAAGAATACAATATATATAATATATAGTTAGATATTATATATATTATAATATATAATATATATAATAAGAATACACAAGCCCTCCTACCTCCGTTGTTTTAAAGTATTCTACTCTATCATTTTTAGACAAATACAAATATTTTGTCAGTACAAACACCTGCATAAATAAATATGCATATACTATGAATTAACATTTTAACTTTTCTGACATTGGTAAAGTTTTCTTAGTTAGAATTTAATTATCAGTGAGCACATTCGTGACCTATAATTATATTTTAGAACTTTTTGAAAATATAATTGTCATATAGCAGGAAAACAGGGACACTTTAAGTGTTACAGAACAGATTTGTTAACATGACTTAAAGTTGTTTTGTCTAATTATACTTAAATATGCACATTTAGTGTTTGTATATACATATAATCTATATTATTTACATTAATTTTCATTTGTATTGTGTTCTATAAACTTTCTTCTTCATCCAATCAGGTCACTACTCATTGAGATCATGATATTAAGTAAGGGTCACATCCGTATCTTAAATAACTTATAATATAATCAAAGCGACAGTACACAGAGTTACTGTAATGTTGCTAATCAAGAAGGAATATTAGACTTTTGATAAATAAATATATATATACATATATATTGTTTTTTAAATTTTTTTTATTTATTAAAGATTTCTGCTTCCTCCCCGCATACATATATATTGTTATGTGATATACTTTTGTCATGTAGAGAACGATATTCTATTTTAAGGACACTCTTAAATTTTTAATTATTTCAGATTATTACTGATATCATCTGGATACAGCTATTTCCTTTCATTCATATGCTGAAATACTATACTTGAAGTCATAAGAGCAGTGGGACCAATAATAAATGTTAAGTCTTGACTACTCTCTCTGTTTGATTTAGTTAGTGACATCCAATAGATGCTGGAGGGGATTATATTCTATCTTTGAAAAAATGAACAATCCCTTGCCAGAAATTAAAGTGCATCTTTCTGAACTTCTTTGACTCTAAACCATGACCAAGAGATGTATAAAGTTCCCAGGTATTTTATTATGGCAATGAAAACAACTAAGCCATTTTTCATATCAATGTGTGCTATCTATTAACAAAATATTGATATTTTACACAGTAGTAATTAGGATCATCAACCTATTACAGATAATTAACATACAGAACTGTGTTTATAACTTCCCTGGTTTTCATTTTTGCTACAGATTCTATCTTTGCTTATTTTACACATCTAAATAAATGAAGCAATTTCTTGTTTATCAATGACCTAAACACTTGTCTTTGCAGTTTTAATTAACCTGAAAATCTAATTCTTTGAATCAAATGCCTATATTTTATTTTTGCAGTTAAGATATTAAAATATCCATGCTATGGATTCTGTAACTTTAAAGATTGGTTTATGGATCAAAATGTTCATATATCTTAAATAGTTATTGCTATTTTCTGTGACATTTGCTATCAAGAAATGACCCTTTCTGGGTCTGTGAATTGTAGCATAGTTATCCTTTATTTTACAGCTAACATCCACCTATGAATGAATACATAGTATCTTTGCCTTTATCAATCTGGGTTTCCTCACTCAGAATAATTTTTTCTAGTTCCATTTATTTTCCTTCAAATATCTTGATATCCTTGTTTTTAACAGCCAAATAATACTCTATTGTGTAAATGTACCACATCTTCTTTATCCATTCCTCAGTAGCGTGACATTTATTTTGTTTCCAGGTTCTGAATATTACAAATAAAGTTACTCTGAACATAATGGAGGTAGTGTCTAAGAAAGATGAGGTAACAAGTGGAGTTTATGGGGAAATATACAGATCTCTGGGAAGGGGAAATAAAAGAAATTTCATGAGTGGGCTAAGGGCAGGTGTTGAGGGGGACATGAGAAAGTAGTTTGGGGGGCATGGAAGGGGAGATTGCTGAATGGGACTGCTGGAGGAGAAGGCATTTCACAGTCAGGAGGAAGCTTGGCATAGGAAAATTTCTCAGGATTCTATGTGGAGGACCTCAGCTTAGACTCCTAGAAATAGCTCATACATAGCCTGAGCTGGCCGTCTCCTGATACCTGATTGGTATCTAGCCTGATTGTCATCAGTGTTATTATCCAGCAATGGTGGAGAAGGATGAGGAGAACAACAGCCAAACATTAAGCAGAGTTTGGGAATCCTGCAGAGGACAAGGGAGAAAAAGGAGTGTAGAATCCAGAGGGGTCAGGAAGACTGCTAAAAACTCACAGATGCAACTAACCTGGTTCACAGGGGCTCACAGAGACTGAACTGACAACCAGGAAAGCTGCTTGAGAATGACCTAAGAGCTCTGCTTATATGTTACAGTTGTGTAGCTTTTGGGAATCCTAACATAAGGAACGAGGGACATCTCTGTGTCGACAGAAGTTTCTGCCCCACCTGGTCCTTCAGGTATTTAGTCCCAAATAAATAAAACAGAGGTCTCCATTAGTTAGAAACTGGTTGGCCCCATAGCTCAGGCTTTTCTTATTAACTGATTCTTACAAGTTATATTAGCCCATGATTCTATGTTAGCCACGTGGTTTGGTACATTTTTTGGCAAGGCAGTCACACCTTGCTTTCTCTGCCTATGGGCCACAATTACTGTAGGGATAAGTCCCGCCCCTTAGGGGGCGTGTTCGCCTCGGGCTAATGTTTGCTTATATATTTGGCGAGCGTGCTTCCAGCCGCTGCTTCTGCTTTCCTGGTCTCCGCAGGAACGGTGATTCTGTAAGTCTATTTCTCCATTAAAACTATATATATATTTACAATCTGTCTGCATTTGTTTACTCCGTTACAATTATAGACTCAGCATTCCTCTCCCAGAATTCTCCTATCCTCATTGCCTCACCTCTACTTCCTGCCTGATTGTCATGCCTGTACTTCCTGTTTGGCTACTGGCCAAACAACATTTTATTAAAAATAATACAAGTGACAGGATAAAAGACCATTGTCCCACATCACTTCCCCTTTTATTTAAAAAACAAGAACTTGAATCTTATCTCCTTTGTTTAGCTTTTCTCCTGACCATTATCAATAACAACTCATAACCAACATTCTAAACAAAGGAAAATATCCATAGTCCATTTGGGGGAAGGGGTGTGGGAATAGTTTTCAAGGCTAATTCCTGCTGATTCTGGGCAGTGATAATCTTATGGGACCTAAAGAAAATTTAGTATTATGATCAAGTCCTGGATTGGAGTATCCTGTAAATCTTGATCATCTTAGGCAGCAGTCTTGAATCTGTTCTGGTTATAGAACTTAGACATCTGGGCCATCCATTCCTACCAGATATTTCTCAGGTGGTCTTCCTTGATCAAACCTGATTTTTCTTAACTCAGAATGAATTCACAGCCTCTCATTTCCTCTGGAAACAAAAGCAAAACATCTTCTCCAAAGTAACATACCTTTTGACTTCAATTTTGAAGTCAAGGTACTTTCAAAATACCTGTCTTGGATTAATTCATCAGCATTCATAAACAAATATCTCTTACCAGCTGTTACTCCTTCCTCAGCATTCAAACAATTCAAAGAGAACATAATAACATACAGTGTCCAGACTCTCTGTGTATATTTATCTTTATGTGGCTTTATTTTAACCTCTATTTTTTATTTTTAGTTTTTGGCTTTTTGAAACAGGGTTTCTTTGTATATCTTTGGCCATCCTGGATTTCACTCTGTAGCCCAGACTGTCCTTGAACTCACAGAGATCTCTCTGCCTTTGTCTTCCGAGTGTTGAGATTAAAGGTGTGTGCCACCACATTCAACCACTCTCTTTCTTATTTTAAGAACTTTATACTTTTCCTTTGTCTTCCAAGCCTACATATATTTTTAAACCCACAATAAGTTTTCTTTGTCTTTGAATCTCTTTTTACTGTATCTCTCTCTCTTTTTCTGATATGAGTCTTTAATTTGCTAAGCAATATGGCTAGGATTAAAACTGTGGTTTTGACATCTGGATCCAGTCCATTCCTTAGTTTCCTGAGATTCCAGCCTCATGGAGGAAGACCAGCCTGAGCCACCTTTATTGTCACAACTCTATGGCATTTCAAGGTCCATGCTGCCACCCAGAAGCATGCTGTAGGCTATTCATAAACAACATTCAAGTGTTTTGTGGCAGAGCCTCTCAAAAGAGCTGCAAGGTTTTGCAGCTAAAGCTGAATTAGGAAGCCTCTCTTAAATGAGAGCACTTGCCTCCAGCAAACAGAGCAAACCTGAGAAATTGCTACTACCAAGAAGCCATGTTATTTTGTGTCTAGAATTACTTCCTAAGCTCCATTAGGCTTTCTGTGAATGCACTTGTCCACATGGGTGCCATTCTGTTGAACTGAAGTTTCTGTCCCACCTGGTCCTACAGCCATTTAGTTCCAAATAAACTCAGGGAGATCTACATTAGTTGGAAAATTGTTGGTCCTGTAGCTCAGGTTTTTCTTATTAACTAATTCTTACATCTTATGTTAGCCCATTATTCTTGTCTATGTTAGCCACGTGACTTGGTACCTTTTTGGCAAGGCAGTCACATCTTGCTTCATCTGCCTCTGGGTCACAGCTGAATACGGAGCTTTCCTCTCCCAGAATTCTTCTGTTCTCATTACCCTGCCTCTACTTCCTGCCTGATTGTCATGCCTGTGCTTTTTGTTTGGCTACTGGCCAATCAGCATTTTATTAAAAATAATACAAGTGACAAACTAAAACAACATTATCCCACAGAATCTCTGACTTTTTACTGGATTTTGGTACCCCACTTATCATTCTGGGTCCATAGAGAGGTGCTCAGTTTTACTGCAACACAATATGCCAAGTTATGTTGATACTCACAAGAGGCCTGCTTTTTCCTGGATGGATGAATAGAAGGGGACTGAGAGGTGGGAGGTGGGGGATGAGAGAAAGGAACTGGGAGGGAAGGATGGGGAGGAGGCTGTGACTGGTATGTCCAATAGATAGATGAATAAATGAAATGAACAAAAAGAGAAGAAAATGACCCTTTGATACAGATTCAACAAACTCCATAGCTATGCAAAGCTTCAACCCAAACCAAAGGTTTAACTTCTTTCCTTTTAGTGAGTGGAATCCATCTTTCCGGGAGTACTAGGTCAACCTTACTTTATTTATTTATTTTTTTTTTATTTTTTTTTTTATTAAGAAAGAA
>NC_022030.1:39827784-39844909 GCF_000317375.1 Microtus ochrogaster
GGATGGAAATAGAAAATACTATCCTGAGTGAGGTAACCCAGACCCAAAAAGATGAACATGGGATGTACTCACTCATAATTGGTTTCTAGCCTCAACCTTACTTTAGACTTCTGTATTCATTATGCAACAGTATTTCTGGTGCTCCTTCATACTAGCACTTAAATCATTTCACTTCTCCCTAACCCACTGTGTCTGTCTTCATCCATGTCCCTTGTCATTTGCGGAGCTCTTGGTAGAGCCTCTCATCTATTTCTTTCTATTCATTCTGTTTCTCACTGCAGTCTATGTCCTGAACCATTAACCATTGCATTCCCTGTTTAAAAGCCTTCAACTATTTTTTTTCTGAAAGAAATAACAGATTCCTTAGTATTGTGTAAAGAATTTACAGCATGCCAAACATTACTACCCACATTGAAATATAAAATCAAAACTTGCTAAAGATTTTGACTGATGTTATATGCTACATGTTATTTTATGTTGATATTATATGCTAAAATGTTAATTTTTATTATCTATAGCTGTGTAAGGTTAGAGTGACATTTTTGCAGGAAAGAAATCAATGCAATTGTTGTAAAGGATTGATTTGTTTTTCTGTGGGCAGGACTCATTGGCCCCTCTATTAGCAGCCGTAGTTTACCTTGGATATGAAGAGTTGGCCAAATAGACCAGCCAAACTAAAGACACTCAGCCAGCTTTGCAGAATTAAAAAGCCTGGAGGGCTCCTTAGGAACACATCGCACTGTTCTGAAAGGACTTATGGTGCTCTTTTTTCCAAAGTTTCTCAGAATTGTACTTCAAGGACAATATGTACCGTAACCCGTTCTGAAGTTAATGTTCAAGTACTTCCCATATAATTCCTTCTGTTCTCAGCACTTATAAAGATTTTCTCGTGTGTTTGTGTGTGTGTATTGTTTGAATGTCTTTATATTTTTTAAATGTAATACTAAATAACTAATTATATCAACTATAACTAAAGTAAATAATTATATTTCTAGTTATATCACCAATAATAAGCATTTGGTAAGAAAGATGTATTAACATACTTGAAAGTATAAAATAAAGGAGACTAACCATCTGGCTTTACAAAATTTGCTTCACTTTATTCACAGGGCAGTGGAAATGCTAGGGTCATCATTTCATCCAGTCAGTTAGTTACTAAGCAGCTACTGCTTGTTACATTGTTTCAGTAGGTGGAATTGAAGGATAAAATATCAATTCCCTCCTTTGCAGTGTATCTGGTAGATTTTAGAATGGGGTACAATGTTGGTGCAGCCAAGAGGGTTTACTCTGTGTGACTGTGTGCAGAGTACCCACAGGGAAACATGGCCATGACATAACAATTTAAAGCACAACAGAGCTTTTCCATGGAGGAAAGAGAAAGCCAAACATGGGCATAGCAGATTTCAGGAAAACAAGAGGCTGAGGCGAAGTCACCTGAGTGTCCAATGGCATAATTTGGAAGTAAATCTATAAGAAAAGTCAAGAATTTTGAGTAAATTTGGACTTCAGGATTTACTATATGGTCATAAATAATAGACTGTTTTTTCAACACACATGAAGCTTGGGTCCACTCTCTTTCATCCCAAGAACTAGGAGCGGTGGTACCGGCATGCAATCATCACTCTTAGGAGGTAAGTGCACAGGGTTCCAAGGCCAGACAAAGACATATGAGATGTGTCCAGACCAAACCAAACCAAACAAAACAAGTACAAGGTTGGCCTAGTACTCCAGAAAAAAAGAGAGAAATTGAATGGGAGAAACTTTAATGCATGTTGAATATGTTGTTTAGGCATCTTTTAATTTGAAATAATAAAATATAATTTCTTTGTATTCTGTAGAATTTTAACCTTTAATAGTAGATTCTTCTCACCAGCCCTAAGGTAAAGTCTCAAACTAACAGCTTTCCCCAGTCAGTTGCTCCACAGATCCTCCATGTTCAACTGAGGCTAAATTTCCAGGCTAGCCATTATCCCTGTATGAACCTGGCATCTAGGGATCCAAATTCTGTTCTCTTCCTGGGCAGCCGAACCACTTCTCTAGAGCAATGTTCATGTCTGAGATTAGTTGATATACAATTAATGCCTTGAGTGCCAAGGTTCAGAGTAGATAAGTACAGTATTACAAATATGCTAAGATTACACCTCACCTATATTCAATTCTTGTATTTTAAATCGGAAGACCTGCTTGTTTACTCATATATGGACTCGACAGCATGTGTGACCCCAGAAAAAGAAATGATACTCTAACTCCTGGAACTGGAGACTCTTCAGCTTTACTCAAAAGAACTAGAAATGAAATTCATACCCCATTTTTCCTGTCAATAATCCTAACCTTCCACACAATATGCAGTTTTCAATAGTGCAATGAATTTACCACCAGAGGAAGAGGAAGGCAGAGATGATAGTTTAATCTATGATAAGAGCCTGCATGTTTTCAAACACTGATGTTTGTTGTCCATGTCAAGTGTAGACAATTTCACTAGTAAAATAATGGAAAAGAAAAAGAATATTAAAAACTGCCTGGTCTTTGCTCTCTAAAGCTCAGGGATATTTTATCATTTCAAACAATTAATTTCAAGAATATCACTCTTGACCTTAGCATAATTTGATTTATCTACTTTCCTGTATTTATCATTGACATTAAAAGAACCATCGCTTAACTTTATTACTATTGACAAACACAAGCATTTAAACAAGAAGTTCGTTTGCAATTGTTAAGGAAATGCAGAATTTACTATTCCATCTTTGTTATGGAGTGCTGTCATCCACTCCATCTCTGTCACAAAAATCCAGAAGGAGAACATAATTCATGACTAGGAACACCGTGGAGTATCTGTTCTCAAGCTGTTCCAATTTAAATATTTGTCATTTGAGTAAATGAGTTGATTAAGTAGCAAGATTTGTGATTTGCTCATTGTTGTGCTCATCTGCGAAGCAAACCCTTCTATACATGCAGTATTTAAGACAAAAAGCAAAAGAGACGAAGCTATTGTTTTTTGTAGGCCTGGAAAAGTAAATACAGGTGATAATGCAAGTGATTTTGGTTACGTGTTATGATTTAAGAAGAACTCATTTATCAATGCTTAAACCTTAAGGAAAATGAATTCAACTAGTTGTGCTATCATATGGTCAGTGATTTCTTTGGTAGTTTCATACATGAATACAATATATTACAATAATGTCTAGAGCTTCTGTGTCTTCCATTCTCCTTTATAACTTCTTGAGTTAAATTATTGCTGTGGGATACCAATGGTTATAGGCACCAACTACTAGTGTAGGGACAACATATAAGCTATACACACACACACACACACACACACACACATTATAATTTTATATGATTTCTAGGCATTCAAATTCAGTTTCACACCCTTATGAAACAAGTACTTTACCAATGAGCCTTTTTGCCAGCCAAAGAGTTCTCAAGACAACTTCTAACCAAAGGTTTCCTTTTTGGTTCCTTGGCAGTACTAGGGATTGAAGGGAGTCCATCATGCAGGCTAGGCTTGCCCCTTTGAGATTCACCCCAAACTTCTATTAAATCTTTCTATCTTCACAAAAGTAAAAGGTGATGGAGGTGGGTCATTTGTCTATCTGTTGCTTTCATTGGTTAATTAATAAAGAAATTGCTTGGCCTTTGATAGGCCAGCCCTTAGGTGGGTGGAGTAGACAGAACAGAATGCTGGGAGAAAGAAGCTGAGTCAAGCAGTTGCCATGACTTTCCTCTCCAAGATGGATGTCCGTTAGACTCGTTGCGGTAAGCCACACTCAAGTGGCAATGCAGATATTAAAAATGGGTTAGATCAATATGTAAGAGCTAGCCAATAAGAGGTTATAAATAATGAGCCAGGCAGTGTTTAAAAGAATACAGTTTCCATGTAATTATTTTGGGGCATAAGCTAGCCATGTGGGCGGCCAGGCGCCGGAAAGCAGCCTGCTGCTCTCCTCACAACAAAAAGATGAACCCTTCTTTCTCCCCAAGTGTTTGAATTTCACCCATGTTTAGAAGTAAATTGGTTGTTCAGAAATTTATAGATATTAGAGTTCACCTTTAGAATTTAGCTTTGACAATTAAGACATTTTCATATCTACTAATTTCCAAATAATATTGTTATTAAACATACTATCAAGACATTTTCATAGCTAGTGTCCTGCAAGTTTTGTAGATCATTGTTCATTTATTAAAACATCAAATTTTATTTTACTTTTGAGACTGTTTAATTAGAAATATTTAAAAATATATATTAAAATAAATTATAAGTCAAAATTATTAGATATACATAACTAGGAAATAAATGAATGAAGGCTGTTAATTGATGATGAATTCATGGTTGGCTAATATCTGAATCATGTCATAATCCAAAAAATATACAGTCTCATGGTGATACACAGATTTGATAAATTTTCTTAGTAAATTACAGAGTATTTGATTACTTTTCCAATGATAGAAGTTGAGTTGAAGAAAAACCATACTACTCAAAGAGGAATAGATGGCTAAAACTTCTTTGTAATTAAACGATTTAGATGGTCCTGATACAAGTGAGAAGGTGGCTCTGCTCTGCGGGTTAATGACACCATGATGCTCACCAATTCTGGAGGTTAACATACTTTACAGTCACCAGCGCAGCTGTTCATGAACACAGCCTTTGGGGCTAACAACACTGTAATACAGGTCAACACCACAATCTCAGTGCCGTGCCAAAACATTCTTGTCCATTTGGCATCTCAAACAGATATTCCCAACCAAAAATAGGCATTTAACAGCCTGCATTACTGGGCTTCTTTATTGCTTGGTCTTCTTAAGGGACTTTGCTATTTGTCTGAAGACCAGGGAAGGTGCAGGAAAAGGGCAACTAGGACAAGTGGCAGAAAACACTCAACCAGAATTTAATAGCCTTGCATTCACTTGTCTGCAGGACAGACTAGGGCATCTTCATGAAGTGCTTCTGAATTATAGTGAGAGAGGAAACTAAATACTCTAGGGTCTGGGTGCTAGGAAGACTAAGTGTGATCGTTTTAAGTAGCAATTACATTTTGAACTTCAAAATATTTTTAAAACTGTGTTAAAAATATCATATAAGGTAGGAGGCATATAGGTAGAATTTTTTGTTCCTGTTTTCAGAAGCGGTTATATTCTGGGAATGGAAGATGAATAGACATATCGGGAGTAGTATAAACTATACATGACTACATTCTTCTGTCTTTGTAATTGACAACTAAACCTTCTTTTCAAAATCACTTTTTAAAGCAATACCTTAATATTCCTATCTGAAAAAAAAGACACTTTTCTGAAGTTGGTATAAATAAGTCAAGATAAATTTGACAACTGGCTTGGTTGAAAATCAGAAGCCTAATTTTCATATTCTCAGGACTAGTATGCATATACAAACAAGATTTCTTTTTTCCTTAATCCCTTTCAAACCCAAAATGACTTATCTTTTTTTTTTTTCAATTGGATTCTATCCCAAAGTATATTTGGTAGAATATTATGAACAAAAGTGTAGCACTTTAGAATTCATGCATCCTAAATATTGATTTTATGTTATTTGTTCTGGCACGAATATAAATAATAAATGCATCAATATTTATTAATGAAATAATTTTTGTATGAATCTGGTTGTTTAAAACATAGTTTAAATATTGTACAAGACACATAGGGATGGGAAATAATGAACTTACATTTCATAAGGCATTCTAATTATGATAAACATTGTAATAATACAATACTCACTGAAAAACTAACCAACTCTCACAGTATATGGTTAGAAAGAATTTTTACTAAGAAAATAAAGATTTCCTTCCTTGAATTGGCATTCGAGGTTTTTTAAGACAACTTCTTCTTACACTCTAAAAGTAATGCACTAAAATATATATCAAGTATTTAAGAATGGAATATACATTTCTTAATCTCAAGTTTACAAACATTAAAACATATGTGGGAAATGGAAATTGCTGTTCATGATCTCATAAGTATACATATTAGAGATTGTGACTGTGTATTTATGGGTCACATGATGAAAATATTTTAGGGGGAAAACTGTACATTGCTGTATTTGCTTTCATAATGGAAATGTGAGTGTGGCATGAAAACTCGGAGGCTTCATGAAGATGCATTTTTTCCCTTCTAGAAACAGGAGTCTGAAAAGGGTCAGGTGCACTTTGCCAAACATTATAGAGTTAGGTGGCACAATTTGGAACAACCTAAGTGTTCAGAGGAATTTTTTCAAGCTTGTATCCTGATATTCATTATTCTTCAATTTATCTCTCTCTTTCACCTTAGCATGGAATCACTGCGAAATAGGAAAAGAATCCTCTTAGCATTCATTTCAGATCATTCCTCTTCAACCGTACACAGAGATGTTCTACCATTCTTGATTTTATAAATACAGTGAAGTATAGGCTATGCTAACAAAGATACTGTTTACTGTGGAAGAATTATACATAGCTAGCTATAAAGTTAGTGTAACCATTCTTCTGTGGGATAAAGCATAAATTATACATGGTGGTATCGGTATCTGGTTATTGAAAAAAACTTGTAACAAAAAATATTGGCTGAAATGAAATGGGTTCTATCTCTAACATGCTCACTGGTCTCTTCTGGGTACTTGTACTGTGGGCAGCTAGATGTCTGTCCCAGGTTCACAGAATCATTTGAAGCTTTATTTTTTGTGTTTGTCAGTCATTTTTTGCCTAAGGAGAATATAAATCTTTAAAGTCTGTTTTCTTTCTAAGTTCAGTCTGTTTAGATGTGAACTTTACATGTTCTCTGTTTGGGTATAAGAGTTTTGCATCCTGTATGTCTTCTACATGAATTCTACATTTGTATTATACATTTTATTGTGGCACAATTCAGGTAATAAGTTTCAAATGGAAGCCTCAAAACCCACAAAATATACTTTATGAACATGGTTTTAGATTAAGCTTGAATGGGCTCCCTTACTGATTAGAAGTAGCAATGCTATAAGCCACTTGTGGTTGCTGGGAAGAGACATGCATGGATCCCCTGGGAAAGGGAATTACACAAGATCTCTTGAGAGAATTGGGAATGTGAAGAGGCAAAAAAGGAAATTCAGAAAGGGAGGAGGAGAACATGAAAAAAAAATGGATGATTGAGATTGGAGAGAGAGAGAGAGAGAGAGAGAGAGAGAGAGAGAGAGAGAGAGAGAGAGAGGATATCTTGATTGAGGGAGCCACTATGGAAATGAGAATGACCCCACCTAAGACTCTAAGCAATAGTGGAGAGGTTCCCTGAAGTCAGATTGATGAATATATTTTAAAAATCACCAGGAACTGATGGAAGTAGATGCAGAGATCTACAGCTAAACACTGAATTGAGCTTCCAGAGACCAGCCTAAGAGAGGAAGGAGTGAGAATATGAGCACAGGGGTCAAGACCATGATGGAGATATCCACAGAAACAGTTGATCTGAGCTAGTGGAATCTCACTGACTCCAGATTGGCAGCGAGGAAACCAGCAAAGGATCAGAATAGGTCCACTGAATGTAGATGACAGTTGTGTGGCTTGGGCAGTCTGTGGGGCAGCCAGCAGTGTGACAGGGATTTTTAGAGGGACACTTTGGCCAACCTAGATATAGGGTGTTCCTTGGTCCTGCCTCAAGTGATCTGTCAGACTTTGTTGACTCCATTTGGTAAAGCCTTTTGGTTCCTGAGAAGTGGATGGGGGTGGGGTGTGGGAAGGTGAGAGAAGTGGGAGGAGGGTAAGGAGTGGGAACTGGGAGAGGTATGTAAAATGAGAAAGTATTGTTTTTAAAAAGTAAATTTTAAAAAATGAAAAAGATATTAAACAAAAAAGAGTGCAATGTTATTAGAGACAATGAGGAAATGGGGTATGAGCTTGAAAAATAGAAAGGTAGTAGTGGCTAAGTCATTGACAGCTAATAATGTGACAGATAATTTATCCTATTTATGCCCTCTTCTAATAAATATCTTTGTGAAATACAGAATAAATGAGAATATAATTTAAGAATTAAAAACTACTTTATTCTGGTTGCTATATTGTTGCATGTTTCATCCAACTCCATCTGCCATGTTAAATACATGATTTGGGTGCTCACGAAATAGTAACAGAGTATACTACAGAAGTCCAATAACGAAGTTATATTTATGACATTCTAATTATAGAATACTGACTCAAAGAAAATTAATGATGTGAATGATTCCTGAGAAAAGGTACAAAGTATATAGTTTATATCCTAACCTGATTCATAAAAATGTCTCCATCTGTGATTGTCTACATTTTCTGTTAAAATTTTTAAATGAAAAAAATATATTAAAAATGTCTCCACCATAACTGTGATCTGTTCAGTTTTGAGTAATAGTAACAATAATGTTATTATTATTTTTGCGTAAAAATATGGGAACTGGCAAAGAAAGTTTTAAAGTAATGCTCTGCTTGCTTCACTACCATGCATTAAAAAATGTTATCATGAACTGTGTCCCCAAATTGTTCATTGCTAGCTCTTGATGGTATCATCATGGAAGTTTGGGCTGTGCGTCTGAACGACCAATGATGTCCACAGGAGTTAGGAGTCACAAGTATATAACATAAAGATAAAGATGAAAATCTCTTCAGTTTGAAGGAGAAAATGGAGAAAAATGGCTCTTAAAAATAGTTTGAGAATTTTATAATATATAAATCAAACCCTATTTCTTATAATTCTATAATTTTCAAAACATAGTCAATATAGTTTCAATGTAATCATGAATCTGTGAGATAATTTTAATAAAATTGGTTAGATGTTTTCTTAGAATTTATCTTGTTTTAGATAATGAGCATCATTAAAGAAAAGTTTATCCATATTCTAAATGACTAATATTAATAAACCTAAATATTCATGAAATATAAATAAAACCTTATATGTAGTATGTGATGATTACCTGCAGATGTTAAACTCATGAAAAAATTCCAAAAAAATAATGAATTCCAATTTCAATACATTCTCTATAAAACTATATCCTAGACTATGATAATTTAGGTTTCTCTTCATATAAATGTTAGGCAACCCTGCATGATATATTATCATCATCAAAATATATTACATGCATACCCTTGGTTGGTATTTATTAGTTAAGTCTACCTTTGGTATTATCTGGTGATTGTATTCTTGTAATTTTCTCATCAAGATAATTTTTACGTTTGGGCAGTAATTGATAAGCATCCAAGGTTTTGTCATGTCATTGCTAATCCTCTGTTTTACCAATCATAATCAATCATGTTCATTAAAAAACCAGCCCACCATGGTTTTCGTGAGAAAAAACAAACACTTTCTTCTTTAAGTATTTTATTTCTTAAGTCTTTCATTATAGCAACAAAGAGAAAATTGATGTAGATTTGATCTTAGAATTCTTAACAACTAGAAATTAGAAAAGTAAAATTGCTGCATATGCCTAATGTCTGTGATACTCTGATATGGTAGCCTTAACAGAGTGAGAAATTGCCTTTAATATATTAGTTCATCACATCATGTTGCAACTCTCATAGAACCAAATAGAAAAAACATTTCAAAAGCATTATTGTATTTTATATGCAAGTTTACAAGAATTTGCATCATTCATGTATTATGTGTAAAAGTGATAATTAGTTACAATAAATAATATTAACTCAGATTTAAAATATGTTGTATTATGGAGCGGCGGGCTATGTCCCTGGCACCAGGCCACCCACATGGCTTATGCCCCAAAATAATTACACAGAAACTGTATTCTTTTAAACACAGCCTGGCCCATTAGTTCCAGCCTCTTATTGGCTAGCTCTTACATATTGATCTAACCCATTTCTAATATTCTGTGTAGCACCATGAGCTGGCTTACTAGGAAAGATCTTAACCTGCATCTGTCTAAAGTGGGAGAATCATGGCGACTCACTGACTCAGCTTTCTTTCTCCCAGCATTCTGTTCTGTTTACTCCACCCACCTAAAGGTTGGCCTATCAAATGGGCCTAGGCAGTTTCTTTATTAATTAACCAATGAAAGCAACAGATTAGAAAGAAATCACTCCCACATCAAAAAAAAATACTTGATGGATCAGTCTGTTTTAATTATTATCATTTCTTATATTCAAATTTACTTTTAATTTTCTGGACAAATGAATTGACTCTTAGGCCCTGTTAGCATGACCTTCCAAATCCATGATTGCTTCATCATTCTGGCCTGGTTCAGGCTTGTTGGGTACACTTCTTGCCTCAGATCCCCAAATAGGAAATTTCCATAAATCCAGCTTTATTTCAGTTTGATAAGACCACAGTCTGGATGCTGCATCCTGGGGAAATAATCAGCTTTCAGGGCTTGGGCAATCTCTCTTTTCTCTACAGGAGCCCCCTGCACCAGAGTTTGTTAGGCAGTTTCCTACTTATTTTCTCTGTCCCACGCTGTGCTGCTCATGCCCCATCATGGCTTTCGTCCCCTTCCAGGATTCAGAAACTTTAAGTTCTGTCATTGCCTCCACACAACATAACTTCATTGTTGTTCCTGTAATCAACACATCTTCATAATGACTGTGACCTACTAAGGGTCTTGGTGATTTTTTGTTCCTGCTTCTCTTCCTAAAGAGTAGATTCTAATGCACTCAAAGGACAGGCTCATTCATTTGCAAAGTGAGACAAAACAAGACCAAAATGTAATTTTTAAAAGGGAGGAATCAATGTTTCTTGTACCCTATGAGTAACTTGCATATTATCTTAGAAGAGAATAAAATTATTACATCAGCATAGATTTCCAGTACAGGAAAAAAACTGAGGGAAATTATTACTGTAAGTTTTTTTTTCTTTAATTTTTTTGATGAACAAAACACACACACACACACACACACACGTGTGCACACACGTTTCAGTAAGAATTTATGTCAAAAGAAAACTGCAAATACTACCTCAGACATTACAGAATGTAGTATAACATTATAATTAGGTAGATATTTATACATGAACCCATGAAATAAATGCTCTATGTTTAAAGAAACAAAGACACAAAATTAAGAAAGTATTATACCTCTTTTGAGCTGGATGATTTTTTCTTACTTCTAAGCTTTCATACATGACATTTAAATGATGAAATAACCATTGTGAGAATGCATCTTCTCTATTGCTTTTGTTGGTCATTTTCTTTATTAATTTTCAATAATCACTTTCTAATAAAAATATTCCTCATACAATAATTACATAATAGAACTTTTTGGAAATAAGCAACTGAATGGAAAAATGGAGCTGAAAGAAGAGGTAAAATGTATTCTAAGAGAGCAAAGACAAGTTTGTAATGACCTATGATGTGCCAATTGCATTTACATACTGTTCTCTGAATTAAACAAAATAAACCCTTAAGCTTTTTTTAATTGAAGAAGCTCAGGTCAGGCTAATAATATGACACTGTCATGTAACTAATAGGTAACTCTTTAAGCAATTACCTTTCCTACCTCTGTTTTGGTGGGTCTGATAGTAATACAGAATCTAAATTTATATGAGAACTATTGGGTCACATGATCTTTATGAACTCATGCAGAAAATCTCTTTGGACTCTGAATGTTTCTTTAAAAGACTCTTATTTTGTAAGCATCAATAAAATACATATATAAAGACCTTTAGGAAGGGTTTGGAAAAATATCTTTTCTTATTGTTATTGTTCTTACTTTTGGGATTTTGTTACTTTTTAAAAATTAAAAAAAATATAATCTTAATTGAAATAGAATCTCATCATGTTTACTTTCCCATGTTTTCAGCAAATTTCTATTTGTCTTTAGAAACTTAACATAACTACTGTGTATGTTCTTGCTTAGCTAATAATTTTTTCATAAGGATAGCATTGAAAGTATGGCTTTAAAGTAAGAGAGTAATTATCATAATCTTTGCTTATGAAATAGAACTAATACTATGTAGCAGGCTTTCTATTGGATCCCCAACCAGTTCGCAAATTATTATTAGTTATGAATGCTCGGCCTTATCTTATGCTTGTCTCACTAACTCTAATAATTTAAACTGACCTCTTTCTCTTCATCTAAGCTTTGCATCAGGACTTTTTATCATTATTCATTCTCTATATTCTACTCCAGGCAAGACCCTCTCTCCCTTCGTTTATCCTCTCTTGAATCCAGCCCCCTCCCCCATTTTATTCTTTCTGTGCAGCAGCCCCGCCTATCCCTCTACTGCACAGCTATTATAGGTTCAGCTTTTTATTAAGCCAATCAAGTGCCTTCAATATGCAAGGTAAAACAAATGCAACACATCTTTGTATAATTAAACAAATGTAGCATAAATAAATACAACACATTTTTACCTAGTTAAACAAATGCAGCATAAACAAATGCAATGTATCTTTATAGAGTTAAAGTAATATTCCATAACAATACTGTGATATGGTAAGTAGATTTTAATTACATAAACTATGTTAAATGTATAAAATACACAATTAAAACAAGTAATACCATGATTAAGAACAATAAAGGTGCACAGAAGCTGGTTATTTGTATAATAATATTAATGAGAACTATTCTGATTTCTGGTCTACACATCCCTAGTCCAATGGATGCTGATTTTGTACTCTTGCCTGTTCTCACAGACATTCATTTGATGCCTACTTGCTATGTTTGGATTAAAAATTAGGAGCATCATCAGCAACTTCTATTCTCCTTGAAGATTAAAGACAGTATTTGTTCCTTGTAAACTAATTAAGCCTTTTGTTTTGTGTTGCATAGCCCAATGTTTAGACAGATTCTAAAGTGTATCTTGGCATCTTGTCAAGTCATAGCCACACACTTTGGCTCTCCTCTTTCTGGAGTTGCTCACCCTTTTCATTGGAAAACAACAGCAGACGACTCTCCCAAGCAGTCACCTCTGACGCTGAATCCTCCACAGCCCTTTCCCATATGCTGTACAGCAGAGGCAGCTGTTGGCAGACATCATTTCGTGCAAGCCTATTTTCCTCTTTTAAATTTTGAGTGGAGAAAATCACATTTATAAAAGACCTCAGACATGAAACTGTCACTCTCAATTGTACACTGAAATGGTACCAAGCAGTTTTCTTGTCTAAACATTGGAGATGCATAGTGATTGCTTTCGAAATAGAAGAAAACGGGTTTTATACAAGCAATGTGTTATAGTTTACATGTGGAGTGTTCCCACAGGCTTGTCTGTTTGAACACTAGGTTCCCAGCTGGCCACACTGCTTTGGTAAGCTGTTAGGGCCCGAGGAGTTTGAGCTCAGCTGGAGAACGTGGGTATCTTTTGAAGGTGAGAGTCTGCCCTAGTCTGATGTTCATTTTCTCTGACTCTTGATCCTAGAGATATAACAAATGACCCTGCAAGCTTCTGCCCCATGGGTGGAGCCCTGGCCACCATGTCTCCCCTACCATGAAGGACTGTACTTCCTTAATCCTTGAATAGAACTGAATCTTTCCATCCTTAAATTGCTTCTGTCACAGTGATAATAGCTAATACAATAAGCAATAAAGGCAATTCACTGAAGTAATGGTAATGTGTATTTAGAAAACAATAAAACTAATTCAGGAGAATGTTCTGCTATGAGCTAAGCCTTTTTCTTTAACTATATGCATATGTTTATGCTTATATTTAAAGAAATGTATGTATATTGCCTGAGAGTGTATCTGTGCCCAACATTAGTGCAGAACCCAAAAAGGCCAGAAGTGGTTGTCAGATCTCCTGGTATTGATGTTTGTAGATGGTTATGCGCCATCATGGGGATTTGGGAAGGGAACCAAGATCTCTGGTAGAGCAGCCTGTGCTCCTAAGCAACAATCATCACCTAACTGTAGTTGTTTATTTATTTGTGTTTGGGGGGGTTGGGGCCACCCTGGTCCCAAATATTTATTTACATGGACACTTATTCTTACCTATGAAGTCCCAGCCTTAGCTGGGCTTATTCTTAGCAAGCTTTTCTAATTTAACTTAACCTGTTTCTCTTTAATTACATTTTGTTTCTGGGCTTTTTACCTTTCTTTATTCTATAAATCTTTCTTTTCCTCTTACTCTGTGACTAGCTACAAACTCTTCAAAGAAGGAATGATTTGTTTTGACTCATGACTACAGTTCTTCATCCTCCGTTCTCAATTTTTCAGCCCTCTGGGAAGGCTGTGCTTGAGAGAATATTATGGAACAGAGCTCTTTATTTCAGAATGGCCAAGAAGTAAAGACTGGGAGAGAAGAGCACAGCATCAAATACTCTTCCGTGGAATGCCTCAGTGACCACTTCTCACCAAGTCCCATCTCTGGAGGTTGCTACCCACCTTTCTGTAGCCTACCTATAAATAAGTTAAACAATAGATGAGACAAAAAAGCTCATGATCCGATCACCTCCCAAAAACCTGACCAGTATACACTGCTTCATTCAGTAACAACATTTCAATACATAAGCCCAAGTGTTTCACTTCTCATAATAAACATAGAATTTAGAGCTCTTAATATATCAATAGCGGAAGTGATGACTCTGAACCACAGAGGAATTGTACAATCCATTCAAACTTACCATTCAATTATCTGCTATCAGTGATTTTCAGCTTGGACTGTCCTAATGAAATAATATATAAGTAGCTAAGGTTAAAAGCATGTGATTAAATATCAACAAAATTTTCTATATTCTGATATCTCTCTCTTTGGCTTGTAATGATCTTCTTGTGTCTTCACAAGATAAGAGTCACACCAAAATCTGTAAGATTACAGAGGACATATGTAGTCTTTAAACTGCATTATTCTAACTAGCTTATTTCTGTGGAAATAAAAATATCAGTCAGAATATATAAAAATAAGAGATAATAACAGAACTTCAATTGTACATTTTCCTTTTGCGCTAAGTCATATGAATGTCTAAACCAATTTTTATCACAAGTTCTATAATTTTATTAAATATAAAGTTTATTTCCAATTATTGTCACCACTTTTGTATATATACAATGTTTCTAACCACATTATATTTGATTCCTTGATTTACTTGAGCCTAATGTGCTGTAGAATATCTGTTTACTAGGCAAAGGTGTGTTACATTTGTTTATGCTGCATTTGTTTAACTGTGTAAAGATGTATTGCATTTGTTTTACTTTGCCTTCCTAATGCATCTGATTGGGCTAATAAAAAGCTGAATGGCCAAAAATTAAGCAGTAGAGAGATATGCAGGGCTGGTTGGCAGAAAGAAAAACAGAAAAATAGGAGATACCCTGGGCCAGCCAGTCAACCAGCAACCTGCCTGACAGACGTGGAGAAAGTAGGAAAGAAGAACATAGAAAATGAAAGAAAAGAAAAGCCCTGAGGCAAACGTATATGAAGAGAAACAAATTAATTATAATAGCTAGTGGAATAAGCCTAAACTAAAGCCAAGCATTCATAAGTAATAATACGTCTCCATGTCATGATTTGGGGACTGGTGGTAAAGAAAGCCTGCTACTCTAATGTATATATCTGACATGAAAATATTAATTTAATAAATACTTAATTTCAAAAAAGTTAAAATACAACTTTTAAATTGAGATTGTAAAATATAAGCTCACCTGTAATATAATAAAGTAAATTTACATATGAATATTTAATTATAGGTTATAATATTTGTAAGGCCATAAATCTTTCTAAGAATACTACAAAATCAGGGTGCTTATATTGTTAAATAAAGGTATCTATAGCTCACATTTCAATTTGTGTAATCCATTAGGGGTATCTCTAGGTAAATGAAAGAGAGCTGAGATTTTGAGCAAAGAATAATGTAATTCATGTAATTGGGAACTCACCAAGGCCAGCTGGATGGCTCTGAAAAAGCCTGGGATAAAACCGGACTCGCTGAACATAGCAGACAATGAGGACTACTGAGAACTCAAGAACAATGGCAATGGGTTTCTGATCCTACTGCATGTACTGGCTTTGTGAGAGCCTAGGCAGTTTGGATGCTCAACTTACTAGACCTGGATGGAGGTGGGGGTTCCTTCGACTTCCCACAGGGCAGGGAACCCTGATTGCTCTTTGGGCTGACCAGGGAGGGGGACTTAATTGGGGGAGGGGGAGGGAATTGGGTGGCGGGGAAAAGACAGAAATCTTTAATAAATAAATAAATTTAAAAATAAATAAATAAATAAAATGAAAAAAAAAAACAGAAAATCTTAGTGATACAGAAGCAAAGGATTGCTCCTGCACATGCCAGCATCAGAGGAAGCATTATTTCTGCATCCACCACCATGGGTGGGAGGTTCTTACCCCTCAACATCCTCTCTCCTGTCACTAGGGTTTTCTGCTTCCTACTCCTCATACTGTCACAGTCATTTCATTTCCAGTCTGTTCACCAAACTAATCACTGATGTATCTATGGATGTCCTTACTCACAGAATGCATTAGTGTTTGCGGTGATTTCTCATTGGGTCTGAGGACATAAAGCACAGCAGTAGAACAATCCCAAAGTAGTTTAACAACCAGAGAAGCTTTTAAGCAGGTATAAATAACTGGCAGGCTCCTCCATGCTTACATGAAAGTAGATCAATAAGCATGGATTTGGTTAAGATAAAACTTAAGAAAAACAAGGACATGTTTGAGAATCTGTTCTTTATTTTTCTCTAAGGTAATGTTGAGAGAAAAAAAGAACAAAAAAGAAAGGAAAACAGAAGGAAGGACAGAAGGAAGAAAAATCAAATCAGGAGGTGTATCAATTAAAAAAAACAGTTGTTTAAAGGACTTGACTTTTGAAGATAATAAAGACAGTTTTTTTTTTCTGGAGTACCCTGCAGGTACAAGAATGACATAGTTAGCCAGAAGATAGATCCATATCTATTCTTCATTTCTTTTTCTAAATACTAAGAAGGAAGGTACATTCTCATGGGTTAGCTGATTTCTCAAGGATTCAGGCCTTAATGAACTTCAGTTTCATTCACTCCCTGAACAAAGGTGTTGCAGAGCCAATGCAGGCAACAGGACAATCTGTCCAAAAGGCAACCTACGGACTGGGAGAAAATCTTTACCAACCACGCAACAGACAAAGGTCTGATCTCCAAAATATATAGAGAACTCTAGAAACTAGACTTTAAAATCTAATTAACCCAATTAAAAAATGGGGCACTGAAACGAACAGAGAATTCTCAGCAGAGGAAGTTCAAATGGCCAAAAGACACTTAAGGTCATGCTCAACCTCCTTAGC
>NC_022030.1:39845919-39859265 GCF_000317375.1 Microtus ochrogaster
TGGGGGGAGGGGGAGAAGGGTGGGAGGAGGGGGGTAAGGGTGGGAGGAAGGGGAGGGAAATGGGAGGCTGGGAGGAGGTGGAAACTTTTTTTTTTCCTTTTATCAATAAAAACAAAGAATTTAAAAAAAAAAAAGAAAAGAAAAGAGGCTAACCCCTTATGGAGGATAGTGCATCTCTAGGTGGCTGTACCCTTTGCTTTTGGAAAGACAAAAGAAGTTTCTGACACTGAATCTCCTTGAAGCCATGGTGAAAATTTTCTCTTTTAATGGTTGTTCCAGTTGAGTTCTGTTTGCTACAGTGGTCCATTGGCACAAACAACAAATTCGTTTTTCAAAGTTTCCTATTAGCAGCAAGCTCACAAAGTCATTTTGTTTGGAAAGTAAAAGCTACACGACTTAAAAGCCTTGCTTTTAGATTTCAATTCACTCTAACAAGCAGTCTTTGTTGACTTCTATTCAATGCCATGGTCAGCACTGAGAGCTGGAACATGCATTTGAAAAATTGGAGGCATTTCCAAATTTTAGAATTAAGTTGCAAATTTAAGAGGAAGATATAAGTTTGCTGAAGATTACATAGCAGAGAGATTAAAATAATAGCTCTCTTATGCAACAATATTATGACCATTTTACCTCCAGCTCATTGTCCTGAGGCTATTTGTCTGCCTGGCTAATTTCTGAGGTAATATTTGTAATAGCTAGCATATATTAAACACAATTTCTATAAACTGTTTTATCTTACAATGCTTACAACAGCTTTGCCATAGAGGTATTGTTATGAAGACTTCAGAGACCTAAAAGCTTCATCAAGTTTACACAACTAGTAAGGACAAAGGCTAGATTTCAAGGTCAAAGTTTCCTGTTGGGCCAGCCCACATCCCTCAGCCCATATAGTCCAAACTCATACTTATTTTCATAACAAAGTTTCAGAACAATAAAAAATGTTATGTAACAGATTTTTTTTCTAATGGCTTAAAGCCAGAAACAATAAAGAACTGACATGATTATACAGTCCTATGAGAAAGATTAACACTTAATTTACAACTTTAGATATCAATCTCTATGATCCCGACAGATCAATATTAGTTTAGAGTGTGTTACTGAGTTCTTTTACGCATTGGGAAATCCTATTGCCTTTGAGCTGTTTCCTGAGATTCTGTTTGCGTGTGGCATATATGTCTTAGCCTGTGATCTGAATCAGTTTCCTTTTGAAATATTTCAGAATATTTGTCCATTGAAACAGCTTTAAAATATGTAGAAATATGTATTACAGATACCTGAAATATGTGGGAAAATATATTATAACTTCTAGAAACATAATAGCATTAAATCAAGGTACTGTGTATTGCCTTTAGATTTAAAATATCTAATAATTTTGCAAGAAACAAATATTTTTATTAAGCCCTCTAGAAAGGTAACTAATTTAAGAGATCTTATTTGATTATTTGTGAACATTTGTTTCTTGTATCATATTCTTTGGGTAAGCAAAAGTTCTAACCATTTATACACTATTTGTAACTTCTACTGTAGCAAATTGCACATCTTGTCAATTAGGAGCTAGAAACACTCTCCATCCAATAAGCACTGCATAATTGTTATTGCTTCTTGATAAGAACCGTTTCTTTTCACCCTGAGTTTGTTTCCATTACAGTCTCCCTAATAGTAATGTACATCCCTTACTGGAATCAACAAGGGGTTTGAATTTTTTGGTAAGAAGAGTCCCTCCTGAATGGGATTGGAGGGATTCAAGGAGCAGTGATGACAGAATGATTTACTCTCGAGAAAGATTGCTCATACAGAAAAGACTCCAATTTCCCTTTAGTGCTCATTGTATATAGAACACTAACAATGATCATATACCAGCTAAATAAAACACATTTTTGTAATTAATGAAAAAATGTTGCCTTTTAGGCCACGTGATGTTAAAGAACTTGAAGTTAACAATTTAGTCAAAGCAAGAGTGACTGGTATAATGTTCCCAGGTTGACTCTGTGGGATAGGGATGCTTGCAAGTTGTATTGTACCAACCATGGTCAGTTTTACTAAGTTAGTCCACCTTTCTTTCCTTTTTATTCTTATGTTCATACTCCAAGGACTTTGAGCTCAGGAAGATCAGTAATAGCTACAGTTCCAATGTGATAAATATTGTACTAAACAGCCATATAACCATTAAATTTGTGTCTACAAGGAATGTAGACTAATTGTATTTTTGTAGACATGCCAATATACATTTTCATCTGTAGATTGACTGAGCATTTTTATGTCACATCATTGTAGTCTAACAATGAATGATACCTGTATTTCTTTAACTAAATTCACACCTCAGGTTTAAGGAATATCTCCTAAAACAAAATCCATTATTTAATTTTAAGAATATACACGACTTTTAAAAATAAATAATACTTGTATTCAAATAAAATTCTAACACTTTGTGATCCTCTGTTATTAATCCAATGAGTATGAATATCATGTGGAAATTAGTATATTAGGAGCTGACAATTAGAATTAAATAACTTATTTTTATTTAAATGACTATACACACAACCTGTCAAGTTGATTTCCTTCTTTCTTAACACAGACAATTGTTTGTGCTTTTTCAGTCTATCCGAGAAGTCACAGGCTACGTCCTGGTGGCCCTCAACCAGTTTCGGTATCTTCCTCTGGAGAATTTACGCATAATTCGAGGAACAAAGCTCTATGAAGATCGCTATGCCTTAGCGATATTCCTAAACTACAGAAAAGATGGCAACTTTGGACTTCAAGAACTTGGATTGAAGAACCTGACTGGTAAGAAAAATTTGACACTAATGCATAACATGATATATTGCGCTCATGAGCATACGTGAGGTTTCTGACATTCAGGTGTGGAAGTGTCTGGGATTCCTAAGTCAGTGGTATGCACTCATTTCATGAGAAATGATGCCTCTCTGGTATCCTCATTTTTATTTGCAGATGTAAGTGCCAGATGGAAGATAGCAGAATGTTGTATCTCAGCTGAACAGAAGTACACACTCTAAGAAAAGCTCAGCCAACTGCAAACAGAGATAGGAAACAGGTGTAAGAATGCTGTTTGGTGGTCTCAGGTGAATGGTGGACCAGATCATCAAACCTCTGCGATAAAAACACAGTGCTCATGCCTGTCAGAGCTTAGCGGTGCCCAAGCTATTACATCTAGTTCAATTAATCTTTAGATTTTTTTTAAAGAGGATCACTGAGTTTAGGGAAACAGTCTAATGTTTCAATTTCTCCCATTTAGTAGTTCACTGAATACCATCACTAGTTCTCAGCATACTTTGGGGCCATCCGTGAGAGTTTCTCAGCTTTGCAACAACATGAAATAAACTAGATTAACATCTAGATAATAAACTTTGCAGCAATTCTTTTTTAGTTCATGCTTGTTAAAGCTCATATAAACTCAGATGGAATACTATTTTAAATAATCAAGAATTTTACCAAATATATCTAAAATGCTCCAAATAAAACATTCAAACCTACCAGTAGCTCACATTATTAAGTTACTTAAAATTATTAACATATATGCATGTACTATATTAAATATATAGTGATTTATGCTGATGATTATGTTTATTTTGAGTGCATTCAGTGAAGTTTGTGCACCCTGAAAAAATTAAATACTTTGAGGGAGTTTTCCATAAATATGATTAGCAATGATAACTTATTGAGACAGCTTTCTGATATGCACAATATATGAAGTAGGATACAGGCTTAAAGATAAAAATTTTAATTTCACAAAAATCCAGATATGCAACATAAAACTGGGAAATTTGGGGAACAGAAATGAATAATGATAATGTCAGTTTTTAGGACGGAGTTACTTTAGAGTTGATGGAATTACAGTAAATACTTACTATTGGGAATGTATTGGTTTCTATACCAACCTTACTACTTCATTTTTTACAGGATAATTGTCCTACTGAAAGATAGCTTTTTTTTTTGACAAAATTACTACTAACATATAAGTAATGCCAGGAGGATGAGTTTTGAAAATAAGATGGTCAAGGGGAAAAGCTGACTGCTAGAATGAGAGATCTAAAAATGAGATAATACAAATAAAACTTACACAGTAATCATTGTGTGCCTTTCATGAATTTTCTATGATTATGTTAGGAATAAAAGGAGGAAATCCCTTTTTCAGAAATTTTTAAAATACTAGAATCCTCTTGTTATTATATACATTGAACTAGTTGAATTATGTTTTCTGTATATAAAGAAGTTGTTAAAAATTCCTCATATTCATTTCTCATAACATCATGACTTATAAAATAGTAGCCAAGGTTTTAAAATAAAATTATGTCACATTCAAATATGTTTTAGCCACTGGATTCATTGCATATATTAATTATGATTATGACAGTTGAATGATATTTCTTGTTATGCTAAAATATAACTATCATTCAAAAGTAATCTTTAACTTATATAGTGTAATAAAATTTCTGGACACTTGTAGAAATGAATAATTTATCTATTTACTTATTTTTGTTTAATTGGTTTTATGGTGCATTGTTTTTCTCTGCTCCCTCCTTTTTTTATCCTCTCCCATGATCCCACACTCCCAATTTACTCAGGAGATCTTGTCTTCTCCTACTTGAGATGAATAATTTATTAAACCTAAGGGATGGTTTCTTAGAAAATCTGTGTTCTTTAAAAGCTATTATTTCTTTCCTTTTAGCATGCGACTCAAAGAACTATGTAATAAGATAAATTGTGAAAATTCTGTGCATTGTGGACGTTTTCAGATATTTGATTTGTTGTTTAGAGGTTGACAGTCATGTCAAAATATTTCTGTAAGCATCTAGAATGGTTGAACCTTAGGTCACATGGTTGGCGTGATGACTACAATTCTGTTATGAACTGCACAATAAACACTTTCCATTGTATGTGATAATGCGTGAGGGATGCCTGAAGATATTTAACTATGCATATGAAGAGGAGTTTGGGGAAAGTTTTCTTTTTCTACCTTGGAGAGATAAATAGTCTGGTGATGTCTTTAAAATAAAGAGTAAATATTGCAATTCCATCTAGATAAGATTGGGTTTATGCTTACAAAGATATGACGTTCATGTTTGTATTTTATTGTTCTACAAAGGAGGATGATAATTTAAAAATTATATTACATAGAGAGCTATGAGCTTTGTTCTAATTATAATCTAATAAAAATAAGCATGGTTATTTAAACATCTAAGTGTACTAGCCTATCAATGTGTATTTGACATAATAATGTTGCTTTGGGTGTTTTCACTGCAAATCATAGACTGAACCTGAGGTGTGCTGAATGACAACTCTGGGGGAGGATTAGTAACATGTCTAAAGACCTTCACGGGATTCTGATTACTGAGGCTTTGGGTTTCCTTTTCCAGATGATTTAAAGCAATGTTACCAAAGAGCAATAGCACAATATCTCTTTAACTTTTCACTCGTCTTTGGATAAAGTAATTTTCGTTCATCTATCATATTATAAAAAGTAGAGGAGGAGTGAGACAGAGACAGATATTCTTTCATTGCACACCAATAATTATATTCTAGATTGGCTTCAGAACATAAAAATCGTAGTGGAATCCTGGATAGAAATGTGGATAAATGATCTGTGAGGGCCAGGGATGAATTGCAGATGGTAGAATGCCTGCCTTTATATTCAAGAAGCCCCGGCTTTAGTCCTTTTCTCTTTATAAAGCTAGGTATATTGATGTACTCCCTTAAGGCCACAACACACACACTAGCAAAGAGTATCAGAAGTTCAATATTTTTCTAAAGTATATAGAAAATTAGTAGCAACGCTGGAATACCAGAAGCCACGTCTGTAAAAAAATAGTTCTAGAGATAAAGGTGCTGTGATAAATATCCTGTATCATTTCGTTTAGTAAAAACTTACTACCTACTAAATATTTTCAAAGATTATGATAATTCATACTGAATCTTCTTAACCACCAGTTTTTTTAAGCATTTATAAGAAAAAATAGCATAGAGTGTTTTGCAGGTTAAAAAGTAGTTGCATGGCATAGCAAAATATTTTGGGACTTTAAGTCTTGGCATTGGGAAGATGGTTAGTCTGTGACATGCTTGCTGTATGAGGACCTGATATTATTCTCCAGAATCCATGTAAATTCCAGGGAGTGGTGAAACACTTCTATCATCTCTATGCTGGGGACGTAAAAAGACAAGTAGATCCCTGAGTTTACTGACGCAAGAGTATAACTTAATTGGATAGCTGCAAGTCTAGGAGGCACACTATGTCAAAGGAATGGTCTATGGACTGCCTGTGGAATGACACTTGAGAGTGGCCTCTTAACCTCCATTTACTATCCTCATATACATACAGAGAAACATGTACACACATAAAATTTAAAGACTTTTTATATGTTTATAGTATGTATTTCTTATCACATAATTTTAACTATGTTGACATTAGAAAAGAATGCCTTGAAAAAAGCACATTCTCTTCTTGTGTAAAGTGGATGTTTGGATACATGAGTACCATCTTTATGTTTGTTAGTGATTAGCTGCTGTCTGAGTGTATATAAATTAACTCTCCTCTTAAGCACAGTTAAGCTTGATGTTCACCGAAAGCTGTTCCATGGGTTTGATATATTGCTGATGTATAGAAAGGGAATCTCAATGAGGAAATCTTTGACTTAGATTAGCCTGTAGGAATGAGTGGGATCATTCTTCTCAGTTGTGTTAGTTCAGATGGGAGAACCCACCTTTATACAGTGGGATAAGCCCTTGACTGAATAAAATTCAGAAAACATGCTGATTAGTATTAACACGCAAACATTAGTTCAGTGTTATCTGAACTCGACTTTGGATTTAGTGTGGTCAGTTCTCTTGATCTCCTGCTATTGTGATTTCCCTACTAGTATGTATTATAACCTCAAGTTTAAAGCTCAAATAAGCTCTTCCCCTCAAGTTGTTTTCATGAGGGTATTATTATACAGCATTGGGAAACAAAGCCAAAAGGCTGATGAAGGCTTTATTACCTATATATTTCATTCTATATATAACATGAAATATACTTAAACTGTAGCATCTCCCACCATGCTTAAACAGAAAAGTATGTTTAACAGTGCCAATAACATTTCTGTGATTGATTATTACTGAGACGAGAGTAGAGAAAAGAAGGTTTCTAGGCAAAGAATAGACTACGTAAATCCCAGCATCATCTGGCTGTCCTGCTAACACAGCATATTCTTTTCTGCATAGAGGAAAGACATGGTTTGACCAGGGTACAGAGCACCAACAATTGGGTCTAAGTCTCTAGAAGTCTTTCAGAATGTCACTTCTATGTAGTAAGGAGGCAGCTCGTTCATTTCCCAGCTGCCCAGACTCCCAAAATAACCACACAGAAACTGTATTAATTACATCACTGCTTGGCCAGTTACTTAAGCATATTGATAGCTAGCTCTTACATCTAGAATTAACCCATCTTCATTATTTTATATTTTATCATGAGGCTCCCTTTCCATAGCTTCTCCTCACTCTACCTCCTTTCTCCCAGCATTCAGTTTAGTTTTCCCTGTCTAGCTCTGTTCTACCCTATCGGGCCAAGCAGTTTCTTTACTAACCAATGGTATTCACATCATACAGAAAGGAATTCCCCATCACTTGTACCTCTGAGGACTACAGACTAGCATCTAAAAAGAGATTAAACTTATGACATATAATAACCATAGAACCTTCTATTATAAATTCATTCTATATGTTATTAGAATGGATAATTTAACCTAACATATAAGATAAAGTTTGCATAAGATTGAATCATTGAATAATACTCGTTATATATATTCTCTTTATGTAATTCTCTTTCATAATTGCTAGCCACAAAAAATTAGGTACAAACACAAAACATGAAAACATATATGGGTATGTATATTGTACTAAACTTCATTTTAAGTAATTTAATTAATCTCATTTTATAAATTGTGGGAATATATTTTTGATTAGGTAAAATGAATAGGTGAAATTGAGGCTAATATATAGGTACATGTTTTCGATTAAGATCTTTAAGCATTTTCAAAGTGGTTGCACAAGTTTGCATTCCCACCATCAATGGATGAGTGTTCCCCTTGCTCCACAACCTCTCCAGCATAGGCTATCATTAGTATTTTTGATCTTAGCCATTCTGACAGGTGTAAGATGGTATCTCACAGTTGTTTTGATTTGCATTTCCCTGATAGCCAAGGATGAAGAATGTGTCGTTAAGTATCTTTTGGTCATTTAAAATTCTTTTGATGAGAATTCTCTGTTTAGTTCAGTACACCACTTTTTAATTGGGTTATTTAAAATTTTGTCTAATTTCTTGAGTTCTTTATATATTTTGGAGATCAGTGCTTTTTCTGATGTGGGGTTGGTGAAGATTTTTTTCCCACTCAGTAGGCTGAGCTCCCAGGATCCAGTTGAAGAATGGAGGGAGTGAGAGTATGAGCAAGGAATTCAGGACCATGAGGTGTCATCCACTGCGGCAGTTTGCTTTAGCTAATGGGAGCTCACAAACTCCAACAGGGAGTGAAGGAGCATGGGAATAACCAAACCCCTCTGAAGGGGGTTGACAGCTGGGACAGACTGAGGGGCTACCGATAGTGACACTTGGATGTGTCTCTACTTGCATATACCGGCTTCATGGGATCCTATTTTCTTTGGATGTAAACCTTGATCAGCCTAGACATAGTAGAAAGGGCCTTGGTACATGGCACTTGGGTGCATGGCACCTTTTAGGGTTGGAGGGATGGGAGGAGGGTCTGTGGATGGAGAGGGGAAGGAAAGGGAGGCAATGAGGTAGTAGGAATTTAGATTGGTATTTTTTTAAGTAATAAAAAAGGAAAAAAAAGATCTTCAAGTATTTTCCTATAATCACTGTTTTACAAATAATATAATCATTTCCCCAGTTTTATAGTGGATTATCTTAATTAGATCATTAGCTGAGATGTAAACAAAATTTTATACAAAAAGTAAATAACATGTGATGGTATTTTTGGAAACTCTCAATAATAACATAAAGGACACATTAAGTTTACTGCATTCTAGTAGTATAAAAATAGAATGCTTTGTGGAGGGTGCTTTACATCTCACTGATGTAAAACTTTTTTTCATTTTAATTATGATTTTGTTTGGTCCAAGTGCAATTTCTTAACATTTATTTATTTTTAATTAATTAATTAATTCATTAATTAATTAAAGATCTCTGTCTCTTCCCCACCACCACCTCCCATTTCCCTCCCCTTTCACTCAATCAAGTCCCCCTCCCTGGTCAGCCCAAAGAGCAATCAGGGTTCCCTGCCCTGTGGAAAGTCCAAGGACCACCCATCTCCATCCAGGTCTAGTAAGGTGAGCATCTAAACTGCCTAGGCTCCCACAAAGCCAGTACATGCAGTAGGATCAGAAACCCATTACCATTGTTCTTGAGTTCTCAGTAGTCCTCATTGTCTGCTATGTTCAGAGAGTCCGGTTTTATCCCATGCTTCTTCAGAGCCATTCAGCTGGCCTTGGTGAGTTCCCAATAGAACATCCCCATTGTCTCAGTGTGTGGGTGCAACCCTCGCGGTCCTGAGTTCCTTGCTCGTGCTCTCTCTCCTGCTCCTTATTTGGACCTTGATATTTCTGTCTGGTGCTCCAATGTGGGTCTCTGTCTCTGTCTCCTTTCATCACCTGATGAAGGTTAATATTCAGGAGGATGCCTATATGTTTTTCTTTGGGTTCTCCTTCTTATTTAGCTTCTCTAGGATCAGTAATTATAGGCTCAGTGTCCTTTATTTATGGCTAGAAACAAATATGAGTGAGTACGTACCATTTTCCTCTTTTTGGGTCTGGCTTACCTCACTCAGGATAGTGTTTTCTATTTCCATCCATTTGCATGCAAAATTCAAGAAGTCCTTGTTTTTTACAAGCCAGGACTTGAGAATAATATCACTGAATTACCCTAGGTTTTAGATGCATATGGGTCACTGATTAAAAGAGAACCTTAAAATAATACAATACCTATCTTCTATTATTTAAAAGTAACAAACCTCCTACATATTAGCGCTCACAAAAATAACCAATTTCTTCATGGGCAGACTCTGTGCTTGACACAATGAATGTCAAAGAACATCAGAATTCTCGGTTTAATGCCTATCTATTCCTAATAGCCTGAGCATCTCAGAAACTCAGTCTTTATCATGAAAACTCTGAAGAAAATGTTAAGTCACAGGCATTAAAGGAAAAAGCAAAGAGATGCCAACTATAACACCTTTCACACAGATGATACTCAGAAAACCATAGTTTTTTGGTAGCCATGCTAATATTTGAGCTAGACATTTTTTGTTTATGAAATATTACCAAAACTCTTCTGCCTATTCAGATGTATCCCAGATCAATCGTTGGAGCTTTAGATATAACTTGTTTAGGCAAAAACACTGCTTCAATCTCTTCTGATACTCTGTTGCACGTATTCTGTGCCTTAGATATGTTTCCCTGGCACGGAAAAGCCCAGGTTCTTTGTTTATTCAGCACATAACACTGTCTACATCTCACACTTGCTCCCTATTCTTCATTTTCTTAGACACAGACATTTTGCTTTCAGTCCTTCATTTCAAATCCCATCACCAGATTCGCCTTTCATGTGCCCTGATATTGGTCTTGACACATACAAGATATATACTAATTCTGCATTCTTTTTTTGACACTAGAGTTGCCAAGCATCCTGCATCTGTTTTATGAAAGGTCTTAGTGCTGTTTAAGTAGGGTCAATTTGGCCACTTCAGGAACTCTGAGTGAATAGAATGCTTGACAAAGGCTCTACTCACATTTATGTTATGAGACCTATTCTGAAATTTGGAGAAAGAATATCACAACAATCCTCCCAGCTTAAGGACAGACTTCTAGAAAATGATGAGATCAAAGCTAATTTGCAGCAAGCATCCTGTGAAGCAGAGAATCAGTCAAAAGAGTGACAGTTTCTTGTGAAGAGTCTATAATTTGTAGAAACGATTCCTCAATCAAAGCTCTTATAAAATACTGTTTCCTTGTCATGTTAGATAGTGTGCATTGACTAGAAGGGAAAGTATAACATTCTATTTAAATCTAGAGACAAGAGTTATATTTAAAAACGGAAAGTTAATTATGGAATCAAAGAGTCGTGACTGTCATTTTAGTTTCCCCCTCAACCACGAAGGTTTAGACAACGGAGGACTGAATTTCAGAAACTGAGTGAGAGGGACATGAGGATATCTCCTCATCCCTGCCATGAATTAGGAAATATCATGACCATAGTGTAATGGACCGTGGGTTGGGGCTACCAGGTAGGCTTTCCAGGTCATAGACTCATAAACTTCTTCAGTAAACCATTTTTAGTAATGGCAGTAAAGTGGTCTGCATGGGAGTGGAGCTACAGAGAGGGTTCAGTGGGAAGTACATTTGTTATTCTTTCAGAGAACCTGGGTTTGGTTCCTAGTACACTTATTAAGGTTCAAAACTGCCCATAATTACAGTTCTAAAGGGTCTGATGCCCTTTTCTGGCCTCTAAAGACTTTCTATGTACACGGTGCACAAATTTACGTGTAGATATATAGCCATAAACAAAAATAAATAAAGCAGATGTAAATCACAGCCTGTGTAACTTAGGTCATGTTCAGGGATTCCGAAGGAGAGCCAGTCTGCTAGGCAATCTTAATAAATGCATTAAGTGTCCTTCAAAAGATCTCTGGATTGTTCACACGTTTTGATAGTCTCTTACAACTGTATGCTACTTAGAACTTTGAAGCCTTACTACTATACCACTTAGAACTTTTAAGAAACAATACTGAAGAACTTCTTAAACATTATTTCTTGTTTCTAAGGTAAAATAAGATCTTCATGCCTCTTTTTCCCTAGAGAGGACATAATTTACAAGACAGGTAAGGTAATGCACAATCTCCTTAATTAAGCAAGCATGCATGTTTGGGGGGTTACAATGGGGAACATTTCTTCCTCAGGATCCTATAGCAAAAGGAGAGTTGGCTACTTCTCACTAAGGCTCTGAGATTTCAAGTATATATCAGTGAAGAAATAAGTATATATATCAGAGCACTTTCCCTTCCTTCCTTACCCCAGAACAATAGCATTCATTGATGATGTGAACTGTAAAGAAGTGACAAACTCACCTTATTGTGTGCTAGATCCTAATCAAAGAATAGCTGAGCTGGGGTCAGGACCTCTAAGTCTCTAGAAGAAGAGTTTAAATACTATTTAGAAATAACGCATCTATATTCTCAGAAATAATGAAGTGTGAATATCATCACTGATTTGCTGCTGTTCTTATCAGAGCATTAAGTTAAATGACAGAAGGCAGCCCACATATGTTACATCTTAAACCATCCTCTGAGTTAGCAGAGCTTATAAAACTCTCCATTTCCCCTTTACTGAACATCTGTGTGATATGCATTGATACTGAAGTTTATACTGTACAAACACCTCATTGTTTCTTTTGCTTTCTGTTTTACTCATTGCCCCATGTTGCTGACATGGCAAGCACTTCTCTTGTAATTTGATTATATCTGTACAAATCCACCATACTGCCCTATAACTGAATAGGGTATACCATGTACTAAAATCTCCAACTCTTTCTCTTTGTTTTCTCTTATTTCCAAGAATTTTAAGTTAATTACTCCAAGAAAGACCTCCATAAAATAAATATTAAATGTTTTGTAAATACAAATATTCAAACCTTAAATTCTTAATGTTTGTAGCTCAGTTCTTGCTATGACATTTGGATAATGTTCGAAAATACTATAAATACAAACAAATGCACACTTTGTCAGTAATGAAGGTACTTCTTTAAATTAAATGTAAGAACTCTGGGAATTCATTCTACTGTCACTGTAGATTTTTTTCTAAATAGAATTCACCTGTAGAATTTTTTAAAATAAAGGTAATGATTTGTGAACCATCATCTGCAAGCATTTATTAGTTGGTTCAATATTACTGGTAGAAGTTCAAGATTCTTTTCAAAAGTTATGTCAGTTCAAATATTCATTAACTTGGTTTGTTCTGCTTATATATTCAAATCATTGTGCTAAACACGAGCTTCTCTAAATTATCTCTACATACCTGTCTTCTCTTGGTAAATATTTTGTTTCTGGCAAATATTTACACTTTAGCTGGAGTGTGTAGGCATAAGGGAAGTGTTTTTCCAAATCATGATTAATATTATTTCTGCAGTTAAGCTTGTCTGCAGGACAAGGAGCCTCTATTTTGATGCTTTGTTCTCCTCAAAATGACTGTTCAATCTCTGGAGAGCAAGATATATTCCCATTGTCTTGTACAATGAAAGAACCAGTTGCCATTTGTAACTACTGAGTTAGGGCTAGTACAACTGAGGA
>NC_022030.1:39859365-39875348 GCF_000317375.1 Microtus ochrogaster
TATATAATTATAGTTACTTTAAATAGTCGTGCATGGTAAATGTGAGTAGTTTTGGTCAGTGTAGTAGCACAGGAGTAGTACCCAGGACAGGGGGCAATGACTGATAAAGAATGACTCTGATTCCTTCCACTGAATCCTGTTCAGAGGCACATTATTCTAGTTTCTGAGTGGCCTCTTACATAAACACAGTGACAACTTTGAGTTCTCAGATGTTTATAAAAGATGTAATTAAAATTATATATGTAGGGCTTGGAGAGATGACTGAGGAGTCATAGAGCATATACTGTTCGTGCATAATCTAGATTCAGTTCCCATAGCTTACATGCTGGCTCACAACTATCCTTAATGCTAATTCTGGAGGACTTGATACCTACCATCCTGGTTAGCTCCTATGCGTACCAGGTGCACACACCACACAAATGATGTAAATACATATATTTAGATAAAATACTCATATGCATAGAGTTATTAAAAGGAAATCTTTTCTTATATTTGTTATGATTATGACAAAATTACTTCATGTCCCTTTCAGTCCTCACTTAAAAACTTTTCATAGAGCCCTCTTTGCTCATATCCAAATTCATGAGTTTTTCCCATTATTTTTTGTTAGTATTAAGTGATATCCCATGAATTATCATTGCTATTATTAATAATTATAGAATTATGCTATAGAATTATATTTTTATATTAAAAACCTGTAAGGTAATTTATTCAATCTATAAAGTACCAAATTTTGACTTAAGAACTATATTATAATTTACACATTTCAGGGTATACATGGCAGGCATTGGTTCTAAATATGCTCTACTTTGACTGTTGTGATATTGATAAAAATAAACATCTTTAGAGTAGATTTGCTTTAATATTAAGTTTTTACACTATATGCATCTAGTAATAAATGGATCCTAAGATTCTTTTAATTGCATTTCTTTAGAGAGGGGAGAGAGCATGAATATTTGTCATGGCTCATGTGTGGAGGCCAGAAGACAACAGTATGAGTCAGTTCACTCCTGTCACCATGGGAGACCTGGGGTCAAGGAGTTGAACTCAGGTCAACAGACTTGGTGACAAGTACCTTTCCCCATCGAGACATCCTGATGAACCTCAATGTTTCATATGTGTCTTTAATGAAACAAGAAAAGACTACAAGATCATAGTTCATGTTATGACAGAAAACAACCTTGAAAACTGTTGAGTTCTGAACTGCCTTGACTTTAATGGATGTAGGAATATCCAGCCCATTGTGGTATCTTTCCCAAGGGGGGAACCCCTAATCAGCATAAAAGAAGAAAAAGTTCTCTGAAACGAAGCATGCAAGGATTGATTTACTCTCATTTGTTCTTGATAAGGATGTGATTAAGTGTTTGAGTTCAATCCTTAACCTTTCAGAAATAATGGCCAATAAGTTAGAATTGTAAGACAAATGAATCTTTCCTTTCCAAAGATGCCTTTTTTTAGGTATTTCATCATAAAACCAGAAATGAAACTAGAATACTGTGTGTCTGCATGCTTTCCTAGTGTCTGTTGAAAGGTTTTTCTTCACATCAGACTCAATTATAAACACACTATTGGAGAAGAGGCCTCTTGACCAAATATGTAAATTTATATGGCCCAATATTTTTTGAGATATAAATATCATAAACCAGGACACTTTAGTAATCCTAAATAAGTAATTACAATACCAAAGTAATGTTCTTTACCTGAATTATTATCTATAAACAAAATAAACAAACAGATAGCTCAAAGAGAAAATAGTTACTTAAAGACTCTCTCTTCAAAATATACTCTCCTATTAATTCACCTTTATTAGCTCTGAACACTGAAGAAGCCAACTATAGCAAAAATGACATCTGTCTTCTCTTCAGTATTTCTGAAAGTAAAAATGCTCATGATTCAGTTATTCCAGCTCTCAAAGGCTCTTTCCTCCCTAATAATTTTATACCACAAATTATATAATTTTACTTAGAGTGAGTCATTTTGTTTGACTTATGGCATTTTAGTAACCATAAGAACTTTGATGCATATTAAAAAAAAAAGTGAAGGAAAATGACCTGTGACCTTCACTGCCTTCTAAAGACATTCCTATTTATTCTGCTTTGTTCCTTGATGTCAATTTAAGGTTTGATTTTAATTAAAAATAAATTGATTTGCAAACAAGCAATTTTGATTTCAATCTACTGTGAGAGCAAAGAATTGAAACTTGAGTTTAGTTATTTTAAAACACCAGTCCTGGGATATTTTAGTGACTATTGACAAAAGACAGGATATATTTTTGTTTTAATGATAATCTCATTCTCTTGACTTCATGGTTTTATGTTTAGTGTAACTATTTTAGGAAAAAGCATACACTTGTGATAACCTCATTTGATCCTGATTATAAATGTGATGATGTTTTCTGTTATTATTATAACCAAAATACTTTAGATTTCATATTTCTTTTTGCTAACTCAATTGATTTGGAACAATTATTTGAAACAATTTAATTATTTGAATTATAAAAATTATGTGAAAGAATTCTACTTTATAATTGATCTTAACAGCTTAATCTATAAATTTATCATGTTAAATCAATAAACAAGATATTATGACATAACAGAATCTAAGATATGGACTCTACTGTTAAATATAGTCATAAGATAAATAATTAATATAATAAATAATTAATAAATAATAAATCTCGTTTACATTATAACAACTTTATAAACTACATTTTTAAATCATTAAGTAATACCTACAAGACAAATAATACCTTATAGATTTTCGATTTGAATCCAGATAATAAAACTCCTGATTATCCTTTTATTACCATGCTATAGAATGTCTAAGAATCAAGAGATCACATAGAGGTAACCAAAAATTGTGTGTAAGGATTTAAGGTCTGCTTAATAGGAGAGTTTATTCCTGGTACTGCAAATTTGTTCATTTCCCATAACTGGGGAGGACTTGGAACCTAGAGGAGAACCTGCTATAGCCACTTGCTGAAGCCAGTGTAATTTTTATTTTATTTAATTTTTTAAAAGGAAAACACACTATTTTTTATTTTACATAGCAATCCCAGTTCCCACTCCCTCACCTCCTCCCATTCCCGCAAACTTCCCCCTCAAACCAAGCCCCATCCACTGCTCAGAAAGGGTAAGACACATTGCTTTGAGGAAGGTTCAAGGTCCTTCATACTATATCTAGGCTCAACAAGATATCCATCCAAAAGGATAAATTCCCAAAATGCCAGTACAAGCAGTACAGATAAATCCTGGAGTCATTGTAAGTGCTCCAACAGTCTGTCCCAGCCATAGACTTGTCACCCTCATTCAGAGGGTCTAGTTTTTCCTATGCTGGTTTTTTCCTTGTCGCGCTGGAGTTGATGAGTTACCATTAGCTCAGGTAGACTGTTTCAATGGGTGTCTCCATCATGATCTTCACCTCTTTGCTCATATTATCACTCCTAATAAACTTCAAAGAGGTAAGGATGCATGGGATTATTTACATGATCCAGATGCTGCCTTCTTTAACGGAATTATTAGTTAGTTTTTTTTTTCAGTAAAAATGACATTTATTGCATATAATCCATGTATTTTTCTTTTTAGTCAGATTTCTTTTTGAAAAGTATTCTTAGCCGGGCGGTGATGGCACACGCCTTTAATCCCAGCACTCGGGAGGCAGAGACAGGAGGATCTCTGTGAGTTCGAGACCAGCCTGGTCTACAAGAGCTAGTTCCAGGACAGGCTCCAAAGCACAGAGAAACCCTGTCTCGAAAAACCAAAAAAAAAAATTCTTATTTTACATATCAATCCCAGTTCCCTCTCCCTCCCTCCTCCAGCTTCCCCAACTTCACCCTACCCCCCCTCCCAATTACTCCTTAGAGAGGGTAAGGCCTTTTATGGGGAGTCAATCAAGTCTGTCATATTACTTGAAGCAGGACCAAGGCCCTTCTCCCCATATCTAGGTTGAGCAAGGTATCCCTCCATAGGGAATGGGCTTCAAGAAGCTAGTTTATGACTGGGGATAAATATTGTTCTACTTCTAGTGAACCCACAGACTGCTCAAGCCACACAACTGTCACCCATATTGAGACACAACTGTCACCCACATTGAGAGGGACAATTTCTGTCGTATGCAGGTTCCCCAGTTGTCAGTCCAGAGTCAATGAGCTCCCACTTGCTCAGGACAGCTGTTTCTGTGGGTTTCCCCATCGTGACCTTGGCCCTTTGCTCATAATATTACTCTTCTCTATGACTGAACTTCAGGTGTTCAGCCCAGTGCTTAACTGTGGATCACTGCATCTGCTTCCATCAGTTACAGAATGAAGGTTCTATGACTTCCTTAATTGTGATCATGTAATTTTTAGTTTTGTATTGATGAGAAATACCTCATTGTTAATACTTTAGGTGGGATGTTGAAAGACTAAAACAAGATGAAGATTGGGTGGATACATTAATTTTGTGATTTTATAGACATGATTATGTTTTGAGAACTAAAATTATATAGTATTATCTCAAAAGGAATTGACCTTTCCAACAGGGCATTTGCTTCATTTTAACACTAGAAAATATAAAATAGATAAATACTTCCACTAGGATTGTGTTGGATTTTGTTCCCTGAACAGGTGTACCTTAAATAAATCTTACTAATATAATCTCTTTTAAGTTTTGACAAACTTGTTGCACATGGGTGAAATGAAACCAAAAAGCAGATCTAAAAGATCTCTGTGAGATCACTATAATTATTAGCACTGAAAAATCATGCTTGTTTTGTTAAAGCAGATAGAGAGGTATTACTTTGAATCACTTTCATTAATACACTAGTGAATGAAATATCCAATCCATTGTTTTATTTTTTATTAGGTACTAGCATAATAACTAAATTCATATCTTAGTCTATTCTGATAAATAGACCCATTTTTAAATATCTAAGAAGACATGACTCTACATCCTGTATTTTAAATAAAATAAGAGTTCCTTTATTCTGTCACTAGAGTAGTAATTTTTTTCTTCTTTAATATACATGATTATATTTGATGTTATATATGTATTAGAAGAATTTAATAAATGGCTTTTATAACGGTTTATTTTTAATCTCTCGGTCTCTATAGTCTCTGTTTCCCTCTCTCTCTCTCTCTCTCTCTTTCCCGTGTGTGTGTGTGTGTGTGTGTGTGTTTGTGTGTACCCTATTCATGTTCCTGGACAGTGTGCTTGTAAGAGTACATTCTCAGCGTCAGAAAATAAACTGTAACTTATTTTCTCTAATGTATCTTATTTGCTGCTGTTTACGCCATGCTCAATGTTCTTCAGCTTCCACAGGCTGTGTGTCTTCGTTCCCATTTTGCCACAGACACATAGGGATTGCAGTTGTGTCTCATTGTCTGTGGCTACCCATGCTTTCTGAATATCTGGACTAAGGTCCTCAAACTTGCAAGCAATTGCTTTACCCACTTAGCCGACTCTCCAGCCCTATCTTCTAGTTCTAACAATCCTTGGAATCAATTCACTTTAGGAAGTGAATGATTTTTGAACGAATCACTTTAAATAAAAGACACAAGACACTTTAAAATAATCTTTAAATCATGCAGTTTCTTCTAAATTCAATTTTTGCATGGTTTTAAGGTAAACACCATAGTATTTTGAATTCACATTGTATTCAATGAAACAATTATGTTGGAACTCTATAAATCAAAGAATAGACTTCCTTTAATACAGTGTATAAATGGGATTAAATAACAATAAAGAGCTCCACATATCCATCTTAAAAAGCAAGTCTGCAGAGAATTATAGAATGCAGTGCCAAGAACTCTGAAGATTGCCGTTTCCTCTACATTATTGAAATTGAGTCCCCAAGAAGTTAAATTATTTATAGAAGATGAGTTGTGCTTTGTCACACCATTACTCAAGTGCTCTTTCTAAAATATGATTTGACACAATATTAGAAAGAAGGAAATAATCCACCTATTTTTAAGCAAGTATATACCAAGGTATGTGTACACTCTTATTAGCCAATGGGAATAAATAAAACAACATAAATGTCTATGTAAATCAGTGTATTCATGTATAACTTAATTAAAAGCTCAGTTCACCATGTTTATGAAATATTAATAAATTTGATGCTGTGGCCAGTTAATCTAATCCAGAGAACTTTCCTTTTGACTTTCAAAGAGAAGATGGAACAGATAATAATAGTAGTGTTTCATATATCTATCACCATTTGTTTATTCATGAAAAGTAAAAAAGTAAAGCGAGGTAGGGCAGTGACCTTTGTCTGCTATCACTGTCCACTTTAGAACTGCGGTAACAGAACTATCTATACACTCCATTGTCATTTTATGTTCTTAAAAATTAGATGTCATAATGATAAATTTTTCTAATTAAAATGTATCATACTTCAATTGGTGCTTTATGGTGCTCAGGGATAGGGGCTGGAACAAGAATTAGTGTTTGGATCTAGTGCCTCTTAGAAATAAGAAAGCCTAATTATCATGGGTACAAAAATGCATCTGAGTTCATAAGATATCAGTCCCTCTGTGACTTTGCTGAATATCAGCAGTGCATAATTTAAATAATTTAAAATCACCAATCATTCTATGTATTTAATAGTACTGTGTAGGTAAAGGTTACTTACCTTACTTTTCATTGATCATTAAATATAAAATATGCAAAATCAAACTAAATAATACTCCCTGATGAGCCAGTTTCATATCAATTTATATCCAGTATAAGTTTACTGGAGACATTTAATGTAACTTTTTATTTTGCTTGCATATTAATGTGCTCCTCTGTGAATCACACAGTCTGGGAGAAACAAACAATATTATATAATTATTACACTAACAAAAATGGGATGAAGGCTTCTAAGTCATAGTGTACTTATTGATATTGTATATAAGCCTAAATATACAATCATGACTTCAAATAATTTTCTGTCTAAAAGAATTTCTCATTATAATTGCAAATTATTATTTAAGCTAACCACTTGGTCAAACTAAGAAGTGCTTTGGAAATTCAATTCATAAAATTTGTGAAATGCAAAAGACAGATAACCAAAGATGTCTACCTGTTTATAAGTGTTTAATAAACTATAGTCTACGATGCATATTGCCAGGTATAGGCATGTAGTTAAGACTTCTCCCATGCAGCTGGGGGGAATAGGGGAGGAAGAGGTGAAGGGAAGCAGGGAGGAGAACTTGAGGGAACAGGATAGGCAAGATGGGGGAAGAACAGAGGCTGGGAGCAAGGAATCCCCAGATTATCTTGATTGAGGGAGCCACTATGGGGCTAGCAAGAAACCTGGCACTAGAAAAATTTCCAGGAATCCACAAGGATAATGACACCTAAGACCCTAAACAATAGTGGAGAGGGTGCCCGATCTGGCCTTGCCCTGTAGTCAGATTGATGACTATCTTAAATGTCACCATAGACCCTTCATCCAGCAACTGATGGAACCAAAGGTAGAGAACCACAGTGGAGCACTGGGCTTAGCTCCCAAAGTCCAGTCGAAGAGTGGGAGGAGTGAGAATATGAACAAAGAGGTCAAGACCATGATGAGGACACCAATTGAAACAGTTTACCTGAGCTAATGGGAGCTCACCAACTCCAACCAGACAGGGAAGGAACCAGCATAGGACCAAATAGACCCTCTGAATGTGGATGGCTTGGGCAGACTGCATGGCCAGTGTCAGTGACACCACAGTTTGTGTCTGCTACTTGTGCTGGCATTTTGGAACCCATCCTTTTTGGATGGATACCTTGCTGAGTCTAAATATAGTAGGGAGGGTCTTGGTCCTTCCTCAAAGCCATGTGCCTTACCCTCTCTGAGGAATAGATGGGGGTGGGTTGGAGGGGGAAGGTTGTGGGAATGGGAGAAAGGAGGGAGTCGGAACTTGGATTGGTATGTAAAATCTTTTTGATAGTTTCTTAAAACAAAATTAAAAACATAGTTATAACAAAATTACACATATTATGTAACATACATAACATATATGTGTTTCTTATTATTAAAAAATAATGGCTTCTCCCAAGAAAACCAAAAGTGGAAGTAGGCAACAAGTTTGCTTTTAAATCAAGACACACACTAAGGTCTGATAAAAAATAATCATAAAATTTTATGATATGGCAAAGTTATAGTAAAAGTGTTCAGTGATACAATAACTATAATAGCCTTTCTTTTTACTAAGTATATGTTAATTGAACACATGAACTATGTGTTCTGAATTTTCCCCACTACATCTCCCAATCACCCCCTTCTTTCCAAAGCCTCTTATTCATATTGTTTTAATAAACTATATGTTACATATGAGAGGGAACATTCATTGCTGTTCTTTCCGAAGTTTATTTTACTTACATGATGGTTTTATCCTTTTCTTTGCAAATGATGTATTTTGGAGCTGAATATTATACATACATATTTTTATTTCTCTTTATACAAATACTAGGCTGGTTCTATACTTTGCTGCAAAGAAGAGTATAATATAAATAAACATATGCAGCATCTGTCTAGTGTACTGACTTCAGCTACATAACCAGGATTGGCATTGCAGGATCATACAGTCATTGCACTTTTAGCTTTTGAGGAACCTAAAGCTAATTTTCATCATGACTGTGTTAACTTGCTTTACCCATCATTGGTACAGAAATGTTTCTATGACATGTTGGGATTTGTTGCTTCTTCTCTCTGTAATAGTCATTCTGATTGGGAAGAGATAGAACTGGAATGGAGTTTTGATTTGCTTTTCCCTGATGACTAAGGATATTGAATATTTTGTCATGTATGTATTGTCCGTTTCTATTTTTTTGAGACCTGTGAGCTCTGTTTATTTGCCTCTCTATTGACCAGATGGTCTGTGGGGTTTTCTGTTCAAGCTTTGAGTTCTTTATCTATGTCTTGGTCATATATAATGAAAAGGTGGCAAATATGTCTCCTGTTATGTCAGCCATATCTTTACTGTAGCAATTGTTTCTTTCCCTACTCAGATTTTGAATTTCATGAAACACTATTTGTCAGTTCTTGTTATTGTTTCCTGAGCTATAAGAGTCTTATTGGGACAGCCACATTTCTGCCTCTACATATCCTGCAACATTCCATCCAGTGTGTTCAGAATCTCAAGTCTTATCTTAGAGCCTTTCATGCATTCTGAATGAACTTTGATGGAGTGAAGGAGAAGTAATCCAGTTGTCCTCTATACGGGGATGTATCAGTCTTCAGAGGTTTGAGAATTATGTTGTTAGTATCTTTGCTGAAAAAAAGATAACTATCTAGTCTGTGTGTTCATAATGATAAAGACACCTTTCTAGAAGATGGGAAATACAATTTGAACATATTCTTTTTCAACCAAGCAAGCACTGAGAAGTAGAAATAGTGGATATAAGAATTTAACACTTACTTCAACTAAGAGAGAGAAATTTAAAGTACTAAGTATTATAACTGTCTCTCAGTCTGAAAGTGGGAATTAAATGAAAATAGTGAAAAACTGTCTACCGCAGTGCTTGGGACCAACTAGATATTAGCTTCCCTTCTGTTGGTACAGATTTTATTATAGATCTTATTATACATATCTCATTAGAGTAATTGTAAGCAAGGTTTGCCCTTATTGATACCTTTTTATGGATACAGGCGAGCTGAGTAGAACATAGCTCCACCAGAAACAACAGTTTCATCTCCTTTGTCCCTCAGAGAATATGTATGACACTCATTTTTATTTCCAAAGTAAAAACCAAAACAGTTTTAGTCCTTCCATTTCTTTTGATTATTTAATAAAATCTACCATCTACCTTTCTTTCTGGAGACTTAAGATAAAATGTGACTCACATTTTTTTAGTGCTCATTTTCCCCCTTAAAAGTGGGGTCATGACATTACTCCTTACAATTCAGCAGAGAATGTTAGTGTAGTTTTGCTCCCCGAGCACTTGAGAAATGAACTTCAAACACTTAATTAAACATTTAGCTCCATATGCATATCTAGGGACCTCTGAGAGGGTTTAATTTTTCACTTTGTATGTATTTCCTCACATAGAGGTAACAATGTACTCTGCTAATAATAACCCCATGTGTTTACATTAGCAGTGTGTCATTAAAAATAGAACTATTATCTTTTAATTAATACCAGGTGCTAAGATTCAAAAGCTATTTAGTGAATTTTAGAGAGAAAATAAATAACATGAATGGGGCAACTAAATCTTTTTAAGCCAAGGCTTCCTTGGTGTCAGAAAAATTCCCTCATTGTTGTTCATGTCTTGATTTCTATGTTCCCCTCAAAGAACTCAAATGCCCCTGCTAGGTAAAGCTTCCAGTTTATCTGCGATCTTGGAGATTGCTTTTATACTGCATTTGTAACTCATTAATTATTGCTTCCTTTTGAGTAATCATTAGAGAAGAAAGAATGGATTTAGATGCCTAGAAACTCCATACTTCTATCTAAATAATCAGAAATAATACAAAGTATATATTTTATTTCTCCCCATTAGATGAACTTGAATTAAAATTGTCACCTTATTTCATTGATTAAGATCTTATTTTTATTCACACACATTTTTCTAGGGCTTCTGACAGTAATTAAAACATTCACCATCCATTGTTCATTTGGGAACTTGAACTTCTAAATAAATAAAGGCAAACTAGTAGGGAGAGTGTTTTTTTTTTGTTGTTGTTGTTTTGTTTTATTTTTGTAGCTCAATTACTATCACACGGCTGGGTCTCGCTGTTGGGGTGGAAAACAAATACAATATGTGCTGTCAAATCTGCGGTGATGTAAGGCACGCGTGGGGTGTCTGCTTGTTTTCCACTCAAAACATACAAAGTTGGGAGCCATTTAAAATAGGAATTTTTACTCCAATACAGGCTTAGGTAAAGTATCTTCAGGGCAGTCACTTCATGTACTGTGTGGTTTGCTTGATGTTTGTAAATTTTTTTTGTTTCATAAATATGACCATTGATAAATTAGACTCCAATTGCATAGATTCAATATAAAAGTTTTCAAGTAAGTGCTACAGTTTTTTATTGGTTTTCTACTATGAAGCTATAATGACTATGACTCTCTTGTGGCATTAATAAATAAATATTTAAAATTAGAAAAAATACATCTATATCCTGCCTCATCTATTTGAATTCTGCCACTTGGAGAAAGGTTATAGTATCTGGAATTTTATTCTTTATCTTAGGATATTGAAGTAATTTCTGTAATGTAATTCTACAGACCAATCTGTGAGAATAACATGTTTAATCAACTTCAAATTTTAGAAATCAATATAAACCAAAATATGTGCCTAAAATTAAACCAAAGACAAGGGGATTAAAGATACAAACATTAAGCTAATCTAAATATAGATATCTGGAGGGATGGTTGTCAGTAAACAACTGTTATCTCTATTAGTTTCTTTACTGTTGCTGTTGTAAGACACCATGACCAAAGTCCATTAAAAAAGAAAGGATTATTTAGGCTTATGGTTCCAGAGGAATAAGATCACTTTTGGCTGGAAGAAAAGTATGGCACCAAGCAGCACACATGTAAGTTAGAGAGATGGGAAGCAGAGAGCTTACATATTGAGCCTCAAGGAGGAAGCAAAAAAAAAAAATAATAATCTAAAAGTGGCTGAGGGATACTTGCTTATCATAAAGCCTGCTTCCTTCAGTAGTGCAGGGCTACACAAACCTTGCCAACAATGACGTGACTGAGGAACAGGTATTCAAATGCCTGAGACAACGGGGACATTTCTATTTCAGAATTCTACATCATGTAAACATGAAAACCTAAGTTCTAGTCCTAGCTCCCTTGTAAAATGCTTGGTATAGTGGCAGGTATTGTGGTCCTAAGTCTGAGAAAGCACTGACAGGTCGGTTTCCAAAGTTGACTTGCTAGCCAGCTGAATCCATCAGTCATCAGTCAGTTCCTGGTCCAGTAGCTGCTGTCTCAATAAATGAATAGATGAATGAATAACAAGGAGACTAACTGAAGTAAATGCCTGATTTTCACCTCAGGCATCTGTACACATATACATATACCACACTCACTCACACACACACACACACACACACACACACGATTGCAGACATTGGACACATATGACTCTATAAAATATATGTGTGTATATTTGCATGCTGCTTATATGTTAATATATGTGAGCTTGGTGTGTCTTTTCACTATTATGAATAACCAAGAACAAAAAGAATAGCTTATGGTCCAATTGATATTTGATTTCCACAAGTTCATTTTAAAACCAACTTTATGGGAATTTGTATGAGACTTGGTAGATAGAATGGCAAATGAGCCATCCATATGTGTTTCTGTCTATCAACACAGCTCTGAAATCTTTTGTGTGCCATGGGAAATGTGCCCACAGGCTGAAATGAGTGTACAAAGGCGCAGCATGGCGAGAACATGCTGCAGGGGTTTTATTTGATGTTGTCAAAATGCTCTAGGCTCTGTCTTGCAAGAAATTCTTTTGGTTTTCTTTTTCAAATTTTTTTTTTTATGTTTTAGAACACGTGGCTTTTTTTTCTGAACAATCCTGCCAAGAGACAAAGAATAAATGAGCAAATTACAAATGAATAATACAATCTCATTCTCTCTCAACATAAACATTTACCTTCTGTATTTGTCTGTAGTGATGTCTGCCACAGTAACATCTTAAAGTCATGTAACCCAATTTGGAGACTGTTGTGTGATGTTTCATTCTTTTGGCTTTGTGAAGCGCCTCACCACCTAGCTCCTAAGGCTTCTTATTAGTTATGAATGCCAGGTCTGATTACCATTTGCCTCTGGGCTTTTGTATTTCTTATTTGTGAATATCTTATGTTCCTTCTTACTCCATGTGACCCCTAGTGTCCTCCTTTCCTTCTCTCGCCTCCTCATCTTCATTGTTTCTGCTATGTATACTCTCTTCCTGCCAATCCCACCTATCCTTGCTCCTGCCTTGATATTGGCCATTCAGCTCTCTTTTAGATCATCAGATGTTTTAGACAGGCAAAGAATCCCAACTTAGCAGAGTTAAACAAATGCAGCATAGAAAAGTCACACAACTGAAAATCATATCCCCAACAGATGACCACAAACTATATAGAATTAAGAAATGTAGCACTGAAGTGAATGTGTATCCTTCGCAGACACCTATTTGATTTACTTTTTGTTGCTTGCTTGTAATAACAGAATTTTTAATAGATTTAAACTTTTGAGAATATCTACACAGGTTTCATACTAAACACAAATATTTATAAATACTTTTTCCTATATTCTTTATGGACTTCTCAGAGGCTGGAAGAAAATTTTGACTCTTTCACAATTTACACCCTAAGATGTTCTTTAAGGACTTCGAGATTAGGAGCATATATTTTGAAAAAGCACATTTTTGAAATAATGTTTTCTGTAAAACAAATTTATATTTTTAAAAATCATAATAAAAGCTATGAAGAGTCCGTGCGATTCACTTAATCCCTTCTTGACAACTCAGTGTTGATGGATATTAATATTTTTTTGTCATGAGTTATATATGTTTTGTCTTCTTCAACTAAAGATTGGGACCCCCAGGAAGATTCCCTGGCTTTATGCATGGTGCCAGCCCTGGAAAAGATGGCTCTGTTCTGAAGCGAGGATGAAAAGGAACACACTAATTTTTACCCAAAAAAGAAAGCATGCTGTTCAACCTTTGCTTGCACACAAAAGATTTCTTCAGGAGGGTTGATACTGCTCTGTGGTTTAAAAATTAGAGCTCTCTTACTAGGGGAGCCCGCAAAGCTGGCGTCACATAACAATGACAACCAGATGCAGTTCTCCCCTGTTCCCATGGCTGTCTTATTCACGAACCAAAAATACTCCCTGGGGTGAGAGGGTTCAGAGAACCAAAGGTAGGCTTTGCTGAGAACATATTTGCTCTTGAGAAGAAGTTACAATTACTATTCTCAGAACATTGAGAAATGTAGCCCTCGGTACAGATGAAGTTCATGGAAGGAATTTAGCAAGGTTCTGTTTAACCTGTGCAGAGTTCTCATCATATTGCAACCAGTCATCACTATCTGATGTCTGTCCAGCCAGAATCACTCTTGCTGCCTCTGGAATTGTGTGATTTTGTAGGTGGGTGACCTCTGTTAAGTGATGTTATTTTGAATGCATACTTACTCTTAAATTTGAAGAGTGTAGAAACACTTAAATGTCTCCATCGTATCTGTTTGAGTACCTTGCAGTTTCATTAAAAACTAGTGTCACTAAAGAAACCCCCCGTTTGTTTGTTTTTTTATATTAGATTGAAAAGTAGAGGGAGTTATTTAGAAAGGAATGTCATATAACCTAGTGTATTTTGGCCAACAAATACACCAAGTGGAGATTTATTCCTTTTAAATACAGTATTTTATATGTACAAAGGAACAACTTCCTTAAATTCTAGCTAACAAAAATCAATCAGCAGGCCAACAAATTGAGTTGTACAGGGCATGATGACATTTCAAGAGGACATAGAGTCCTGTGTAGAACTCGATTCTCTTAGCTCTGTTTGCTGGTTTTATTTATTTTTTTACACTCTACATTTGTATTTACCAGAGTCTAAAGATTATGTGGCTGTCATGGTTTGCTTGCAGGCTTTCTGTGGATGTGCAGCCTGAAATTCTCTCTGTTTGTTTTAGAATCTCATTATTTACATAAATAGAGAAGGGGAAGAAGCATTCTTATTTCAAAATCAAGAAGAACACACTTCTTCTGTTAAAATTGCTTGGTGTACTAAAACATATTTCTATTAATTAAAGCAATTAAGACAGGCAGATCTCCTGAGTAAACTGGGAGCATGGGGACCGTGGGAGAAGGTTGAGGGGAGGGGAGAGAGGAAGGGGAAGCACAGAAAAATGTGCAGCTCAATAAAATCAATGAAAAAGTTAAAAAAGCCAGACAGATATATGGATCCATATATGTTATAGTCACACATAAATGATTGTATATTGTAAAGATTATATCTACATTATATTTAGATTTTACATAAACTGTATTTATTTAAATTTTTTATTAAACTGTATCTACAGGTAAAGTTACTATCTTTTAAACTTATAATATTTTTAGTTAATAGCCATTTTCTTCTTGCCTGTATCATTTGTCTTCTACAATCCAAATGTATTCATAATTGTGAAACTTATAAAATGACATTTAATTAAGTAGGTCATGTACTCATTTATAATTGTATAAGAGAACAAAATCACCTTTATTAAAAATTTATACCCATTTAGTTTAAAGGCCATGTTCACATTTAAAAAAAACACACACATACTTTTCCACATGTGGCTTATGGAACTTCTCTCATTACATTAGGCCATTCCTTCCAGCTTTGGATATCTTCTATGCATTAATTAACAATGACATACAGCAAGCAGCAGCTTGACTGCTCGGTGTAGCTTGGGATAGGGCAAGTCCTGAGGAATGTGTATGTAATGAGTAAATAGGACCAGGATGAGTCCCTAGGAGCTGTCCAGACTACTGCCTGAGGAACGGAGAACGAGGGTGGAGAATAGTATAGAAAATTACAAAAGAGCCTCTTTAGAAACTATGAAGAGATAAAGGTGCTGCAAAAGACACTGATTTGAGTTAGAAGGAAATGCTTCACATAGGGATTTACACATAAGGATTTTATAAACCCAAAGGCAAGGTTCCTGGGTTCTACAGTTTTAAGTGTTTCTGTGAGCTGAGTGATGTGGGTGAGACTTAGGAAAGAAGGTGCACACTCCTGCTGGTCTGACCAGCACAGTTAAATCTGTATACACGGAATGTAAGAAATAGCTGCATAACAGTTGCTGATGTAAAATCAGTTAAGACATATGAGGTTATTCATGGTTTGTTGTATTCAATGGCCTAATTCTATTTTAATTAATTAAAATATAATTGCATCTCCTCTAATAATCCTACTCATATTCAAGGCCTCTTTTTCTTTAAACACTTATCTCTCTCTTTTTTTCTCTCTTTCTCTCTTTCCCTCCTTCCCTCTTTCCTCCCTCCTCCTCCTCCTTCTCTTCCTCCTCCTCCTCCTCCTCCT
>NC_022030.1:39875448-39876788 GCF_000317375.1 Microtus ochrogaster
CTCTCTCTCTCTCTCTCTCTCTCTCTCTCTCTCTCTCTCTCTCTCTCTCTCTGTTAGAGGATAAATCCAACCTGACTGTGTCCCTTTGGTGTTGCTTGTATGCATTATTTTACGTTTGACCAGTAGGTAGTAAATAACCATTTAGAAGGCTCATCCCTAGAGAATACTGATTCTCCTATTTCCTTTCAATTATACTTTGATAAGGGTAAACGACAAGGTATAGGACAGGATTATATTGGCTAATAGTCGATGCTAGACTGAGACTTGAGCAAATGCCAGAGACTGCTTTAGATTATTAGAATATTAGAGAAGAAGGGTTTGAAGTAGATGTGGTAGAAAAGACAAGTTGGTCAACAACACATCTCCATTCTTCCTGTGGATTGTTATGAGTACACTAGTACCCTTTGTCATCGATTATGGTTTTATGTATTTTATCCTATGAAATGAGTTTTGTTATTGTCTAATTTTTAAACCTAATCAGTTAAAAATTTCAAAGGAAATTTCAAAATTTCCTTGTCCTATGAAACTTATCCACTTTGACCCTAATGAGGACACCTACTAATGGAGCATGCGCAGCCTGAACCAGCCACCTTTGGTGACTAGACTAAGTTTATAGAGTTGGCACTGCAATGCTAACCCAGTAACAATCTATGACTCTGCCTGCAAGATAGGCAATAGTGACTCGAACTTGTGAGAATTGCCAACCAATGACTGGTCTAACCTGAGGCCCTCACAACAAGAGAGGGCCCATGCCTGACAATGCCTAGGTGGTCAGGATGATTCAAAGTTGGATGACTCAGAGACCTAGGGTAGAGCCAAACGTGATCCAGAATGAAAAAAAAATCAATGAAATGATTCCCAGTGATCTTCTGCTATATTTATAGATGAGAGCCTAGTAAAATCACCATCAGAGAAACTTCTTCCAGCAGATGATAGGAGCAGATGCAGAGACCCGGAGCCAAATATTAGGCTGAGCTACTGGAACTCCACAGAAAAGAGGGAGGAAGGATTGTAGGAGTCAGGTGGGGTCGAGGACACCAAAAGAACATAACCCACAAAACCAACTAAATGGGACTCATAAGACTCAACTAAAACCAGGGGCCTACGTGTCTCTGAACTAGATCCTTTGCATACATGCTGTGATTCTTTCGCTTTTGGTGTTTGTGGGACTCCTAATAATCAGAGTCGCAGTGTCTCTGAGACTTTTTTTTTTAATTTTTTATTGAGAAAAAGGAAAAAAAAAGTTTCTGCCTCCTCCCAGCCTACCATTTCCCTCCCCCTCCTCCCACCCTTATCCCCCTCCCCCCACTCCTCTCCCCCTCCCTCTCCAGTCCAAAGAG
>NC_022030.1:39882273-39894065 GCF_000317375.1 Microtus ochrogaster
TTGTTGGACTTGCTGTTTTCTTTGATCAGTGCGTTTATTTTCTCTATGTTATCTTCAGAATCTGAGATTCTTCTATCTCTTGTATTCTGCCGGTTATGCTTATTTCTGTAGTCTCTATTCGTTTACCTAGATTTTTCATGTCCAGCCAGCCCTCTGTGTTTTCTTCTTTGCCTCCATTTCTCTCCTGGTGCTCGAGTGATGTCTCTCCTGGTGCCTAGATCAGATCTCCATGCTGGTTGGGTAGCTCGTAAACAAAGCACCTATCTTGCTTGCTGTAGGCAGGCTATTGAAACAAAGGAGCTCTTGCCTGCTTGGATGCCCTCGGGATTCAGCCCCAGCACCCCGAAGGGGGAAGGGAGGCAGAAGGGGGGAGGGTTCTGGATGCAAACTGGGTGGGATAGGAAGACAGAGGCAGTATGCTGGGAGTATAGGCCGAGCAGGAAGCCCAGGACGTATAGGGAGGATGAGGAAAGTCTGAGTTCCTTGTCCCGGGCTGCTGCAGGTCCAAAACTCACCCCAATGATCTCTCTGAGACTTTTGTCTGCAGGCAGGGCAATATTATTTCTACTGGTTGCCTCGTCCAGCCTTAATATGAAGGTATATGCATAACCTTATTGCAGCTTGTTTGGAGAGCACTTGATATCACTGGGAAACCTGCTCTTTTCTGAAGGGAAGGGGAGCACCAGCGGATCTTGGGGAGAGTAGAGGTGTGGGGGGGGAGGGGTGATGGGAGGAGGAGGGAAGGAGGCTATGGTTGAAATGTGCTAAATGTGAGAGAAGAATGCAAAAAATAAAATTAAATTAAAAGACAAAAAGCTGAGTGAGACATTATGTGATCTCTCGGTTATGTGGAATGTAGTCGTCTGCCACATGTCTCTGCCTCCAATCACAATACAGCTCTCCCTCCTTGAGTGCAAGGGACATCCACAAACACCATTGCTTTACACAAGTAAGAAATATCTAACTCTGTTTTGGAGGCATTATGCATTTAAGGATTTTTCTAAATGATAACATAAAAACTATCCTGACTTGGTCTGTAATTGTAAGTGAAAATTTTCCAAGTAAAAATCCTGAAACTCGGACAGTGGTATGCTGATGGGGATCTTGGAGATGGTGGACTTGGACCTTAGGGATAAACATAAGGAGGTCACGGTGCAGAATGAAGGCAATATCTGCCTCTTCGTCATGCACTGTGAATGTCAAACGGTGCCTCTTTTACCCAATTAATGAACTGATTGATTAATTTACATGTATGTACATGTGTGGAGGATATGTGTATCTCTGGATGGATGGATGGATGGATGGATGGATGGATGGATGGATGGATGGAAGACAGAAGACATCTTGCATGAGTTATTTTTCACTTTCCACATTGTGGATCATGGGATTGAACTCGGGTCATCAGGCCCGGAGAAAACTCTTTCTCACTGTTGTGCTGTTCTACTGGCCTGTCGATCTCTCTTACTAACTTTTGTGGGGGTTTTGGAAATTCTTTATAACAATCTAACTTCCATAAGTTTATGTTATTTTGAGTTAAGGAAAAATTTGGTTTTGAGTGCAAGCTTCAAAGTAAGACATATATGTTATTTATTCCTTAATAAACAATGTTCTATATGGAAACTAACTTGGGGAACTGCTAATTCAACAGCCAGTCTTCTATATACAGAGACTCAGCTGTCTGGTTGTAAAGGTAATTTAGAAACTCTCTGAGTGTAATTCCTTTAGTCATCCGATATAGCATTATACAGCCTTATATGCTGTCTCTGTGTTTATGGTATTGCATAATTCTGAAAATTCAAAGCAAAAAATAGTTTATATGAGTATAAGGACAGTGTAATCACTTAAGTTACTTGATGTTTATTATTCTATGTGCTTATATTCCATTTAAATTTATAAAATAGACAGGGTATGATATTATTCCAATAAGTAAAATTGGGTAAGTCTGAAATAATTTACTTATTTAAATAACATTTTAATGTTAAAATATATCCTTAATTTTGGTTAAATTTCTTGCTATGTGGTTATTACTGAAACTAATTTCATCATGTTGAGGACATATGTGCAAAATTACTACATAGGTCATCTAAATTAAGAATATTTTCGTCTTTGACACATTCCTCCCATTCTACAAAATAAATAGGTACAATGCTTAGAACCAAATATTAATTGAAATAGATTAACTAATAAATTTGTGCCATTAATTATAAAATAAATTAAATATAAGTATCCATTCAGCTATTTTTACACTTATGAATAAAGACATTTTCATCTATAAATGGACTGCTATGTTTGCTTAAGTCATAAAATCAGTAATATGATATGTGGGCAAATCATTAGCTCAAATTTTAGTTTGGCTTTAAATTTAGTATTGCTAAATGTCTTAGCTAAGAAGGAATGATGAGAAGGAACTAATGTTTACTATATGTTGTTACATGTGTCAAATTGTTCATAATTGTTTATGAATTTTAAAAAAGTTTATTTGGTCAATGACCTTACTCTCAGCAAAACTGAAATTGTAATTTTAGGCATTCCACTGATGTGGGAAGGTCATTTGTCAATCTGTTGTTTCATTGGTTAATCAATAAAGAAAACTGCTTGGTCTGATAGGTCAGAAATTAGGTAGGTGGAGTAAACAGAACAGAATGCTGGGAGGAAGTGAGGCAGATGCCATGCTGCTCCTGTCCAGATCAGATGCAATGAAGCTCCAGCACAAGATAGACATACACTAGAATCTTTCCTGGTAAGACAACACCTCGTGGTGCTACACAGATTACTAAATATTGGTTAAGCAAGATATGAGAGTTAGCCAAGAAGAGGCTAGATATAATGGGCCAGGCAGTGTTTAAAAGAATACTATTTGTGTGTTGTTATTTCGGGGCGTAAGCTAGCCAGGCAGCTGGGAGCCTGGCAGCAGGAATGCAGCCCACAGCTTCTTCTACATTCCGCTAAGACCCAAAATTACCACTGCGTAAGTCATATTAATAGCTCATAAATGGCACATTTGTAACATTCCTTGTACATTTTCTTCTCTACTATGTTGACTCTAGGCCAGTTGGACTTCATATAAAAATGGTGATGGGTGAGTAATTAAATGAGTTTGTCAATCAGGCCTCAGAGGAGCAAGCTGGACAACTGAACTTTAGCTATTTGCCTAGAAAGACATGTACTATAAGCCCAAGGACACAAGAACATCATCATTCCCCCAATTCAGTTTCTTTTGAAGAAAATGTACAGAAAATCAGTTCTTTGTGATGCTTAACATGCCATCAACATTTGTGTTTTATTCTTTCATTTTATGCCCATTTCCTAGGAAATGTTTGGAGTTCTTAAAATTTCTAAGATTAAGAAATCTAAGAGGAGAAGCAAATTTCCTGAGGGTAGTTCTAGGTATAATGGTTTTATTAGTGCATTAACAGATTGGAAAGTGTTCCCTAAGAGCTCAAGTTTCCATTACTCTCATAGTGATTTTTATTTTACTAGAAGGCAGCTTTATCCAAAACATGCTACAAAGACTTACTTATTGTGGAAAATACATAAAACAAATAGCAACAGCAAAAGACTCAGAAATCAATGCATTTAATTACAAAAATTAATTTAAAGATGTACATGGAGTTGTTTGAAATTATAAGGCAAAAATGACAAGGACTTACTGTGTGAAAAGCAATTCAATGCTCAGAAGGAAAAAAATGATTTTTGAATCTATATTTTGGTGATTCTTAAGTGAAACTATAGTATTTCCCCTATGAAAATGTATACACTATATTAAAGATGAGTCTTAGGAATACACAAACAGCATGATTCTAAGTAGTACCCAGAAGCATATAGCCATCACTGCCATGGCTTCTAAAAGTCATCTGTGTAAAGAAAGAAGGGGGAGTAATGCGAAAGCAAGTCCATGTGTGGGTGTCCTGCTGTGCACACCATTAAGGCGTCAGTCTGGTCAAAGGTAGTGTGTATAAACACTGGACATGGGGCCAGGTGAGGTCTCCTGACACAGAACCTCCCTTCAGCTTTCTTTCCCCTCATGTGGTGCTTGGGAGAAAATGGCCCCCATAGGTCCATAGGGAGTGGCACTGTTAGGGGGCTGATCTTTTTGGAGTAAGTGTGGTATTATTGGAGAAAGTGGTCACTGGTAGGGGTGAGCTTTGATGTCTCAGATGCTCAAGGCACACCCAGTGTGACAGACTAATCCTGCTGCTTTCAAAGCCAGATGTCAAATTCTGAGGTGCCTCTGCAATACCGTGTCTGCTTGCATGCCGTCATGCTTCCTGCCATGACAATGGTGGGCTTAATCTCTGAACTTTGAGCCCATCCCAATTTAATGTTTTCCTTTATAAGTGTTGGAGTGGTTATGATGTCTCTTCACAGCAATAGAAACCCTAACTGAGACACCTGAACAACAGATCTTGCTGTCTTTGTCCCTTTCCTTTTTGGCTGTCTATAAAGCTTGGAATTCCTCACTGCATCTAGTCAGTAATATCTGGTTCCACTTAATTGGAGTGAATATGGAGTTTAATGTTAAATGCTGAATACAGCAAGACCAGTCTCTCCAATTAAAAATAAATGCATTACATTCTAAGTTGAAAAGAATACTGAGAGGAGAAAAGACATATATTAGGGAATGGCCATGTCTTCCCATTTCCCCCTTTTCCGTTTTTTTTTTTCTGAAAGCTAATATACATTGTTCAAACAAAATACACTTTAATCTTCAATAATGCGAAATATCTGTTTGCATTCCTTTATAGAATTTCACAATGCAGGCGTTTTTAAATTTCCTTCTTTTAAGGGAGATGACAGAAGTATTGGTTGTGTTTATACCTTTCACAAAAATGATCAAGCATATTAAGCTTATCTACCTATAAAATCTCTTCAGCAATCATGACAAATACAGTTTTTATAAAGTCAAAGATGTATTCATACCAAGTGGGTAGCTGTTACCTCATACTCTAACCTCTCCTTAATTTCAAAGCTCTTATTTCTTTTAACTTTGAGAACTCTTATTTATTTTGTACTATAAAACTGATCATTTGTGGCATTGTTATATAATTAAGCATTTTAGTTTGCTCAATTTCTTTAGTTACTCTCACAAACTCAGACAGACATCAGGCTTTTCTCAAGAAAGTTAAAAAAAAAATGGTACCCAAGCTTGGAAAGAGATATGGATGGATTTGGATAATGATGAGTCCCTGAATCTCTGGCCCTCTCTCTGCTTTGTTAACTTTTGTTTCACTTTCTTTCTTTAAATTGAATAACTAAACATTAGTTCTGAATTTTTACAATTACAAATATGTAGCTCGGCCAAAAGAACATAGCTCCAAAGCATCACCACCTTCTTTTCTGACTGGATCTTTGGTTAATTACAAAGGTCATTTGACTTGGTTACTTTTTGCACTATTTGAGATCTGAGAATTTGGTGCTATGTCTGCCACTATAATCAACTGATAATTACGGTATTCATTTAATTGATTTGATATATATATGTGTGTGTGTGTGTGTGTGTGTGTGTGTGTGTAATATCCTTGCAGAAAAAAGTTACATAAGATATTCAAATGATCAATTTTATTTTATCCTTTCTCAGATTTTTCAAATTTTGGTACCTAAATTTTGTTGGAAGGTTACAAGACCTGATGAAATCTTTATACTGACAGATTTTGATGCTTTCTTTAAAATCACACCAGCCATGGGAAATGATTAAGTTTCAAAAGTATCCCCTTTGAAGTTCTAGTGCTCTGGGTTTGTGTTTAGGCAGGAATGGCAATGATACTATGGATGTAGTCTAACCTTTGACATTCTTAAGAGACACAACCTCACAGCAAATTTTCTGCTCTTCCTATTGCCCCACTCCTGCCCTATCTCCCACAGTGATCACTGAGCCTTGGGATACATATAAGTAAAATTATACAAGCTAAACAGGTTGTAATTTTATGTTTAGGAACACATATATATGTAGATAAACAGCTATGTATGTATGTAACAACAATTAACAACAAAAAGGAGAACATAGACTCAAAAACAAAAAGCAAGAGAGTTATGTTTGATAGTTTGACAGGAGAAAGGGAAAGAGGGAAATTATATGACTATTTTATAATCTCAAAAAATAAAAATCAATTAATTTTAAAAGTCTAATGTGTATTATAGCACCTCTAACAGCAGATCAAAGATGCCTTTGTTTCCATTTAACCGATGAAAGCAAGTTTTATTCCTAAAATATTTAGTAAAAGCAGTCACACAGATGACAATGTAATGTTTCTGTCAGGATAAAAGCTTGAAATAGTCCACTCAAAACTTAGGTTACAGAAAACGCATTGAAAAACATGTCTACTTTCAGAAACACAGAAAAAAATGCATCATGGCCAGAGGAAAATTCTTGAATCCAGTTCTTACTTATCAAAAGCTCCTGAAGTTTAACAACTATATCATATACATGATTGCTTTAATAAAGACCTTAAAATTGTCTGTTTTATTCCCAATACCTAGTGCATCCACGAAAATGCTCTGAATTTACCAGTTATTTATAGCAGACTCATTCATATATTGTTTCCACTCTCTCTAATCTAGTATAAACTCTAATTAGCCTTCATGAGCCACCGATGGTGCCCTCTGAGAATCATTGCAGTATCCATTGCCCACCCAAGTTCAGTCTTATTAGAGAATACATTTGATCTTTTAAAAACATATCTTTGTTGACTTCCCTCAGAGCCCCCAATGCTTTATATTTATAGCAGAGTAAAAAGCAAACTCCTTCGTAGATTCTGTAATGTATGATCTCCTCCTATGAACTCCCACACCATATTCCCTATTCTTCTTCTGCCATCCTCTCTAAAGCACTCCCAGTCCAGGAACACAGCAAGCATTTTATCTTTATGTTTGCTGCTGTTTTTTTTTTTTTTCTCTCCCACTACCGCCTGTCCTGTGACTGTGCCATCTTTCTTTAAACCTTAATATAAGGGTTTATCTCTAACAAACATTCTCTGATAGTCTGTATTGACCCATAATCTCAATTGGTTTTATCATCACCCAATTCCTCCCATAGTATTTAAGAAAACTGTATAATTGCTTTTGTGTTGTCTTCCTAGTAATTCCCATGACCTGTAATTACCAATTTATTTCAATTTCTTGGTTATTGTGTTTCTATGCCACACTGAAGTAAACCTCAATAAATGTTAAAAACTGTATCTAGCTTATTTATTAGTATGTTTCTCAGCACTAGAAGTTGACAACAATCTCCTAATATAAATTTTAGGTAGACCATATCTTCATATACCCCACTTTATTTATTTTGACAACCATAATATATTTCCTTTAGACCACTCAAGACTTTTCCCTGCATCTCCAATTTTCTCACAAATATGAAAATTATTGATATGGGAATTTTAGTGTCTTTATTTTTGTCCATAAAAACATACAAAAATGATGAAAACAGTTCACTTACAACATTCACAAAACTGAGTTGCAGATAATCTAAACTTAGGTCATTCCACTATATAATCCTTTGTCTATGTCATCAAAGCATGGGTGAGTGGACTATTAAGATGATAGCATTCTGCTTTCTGGTCTGGCTTTATACATCTTTGGTAGTCATTATGTTAGATTAATGGGGTTTTTCATTTATCTTAACTGATGGTATTAATGCAATATTTCCAGTCATAAACATTTATTAACTACAAATTTCCCCAAACAGTCCTTTCATTTATTCTTTTTAAGAAAAGAATCAATGTCCTTATTGTCTCATATTAGTGGCACCATCCTGCCCTATGAAATTTACTGTGTATATAAATATCCTCTTCCATTTTATTATTAAACCTTATACATTGTTTTATATGGATTTTGTTTAATTATGAATAATGTTTTTTTCTTTCTAAATCTTCCAGAGTATTTATTTGAAGAGAATAGGGATGTTATCTCACTTACAGAAGTAATATCAGTATATTGACAGGAAGGCTGCATGAAGAGGTGGAAGGCTTTGATTTTATTTAGTAACATTCACACAGTTGGGCAGCCAATGACTTTGTCATTGTTTTTATTATTCCCTTTTATTACTTATCTTAACAAAAATTATTCTGTCCCTACACACTGCTTATATTTTTGGGATGCCTGGGATCATTCAGGTGCACAGTCTAAACTGCTGCTTTTATGAGATAGTGGACTCATATTGGCCAATAAGATCATTTCTTCAGACATATATTAGGGTTGGTTAATGGCAAGAAACAAAGGTCATAAAGAAAAAGAATTATTGATACAACTAATGCTCAGTCTGATGATTTGTCACTTAAGGAGAGGAACTAATCTCTCTATGTATAGTAAAAGGTGGCCTGGGCCAAGAAGATGACTGTCATAAATATCTAAGCAGACAAAGTTTTATATATTTTTTCATCTACATCTACTTGAGGTTGAAAACTATTGATCTGATTAAATGATGGAGGAAGGTCATTGGTTAAGTAATAAAGAAACTGCTTGGCCTCATAGGTTAAAACATAGGTGGGAGGAGTAAACAGAACAGAATTCTGGGAGGAAGAGGAAGAGAGCTCAGACTCGACAGCTCTGCTCTGTAGAGCAGAGGCCATGCTCCCCTCTCCCGAGCAAACACAATGAACCAAGCTGCCAGGTCAAACATGCTGAATCTTTCCTGGTAAGACCAGTGCTACACAGTTTATTAGAGATGGGTTGATCTGGATATCAGAATTATCCAGTAAGGGCTAGAGCTAATGGGCCAAGCAGTGTTTAAAAGAATGCAATTTGTGTGTTGTTATTTCAGGGCATAAGCTAGCCAGGTGACCAGGAGCTGGGAGGCAGGAATACAGCCCGCAGCTCTTACAACAATTAAAATTGTGTTTCTTAACCTAAAATACATGTTCAAGTTTATAGTATGGTACATATGTAAAGTACTTGTTATTATTGTTACATTCTTGTATGTTAACATTAAATTTTGAAGTCATTCAAAATGTGTAGTGCCAGAATGCTTCTGTTTTGCTATCTAATGAGTCGATGCTGAAAAAGATGTTAAATAAGGTGATAAAGAGTGCTCTACTTAGAGTCTACTTGTAAAACATAAAAATACATAACTCTGAATAAAAGCTCAGACTTTTGAGTAAGTTCAAAATTATAGCCAGAACACTCTAAACACAATTACATTCTTCCACCAAATATCAACAACTTGCTATTACCGCCATTGAGGTTTTTTTGTTCCCTCAAAGTATCTTTCATGTACGAAAGCAGAACTTTGGACATTATCCAATATATTTTTGCATTATAAGTTCTAAATGTGTCATGTGAATCCATTTGTGTTAGGTAAATAAAGTTTGCATTTTTGCTATAAAAATGATTGATTATATTTTACTTTGAGCAATACAGAGCATAGAGTTAATTGTGCTTCCTCTCAGCATTCCATTGCATGACAAGATGCTTAAGTTAATTCTCTGATATTTATCATTTGTCCAGAATAGATGATGCATATAGATTTTAGAAATGAAAACAAAAACTCCTTGAGAAATAAACTTTGATTATCATACTTATCAAAGGTATTGACCCAAAGGGCATTGTAGGGTTGGATGAAAAATACTCTATGCCCTCAGATGTTCAGTTAAAAAAAAAAAGAAAGAAAGAAAGACTATTGTAAAGCTAGATATATTTTACTGCATTATTTATTAATTAATTGTCAGTCATGTGACTCCAAAAAAGCCATATTTGTGTCACTGCTTACGTCAATAGAATTCTTTAAAACTAGTAATTTTTGCCAGATTTCTGTCATTTACCATAGTGGATTAATTTAGGATTAAACTTAAAACATTTAATTTATTAAACACATACACTTTGAGTTCTAAAAGAAATGAGAAAGTTCTGTGTGCAATTCCAAAAGATTTAAAGCATAACAATCATTTAGAATAGTATGTACTTTAAGATTCTACTGACTAGGTGTGATTTTTCCAGGGCTGGGACTAATGGATTTGACAGGGTTTATGGAAGTTTCCTTGACAACTCATGAAAATATGTTCACATATTGACCTGTCTCTGTTCTCCAGCTACTCTCTAGGATCTGCTTACTAGAGATCATGCATAAAAATAGAACCAGAAACATATTCTCACTTTCATAGAGCTAAAATTGGTTTTATATTATGCTGATTAAACCTAAAACTAAATCTTTATATTAACAATAAGAAAAAGATCATCTTTCTGTGGTCAGTGACCATTTTAAACTATTCGATTTCATGAACTTCAGAGGATAAATACCATAAGATTAGGTGAGGGCTCTCTGTTCATGGACATTTACTGGAGTTATTTTCTATTTCTTCTGTCCATTCTGCTTCCATTACCCTGCCTTGATTTTAGAATTATGCTTGAAGATACCATATAAATTCTATAATTTGTGGGAAATTATTTTATTGACTTTTCTCTGAAATTTGAAGCCTTATAAAAATAACATGAGTTCATAAGATGCAAATGATTTTAGTGTGGAGTTAAAATTTATTTAGTAAACTAAAATACCTAATTAAATTTCAAACATTGTGAGAAGTATGTTGGAATATCTTTCACTGAACACTCATTAAAATATTATATTATTTTAGGCTCCCTACATTTTACAAATGCCAGCCTTGATTTGCAGTGAGGTTAAGCAACATTGCACAGTTCTACTTCAGGTGATTCAGACTTTAGACCAGGCAGTATGAAACTTGAGTGACTATATGCCCAACCTGAATGCTGTTGTAATTATCTGAATATGAAAACTGCATGTGAGAAATTGCGTTTTTATCTTTGAAGTCTGTCCTTAGGGCTATTCAATAGCATAATAGGAATGGAAGACAGATTACACGGAAGAGTGGAACTGAGTGAGTTTCTTTCATTTTCTCTTTGCAAAGGGAAGTGCATGTAGATGGGACTCACAGAAATTTCTGGATGTTTATATCACCTTGCTACCATATGCAATCCTTTTCTTAAGTTTGAGGGAATTTGGAGTTCATGAAGGGAGAATCACAAGTCTCCATTCTTGACAAAATGTTAAACATATTTATTATTCTGGAAATTGTCATATTAAAAAACAATTCTTAAATTCTATACTTTGTAAGCTAGTTAAAGATCTTCCTGAAGCTGGTGATCGAAGACAACCTTGGGAGAAACAAATGATTAGATGGGTAACCCTTCATGGAATGATGTCAAAGATAATAACCATGTCAAGAAAAGAAATTGCGTCAAGTCTACAGTTCATATAAGAAAAGTCACATATGTGATCTTTAGATCACAGCTGTGACCTATTAGAGTATGAAGTTTTCCTTCAAGGGAGAGGTGACAGAATTACTTTCGTTCATCCCCAGATTTCAACATGAGATCCATTAGGCTAAAGACTAAAATTCAGTTTCTTCTCGACTAATTGTTTTCTTCATTGTCACACGATCATGGAGCCCCATTTTCACTTTTAAATGGTTTCCCCATTGCCCCCTAGAAGGAAAGGCTTAAATTTCTCATCTCTCTAGCAAGTATTACTATCACCATCTCTCTGGTAAGCATTATCATCACCATCTCCAGTAGCATCATCATCACCATCTCAGCGCTTTCATTACAGTGTAACTTCAGTGACAGTCCAGGTTCTGCATCGAAACTGAATTTTGTTTTTCAGACTGAATCTATAAACTCTCAGCACAGTCAGATAGCATCTGAAATTTGACTCTTTTCCCTATGATTATTTCTTCTATTTACTTCTTTGTTCTAATTTGATGTATATTTGTAGCCATTTTCTTTTTTTATTAATTTATTTATTTATTAAAGATTTCTGTCTCTTCCCCGCCACCGCCTCCCATTTC
>NC_022030.1:39894622-39904624 GCF_000317375.1 Microtus ochrogaster
GTCTGCCCCTGAGAGGAGAGCTGTTGAGTCTCTGTCTGAGGTGTCTTACCTCACTTCCTCTTCAACCCAGCATTCTGCTCTGTTCACTCCTCCCATCTACGTTCTAACCTATCAGGGCAAGCAGCTTCTTTATTTAATTAACCAATGGCCTTCCTCCATCAATGCACCATATTAAAGGTTATGAGGATTCATGGGTATGCCTGGCGAGTTCAGAAGCAGATATTGAAAACCTTCCTCTGTTAGAGCTTAAAGCATGTTGCTTTCTACCTTATTCTTTTGAGACAGTGTCCCTAACTAACCCTAGAGCTCCCTGTTTCCCGCTAGGCTAGCTGACCAGCAAGGCCCGATGATCTTCCTGTCCATGACCGAAGATAGTCCGGACCACATAGGGCTTTTCCTGAGTGCTAGGAATCTGAGTGCAGGTCCTCGTGCTCTTATTCACGCTTATGCCCAACACATTGCCTGTGGGCCCCACGTGGCCAAGGATAGCTGTGGCGTGGAGTCTGAACACAACACTGTGATGTGACCTAAAAAATTATGAGAATTTTATAAACAAGTTTGGATAATTTTCAGTAACTGTGAACTTTGCAGATTGCAATGTTTTGTTACAGTGTCAAAAATTTGGACCTCCTTCAGCGATTGTGACTTCGAAGAAAGAAAATATGCCAGTACATTTTCTTGAGTTCAAACCCGGGTTCTGTTGAGGACGTTAATTACTGACATCAAAGCTCTGTTTCTACATCTGTTGTCATTGCTTTTTAGGTTTATGCTAAAATTCCCAACCAGAGCTTACGGAACCTACTAAGAAGCTATCTAATGCAGTATACCATTCTTCTCTACCTCATTCTCTACGGAATAAATTCTTTAAAGCCAAGGAGAATTAGCCAAGATCTATATCCTTGTAGCACAGAATAACACACTTGTTATGTGTAACAATTAATTTATATATTCAGGAAGAAATACTGTTCATTTCACAGATAATATAAAATAATAATTTTAAGATATTATTATTATAAAACTATGCCCACATTAGTTTTAATAGTGTTTCCAACCTCTGAAAGAACATACATAGAAAATACGTTAATTTTACCAAGTTCCCCTTAAGTAATATATCCATTGAGAACACTTTAACTCAGTTTTATTTTTATTGAGAAAAGGAGAAAAATAAACAAGTTTCTGCCTCCTCCCAGCCTCCCATTTCCCTCCCCCTCCTCCCACCCTTCTCCCCCTCTTTCTACCCTTCTCCCCCTCCACCAAACTCCTCCCCCCCTCCAGTCCAAAGAGCAGTCAGGGCTCCCTGCCCTGTGGTAAGTCCATGGTCCTCCCCCCTCCGGCCATATCTAGGAAAGTGAACATCCAAACTGGCTAGGCTCCCACAAAGCCAGCACATTACGTAGGATCAAAACCCCGTGCCATTGTCCTTAGCTTCTCATCAGTCCTCATTGTTTGCCATGTTCAGAGAGACCAGATATATCCCATGCTTTTTCAGTCACAGTCCAGATGGCCTTGGTGAGCTCCCAATAGATCAGCTCCACTGTCTCAGTGGGTGGGTGCACCCCTCGTGGTCCTGACTTCTTTGCTCATGTTTTCCCTCCTTCTGTTCCTCATTGGGACCTTGGTAGCTCAGTCCAGTGCTCCAGTGTGGGTCTCTGTCTCTATCTCCATCCATCACCAGATGAGGGTTCTATGATGATATGCAAGATAATCGTCAGTATTGCTATAGGATAGGGTCATTTCAGGTTCCCTATCCTCAGCTGCCCAAGGAACTAACTGGGGACCTCGGCTTGGGCTCCTGGGAGCCACTCTAGGTTCAAGTCTCTTGCCAACCCTAAGGTGGCTCCCTTAACTAAGAATTGTGCTTCCGTGCTCCCCTATCCAACCTTAACTCAGTTTTCTTAATCTTATACCCTGATTTAGGAAGATTTAGAAAAGATCTTGCCTGTACAATTTTCCTGCTAGCCTAAACCAGTCTTCACATAATTCTATATTCTTTCTTAGAGGCACTGACTGAAATCATGATTCTACGTCTTCTAAATATGTGTCATGTCTTTTCATAAACAGAGCTTTCCAGCCATTAAAATTCAACACAAATAAAATATCCAAGTTCCTTTGACCAGCCTATATTTTACAAAATTTATGAACCATAGCATGAATTTATTATCAGTACTTTTAACAACAGAATATGTATTTTCATTATCCTTCCTGTCAAATGTGCTGTGAGTCTTCTCGGTCACATAGATGCTTCAAATATTCAGTGATATTCCCATATTACTCTACAAAACAGTTAAATCTGGGTTTATCCAAGATCTGAATAAAATTACTTCCTGCATACTTTTTCTAGTCTTTGATTTACATCCAACTGATACTAGTTACTTCCTGAAAAAAAACCCATATTTGTTTTAATTTTAAATATCTGATCATTAATTTTATACATTTTTACAATGCTTTTTCATATGTTCTCTTCTTATATAAAATCTACAGATTAATTTGAAGTATTGACATGAACCTTTAGTGGTTTCTCATTCTTTGTCAAAAGACTTGTTTATTTTTCAAATTGAGTAACATAACTGAAGACATTTAAATTTAGTGAAGAAACTCTAAGATGAAAATTTGATTGCATTTGAATAATTAATGAATGAAATTATATAATCAAATAATGCATCAAGAATTTAGTTTACTACTAACACCTTGTTTATAACTTCTTCACACTTTAGGTTAAAAACCCTTGAGCATTTCAAGCTAATAAGTAAATATTTTGAAACATTTAGACTAATCTTAGAAATTAGAATATCTTCCAAAAATAACAGCATGAATTTTAATGTTACCATTACTGTAATTTATGATTTATTAATTAAGTTAGGTAGGTAAAATATATTATAAAATTTATATAATTTTAGACATGCAGAAATAATTGATACATTTCAGTGGATATTCATTTCCTTGATGTAAGTTCTTAAATAGTTGTACAATGTTATGAAAATCTCTAACACCAATTTCTATTATTTAATCTAGCATACAAACATTTAATATAATGTAAAATAAAATGTTGGTGTGATTTTTAAGGACCATATTATGGCATTAAATGATTACTCTAAGAATACAAATTAATTTAAGTAGGAGAAGTCATTTTTGGCCACCTAGGAACTACACTCATGTAAATATCAGAATCACGAATTTAGAAATTGATAGTAATCATGGCGCACTAAGTATCTGTGGGGAAAGAGTAAGGGTCTTTGAAGGAGGGGGGTGGAGCCCAGTGAGATTTGTCTTCTCCATCCTAGCATGACTATTTATGGTTTTATTTTTGGTCTTGTTAAAGCAGTCATATTGTTGAGGTATCATGGGGTTAGCTTTGTTGTCCTTTCTAGAACACTCAGTCTCAAAGTCAACTTCCTTGTCCTCTGGTTCTCATAATCTTTAGCCCTTTCTTCCCCGCTATTTCCTGAGCTTGGAAGTAAGATTCATGTTATAGATGTAGTCAATTGATTTAATGTAAACATTCAAAAGTTAGAATAATTGCTAGAGTTTATTTTCTTACATAAATAGATATCTTAAGAGTTATGCCTCTTTTATGGAGACAACAAGACCAGATTTTCATTTATTTTAATGAAAACAAGCAGCCCCCCCAATAAAACAATCTCTTGCATCTCCTGCTATGCCAAAGCTTGACAATCTTGTATATAAAATATGTACCATGCAAAATTTCCTATCTCAGTATGCAATTGTATGCTTTCCTTGATTTTCTACTTCGATTGGCTCTCAGGTGTGTTGCTTCTGTTTTCCCTTTGTGGATAAATTGGTCACATGTGAACTTTCCATATGACCTATCAGGATCCACCTAAAAGATTGTTTTTTTGTTACTGTAAATTCTCTTCTATCATTTATTAAGTGGATTGTTTCTCTTCGTCTTGTGCATCTTGCTTCTTTTACTTATTTGTATGATTTAAACTCTTTATTGTTATATCGTTAAATATGTATTTTTTGTTTTTTGATTTTGCTATGTTATTTAAGGTATTCTAACTTTAAATATTTGAAATCCAAACAAAGTCTGTTGATTGTATTTCTGAACTGATATGCTTGATTATACTAAACACGATTTGCTTAATTTTCCATTTTTGTACAAAGGAGAAATGGCCAATGTATGAGGGCACCATACCAGATTGCTGCTTGGAGTAGCTAATGCAGCATTACTGTTAGGAACTAGAAGTACAACTGAGGGGTAATTGGCTCATGTGGCTGCTAACCTCTTCAGTCAGTCAGACCTGTGATGAACTCTTTAGTGTGAATTCCTAACACTGTTTCTTTCTGCTTTGTGTTTTGTTTTTGTTGGTAGTTTTTGCTTTCCTGTGGAAGAAATGGGACTGCCACCTGCAGAGTTCTGATTCACTCTTTTGTTACTGTGCATGATGTTTCATGGATTTTTTTTTTCTGGATGCATGTATCAATTGCAACCAAAGTGCATATTCTTTGCCATGTACTATATATATTTTCTTGTTTCTTACTCACAGCAATTTCATGAGATCCTATTTTCCTCAATACTTTGGACTCAAAGAATGAAGTAATATTTAAAATATTTCTTACTGCATCCTTGTGTCTTTAACTACCTATTCGGACTTTCCTCTCTAACCTAACTTCATTTTCCTTGAACAAATAAGTAATTTAAATAAGTATTGATACTCAACATCATTTAAGAAAACATTGATAGGACTATCAGCAAGGGTCAACTACAGATGTCTATCCTTTCACAGATTTTCAACAAAGTTTTAATAAAAATTGAGGTCTCTAAATTAACATTCTATTTAAAGTTATTGTGTATGTATTGTTTGTGATTCAAAGACAGCTGTCTGACTTACCTATAGAGTTATTTTCTACTAAAGTAGATAAATGGAAACCAGTTTGACTGTATAAACACTAATATTGCATGCTCTGATGTTCCCAAACAGGGTTGACGGTTATTAACATTCAATCATCCCATTTTCATGGTTCTATTTTGTTTTGCCAAGAATGGATGAAATAAAAGGATGCAGTAACCTCATTTTGAGTAGAGGAGTTTGTTTTAAGAGGGAGAAGACATCAGATAATATATTGTTAATGCTGACTTTTTTTCATGGGATGATTTTAAACTTCTTTGGGTTATGCACAGTCAATGCTATTATTATTAAAATATAAATAGTGGAAAAATTATAACACAATGTAAGAGAGTATAATATTTCTCCATAATTTTTTATTAAGAATAAATTTCATGAGGGCAAACTTAAGGAAAAGTGATCTCAAATTACAAAATATGCCAGTATGTATATTCATATTCATATTCATATTATATAATTATTTTTATAAAGTGTTCATCCAGAATCTAATCAGTATATTAATTAGTAATTAAATTTAAAAGTTTCTTGTTACTGCTTGTTATCTTTGTCATTAGAGTAGAGGTATTAAAATGGAATAAGAGCTATATTCACTGATGCAAACAACACACACACACATGTAAAATAAAAATGTTGAAATATTATACATTTAAATACAAAAATGCTGTTGAATTTACTTATTCTATTTAATATTTACTCTATAATTTGGTAGAAAAAAATATAATTTGCAAACAACTGGAACATATTTATTAAAGGAAATGTGATCAAGGAATAAGTGCATGTACATATCCAACATAAAAGAACTTACTTGTTTTTGAGTAGCTTATGAATTCTCAAACCTATATTTGTTGTTTGGATTTTTTTACCTTCGGGTAGATTTTAAGTTAGAGATAAGAAAACAGCTAAAACATGAATTTTTTTAGGTTAAAAGGGTAGTCTTGCCTGGATTGCATGATACATTATCTGCTTGCCATGTAAGTATTTCACTGTTATCCGAATAAAGAGATCAAACCATTGGCTTCTATTCAGTTCTGGACATTACTAACACAGGGAAAGAGAAATGGACTTTATGAGGGTGCTGCAATTGCCTCTGCATTTTTATCACTTACTGGTGTGAACAACTTGGTACAAAGCAATAATAAAACGGAATGTAATCAAATGTCACTATGGTCTCTTATACTGCAATAATGTCAGATAAGAATAATAGGTTTCATAAAATGCCAGGCGAACCTAGGGACAACCTGATTCTGTTCATGTTCAGATTCATGGTTCAATAAAATGTATTCATATACATTTGCTTCATACACGGTGATATACAATAAGCTACATCTTTGATTTTATTTAATTATATTGATTTCCCCCACCGTGGATTATTGAAGGTCTTTATTAAATAAGGTTTGGTGAACAAAAGTTCCTCAATAGATTTGAAATCCCAAGTATAATAACAAGGAGAAAATCTATTTAATATTTCTTCATTATGGGGCTTGTTGCCACAGGAGGAAAATGAACCAATGGCTTGTCCTGTTTGCAGTCCCAAGATAGCAGATTTTTGAAAGATACATTAATATCAAGAAAATTAACTAATTGCCAAACATAAATTCTAAGGCAAAGTGTCATTGTAATTATGATTTTCTGAAATGTTTACTCCTGTAGTCAATAGCCAAGCTGTCATTAACCATTGTTGTTTTGTTGAGGCATGAGAGTAAAATTCCCAAATGCAAGTCTGGCAAAATTTAACACTATCCCTAGCTTGTGTATAAGACACTGACATTTGAGGAATGAGTATAAAACCTTTGTAAAACCGGTGCTCAAGAGAAGTGAATATGAATACATTTAAACTTTTAGAATTCCTGGGGATGAGGTACAGACATTAAACAAACCTCCCTGAGTATTAATTCAGGAACAGAAGAAAGCTTCTAAGAAGAAAACTTAAACATAAACTCCCAAATGCTGATAATCACATGACAGGTGATTTTATTTTTGAGTTACAATGCATTATGAAATTGTGGAGAGTTGTAAGATTCTATGCATTCTGAAAGGATAAACCATTAATAAAGAAGATGAAATTTAACTTAAAAATAAGTATTGGTAGACTAGAAGCAATACCACATTCTTCCCAGTTCTCTAGTATTTTATCGTTGATAAAACACTCTTCCTGTGCATAGCCTAATAAATACTGACTCATTAATAAAGACTAATAAATACTAACTTTATAAATAATGACTAATAAATACTGACTTTAGCCATTAAGGTTAAAAAGAAAAATATTCAATTTTACTATATTATGATGAGCTAACAAATGTGGAGGAGATTAACTTCTATTAGTAATTCTTTCAGTTATTAACTGGCAAAACCATCTCAATGCCAACAATCCCCAGGCTACTTTTTGGATAAAACTCAGATCAAAGTCAGCTGTGTAGTCAATAACTTTCTCTTAGAAGTTATATTTAACAAAGACACAAGCTTAAAATGCATTCCAAACTATAGTGCTTTAGCATGTGTCAGTTTAATCTCTCTCTTCTGTCTGATCAAGGTTGGACACACAGCTCTGTTGTCCTAGATATATGGACATAGGGATCCGATAAAGTACAGAAGAGCCCCATGCAGCTCTCCTGTGGACATATACTAGGTTCAGGAGCATCTCTGTCTCTCATAGTCCTGATTCTGTAACTAGTCATATAGTGCCATCAGGCTTCAAAAGAGGCTAAGAACCATGACAGTTAAATGAAAGGAGACAGATTAATGCTTAAGACTAGTCAATATTGTCTCATGCACAAACTCTACCCATAAGTCTAATGTGTCCAAAACTGAAGACCTTGATATTTTTCTTCTGTAACTTCCACCTATATTGACTCTATTTCTGGAAATGTAAGCTATCATGCCATTTACTCATAAAAATTTATGGTTTTCTAGAATTTTTTTCCATTTTCAATATCTTACTACAAATTGATTTCAATAAATTTTGCCTGCATTTCATTTAAATTGCATCTAGATTCCCAAATGTCTCTTCACCCATGCCACCACGCTTGCCCTAATTGCTATTATTTCTCACCTTTGTTAGAAGACAAGCATTCAAAATTTTCACCCTAGTCTGCTGTTACCTACACTGACATGTAGACAATTATTGCTTTCCCGAAGATGGCAGGTACCATCTTTTCACACAATACTCTTTCCTGTTCTCTTAGAAGTGTATGGTTCTCTTTGTTCAACACCCTCACATCTATGCTTCCATCATTTTCTTTTGAATTCTTTTCCAAAAGCCATCAAATTGTGTTTGCATTTTTCTGACCCTAACATAGTATATAAAATATAACATATATATTAGTCATTCTTTTTCAACATCTCTTAATTCATTAGTCTTCACAAAATAAACATGTATATGTTAAAGTATGTGTATTTATTTATATGAAAAAACACTTTCAAATACATAAATATTTCTTCAAAATGAACAGTTTATGATAGTTAAAATAATGTCTCCTTATGGTATTTACATCCCAGTCACTGGAATCTGTGATACATGGCATGACAAAGAGGAATTAAAATTTTAGAAAGAGGCTACCTGTAAAATAGAGAGCTTATTATGGAGTACATGGACTGGCTATGGTAGTAAAATGGGACTGTGATAATGGTGAGCAATGCTGCCAGCAAGAACCGAGAAGCTACAGTACAGATGATCTGGCTAGTGACATTATCTTTGAAGATGTAAGAAGTGGCAGCCATGAGCCAAAAACCACAAGCAGTAATGAGTCCCAAGGACCTTTTCATTTAACTCAATGAGGCCCATTCCAGAACTGTGATCTTCACAACTGTAAGATTATATGTATGCGTTGTTTCAATACATTTTTCATTTTTGGTAGTTTTGAGCTGTGTGTTGCAACAGCCATAATAAACTAATGCAAGACTTACACTAACATTGTTTAGAGAATCTCTGAAGCTAGACAAGTAGTGGACCTGAATGTATGATTTCTACAGTGTCTGAAGAGCCTTTTGATCATTAAACAGCAAGGAAAAACTAGTCTCAATGCATCTTGTCTAACAAAATGATGCCCATCTTTCCATAAATGGAAGCTTTATTTTAAAGAAGGAAAGTATTTATTTTCATCATTGACAAATCTTTTATCTTAACATAGACTAGGACTGAAAATTACCTTTCTGATTACAGAAAGAAGTTGGTAACAACCCCATTAAGTGTTATTTAAAGTGCTCCTTTATAAATGTGGTGAAGAACTGGGAAAATTGTTTAGAATTTAGCTCAGAATTCTGAATAAATGAATCACAGTTTTGATTTATACTTCTAAACAAATTAATTATAGAAATCTCAAATTAATGATTCATAGTTATTTAACACTAACAATGCACCACACTATGAAAAGTTGTTTATTGGCATAAATCTAGTTTATACACAGTGTTAGAAGAAACCCAATTGTAGTAACTGGTGTTTTTATTTTACTTTATGAAAAGCTAAGGCATAAAATAGTAGGTAAGTTATTTAAGAACAACAGATTATATTTTGGAGACAGTAGTTTCTCTTAGAATTCTCCTTCAGCATATGTTCATGTATTCCCTACTTACTTAGATGGTTATGAATCAAGAATGACAAGGAGATGGAGAGCTAGCCTTTAAGCATTTATATGAGCTCATTACTCTGAGGAGTTCATCACAGCTCCCCGAATGGTTTCTCAAGTGAGCAGTTTATATTGTGCACTGTAGATGTCTCTCTGAGAACATGTAGCTTGTGTGTTCCCATTGTGGCTGTAAAGCATACACCAGCCCCAATCTAGATCCCAAAGAACTCCACTGATAGAAAAATTTGCCTGGGATTCTTGGAAGAGAACTTGTTTGGCTTTGATAATATTCAATGACGCTAATGTTCAATGTTCCATTATCTTTAAACAGTCCCTTCCTTTCTGAACAGTCTTCATATCGTACTTCATTTCGCTAAAAATTGTATGCGTTGTCAGTTTCTTCTTCCAACTCATATTGAGTTTTAGCAATTTGAAATGTTTGAGATAATAAAATAAAACATATAGGGACATGTATGTAGGTTATAGTAGCAGTTCTTCTCTCTCTGCCTCTGTCTCTGTCTGTCTCTGTCTCTCTCTCTCTCTCTCTCTCTCTCTCTCTCTCTCTCTCTCTC
>NC_022030.1:39904724-39933808 GCF_000317375.1 Microtus ochrogaster
GTGTGTGTGTGTGTGTGTGTGTGTGTGTGTGTTTGTTTGTTTTTTTGTCAAGGATTTGATTTTAGATATGAGTAAGAGTATAGTTTTCAGGTTTTCTGGAAGTGTCCAGAGCAGGGAGAGAAAAAAGTAGGGTACCAAATATGTCCTGTAGACTGAATTGAAACATTAGAGGCAGCAGAGCAGGGAGAATAATGGCAGGACCGAGGAAGAGAGACAAGAGAGAGCACACCAACAGGACCAAAGAGTACATGAACTAAGTGGAAGGGCTATGTAGGAATGAGAAGCTAGGGAATTTGGAGAAGTTCTGGGCAAGGGAACAGGTTGAGAAAAGCTGAGAGGAGCCACAGGTACTGAGTGAGCCTAGAGCCAGCAGGTGCTTTGGAATGCTAATAGGCACCAGGCTTGTCCTGAGTTTCTTTCTTTCTTTTTATCTCTTTCCTCTTTCCCCTTCTTTCTATCTCTTCCTTCCTTCCTTCCTTCCTTCCTTCCTTCCTTCCTTCCTTCCTTCCTTCCTTCCTTCCTTCCTTCCTTCCTTCCTTCCTTCCTTTCTTCTTTCTTTTTTTTAATTGTTTTTTTTTTCCCCTGAGATAGGGTTTCTTTGTGTAGCCCTGGCTATCCTGGAACTCACTTTATGTAGACCAGGCTGGCCTCAAATTTAGAGATTCACTTGACACTGCAGTCCAGCTTTGTCCTGAGTTTCTTTTGGATTTGACATTCCAGATGTTTTGTTGATGAAAGAGGGAACATGATTTCAATAAAAGTGATATTTACTTTCTTTTAAAACATATACACACATATGAAACTAATGAATTTTGGTTGATGTCGATCATCAAGATTTTAAGCCACGTGATATTTCATTACCTATTCTAAAACAACATGAACATAATTTATTTTAACATGTTGCCATTAATCACATGGTAGTTAGCTATTGAGGATAAAACTAATTATGATGACTGTAGATGTAGCTTGTGTTACAGTTCTTGCTTAACATATTAGAGGCCCAAGCTTCTGTTCTGTGGACAAGTCAGAATATGTGTGTGTGTGTGTGTGTGTGTGTGTGTGTGTGTGTGTGTGTGTATCACTATCTAAGCAGTGACATTTGGAGTTCTGGATGATGACATTGTTTTCGGAACTCAAAATTCTTATTGAATGAAGTATATAGAATAAACATTTTGTAGTCTGACAAAGTGCTATGTTACATAATTTCAATGAAAAATAAAAGAAGGCAGAAGATAGTGAAATAGGAGTTCTATGTGGACATACAAGAAGAAAGTTCAACTAAATCATTTAATACACAGTGAAATTCTGATAGGGAAAAAGGACATGGTGATAAGTAGACTGACTTTATCTCTTCTGAAAAAAATAGTAATATTATTCTTAATTGTTTTTAATATCATTTCTCTGTTCTTCTTACTATGTATATATGAAGATGATGATGTCTATGTGTGTTTGTGGTGAATATGTGGGCATGTGGCAGTCAGACAATAATTGGTGACATCAGTTTTTATCTTCCACCTTTTGGTTCATTTGCTCAAACTCAGGTAGCCAGGCTTGATAGCAAGTCCTTTAACCTGCTTAGCCATATCACTGACACTAAATTTATGTTGTTTGTTATACGAAACAATATGATTATATATTAAATTATTTAATTTGCGACATTATTAGCCAATAAGTCTTCATTTCAATACAGGATTAAAATAGCTTAAACAAAGTATCTTTGGAGAAGAAAAAGAAGGGAGAAATTTAAACAATTGCTAGAAATATTAATTTTTGATAGTCATTTTCTACTATATTTACAGAATAGATGTTTAGTTTAATGTGATATTATATTTAAATTACTTTTATTACTAACTTAATATCTTTTAATTCTTTTTGCTTATAAAATAGCTTACAAAGCTATATCATATAAAATAGAGATAAATTTTATAACACTGTTATATTCACTCTAACAAATTATACTAAGTAAAATATACTATAATTTGGATATTTAACAATTTGCTATTAGATAAGAATTATTCTCAAGTATTTTTAAAGTTTTTTCATTAGAAATATTATTTATAATTTAATAAAAAAAATTGCCTTTGGTCTTCATGGTTACTTTAGGAAAAGACAGATTAACTCGCTATAATTACTAACCTTAAAAATCATAAATAGCAAAGTGAAATCATCAAGTGTTTCAGCTAATAATAAAATACAGAAAAACAGTGCAACCAAGGAAGGAAAGATTGTTAAGTATATTAATTAGGGAGATTGTGAAGCTTAGTAGTTAAGATTAATATCACACACATAAATTTATAGTGGACACAAAAATATAAGAGAAGTCATTAAAATGAATATAAAATACTGCATCATTTATACTAGAGCAAAACAATTTATTCCTATACAACCATAAACAAAATTTGAGTTTTTGTCACAAAGAGGAAAATACAATAAATTGAGTACTCTGTCAGGAATACTGATATAAAACCCAAATCCCCTTTTTTCTCTCCCATGAATTCAACATCTACTGCTAGTGCCAATGTCAATTGGAGTTTTAATATCAAGGATGATGATAAAAGCAGGAAAACTTATTAGGCTGTCATTTTCCACAACAGTTCCAAAATTGGCAGATGTGCACACAGTAGTAAATACTGCAGTCCGATGTGATGTCTCTGCTTCTACATTGATAGTGTTGAAAAATATTACAGATGGCGCCGGGAAATGGGACAAGCTTGTGTGAACTGCAAGATGACCATGACAATAAGTGCAATCATGGCAGAGTTACCCTTCAGTCATCATCAGATGAACAGTGTTCCCCTGTGAATGATGCTTGCAGAAGGGCATTTGGAGCACTCCTTCAGGTTACCTCTGCGGGTTCAAGCAGCAGGTCTCTGAATGTTTCTGCCAGGATTAGTCTACACACACAGAGAAACACCTCACACCTGTCATGATGCCAGAAGGAAGCTGATGAAGTCATTTACCAGACAATCTTGTCAATATCACACACACACACACACACACACACACACACACACACAATTCTACTCATTGAATGCAATCTTTATGTTAAAAGGAAGCAAAAATGAACTGAGTTTCATGATAGGCAAATGGCTTATCTAAGGTTACAACACTAGCAGAAAGGAAATAAGGCATGTACTCTTTTTATGAAAGAAGAAGCATAGACCTTCTACTCTACTTTCTGTCAGAATATGCTTGCTATTTTCATCATCATTACCACATACTTGCCTAGGTGAAAGACAAACAAACCCAAATTTATTTTAAGATGAAACATGTTATTATGGGTAAACAGAAAATCAAACTGAGCTTATCAATTTTAACATGTGGTTTTCTTCACTAAACACAATAAATGGGGTAAAAGGGACCTACTAAGTATAAGTATGTTAATTATGTAGCTATTCTTATTCAGATTTGAGATTATGACTTGGAAATATTCTTAAGTTTAATTTCTAATATATAATGGAATTGGAGAAGACAACCAGCTTGTGAACATTCTCTGTGTGTGGAACACCCTGCTGACCTAACTCAGCAGATAAGCATTTATATGTCTGAGTATCTAGTAGCTACTAGATACTGCCTGTATCTAGTAAATAGAGTAGGTTACTTATAAACAATGAGCATGTGACAGCTTTTGGGGAGCCATGATTATTCTGAGTTCATGTCCTCTACAGAGCTTCAGTAAATGGCTAAATATAGCATCAGGATTAGAAATATAAATATCCCTCATCATGAATAGACACTAAATCCTTTACTAAAGTGTAGATACATAAACGAGAGTTACATTAAAGAGCATATTTAATACATTTTTTAATTTGACCAATCTGATATTGTTATTTTCAATACCTGGAAGCATGTTGAGTTTTTCTGTTGTTGTTTTTGTTGATGCTGTTTTTTACTTATTTACTTTTTACCTCTAGTTTTCTCCCTGTATAACATTGAGTTTGAGTTTCTTTTGCTTTTGTCTGATTTGTATTGCAATAAAGTCTCTCTCTCTCTCTCTCTCTCTCTCTCTCTCTCTCTCTCTCTCTCTCTCTCTCTCTCTTTCTCCATGTGTGTATGTGTGTACGTGTGTATATTAACAAAAAAATAGTAACTGGAGAAGAGATAGATTAACTGTCCAATCTGTGCTATTTTAAGACATGAGAGCAACTGTGTTCATATTCTCAGAAACCCCATCTAGCATGAAGAGAATTCCTAACTGAGAGTACAGAGTCATCTGTGCTTTCTGAAGTTTTCCTTTTAAACAGGATCGGTTTGCAGTTGAGGACACTCACAGGTGTTTGTATTTGGAACACTGTGTGTGATGGGAATCCAAGGCCTTGGCTTTCAATGTGCAAGGCTGACCTTTCTGTGAGGACAGGTGTTCAACAGCTCAAGCTCATGAAGCAGTAGTCTGTAAATGGATTCTGGATAGCCAAACATGATTCTTTGAAATCAAAGTGTAACTTCTTAATTTTATTAAGTCCATTTTTATGTGTAACCCAACTCTACTTAGTAAATTTTACCAACAATATGAAATTTGACTTTTCAGTCAAAACAGATGTTTTAGATTTACAATAGTTAGTTTTTGAGGGTTTTTTTTTTTTGATCTCCAGTAATAAAAGGATCTAGTCATGGATTCTTCTTAAAAATTTATTCTAAGAGAAGACACCAGAATCATTGAGTCATTTGTTCTCACACTCAGTAATCCTATAAAAAACACTAAACTAGAAATCATAATATGTATGCAGAGGACCAGGAACCAACCCTTACAGACCCTATGTTTGCTATCTCCATCTCTTGTGAGTTCATATGAATTTTGATAGTGTTCATTTAGTCTTATTTCCTTGGTTGGTGTCTTCTATTGTCTCTGACTTTTACTGCCTCCTCTTTTTCAGGGTTTTCTTAGTTCTAAGGGAATGGTTTTGATGAAGACAACCCATTTGTAGCTGAGTGTTCCAAGATGTCTTACTCTCTGCATGTTTGTCTGTCTCTATTTTTGTTGCCACCTAGTTTTGGAGGAAGCTTCTCTGATGATGGTTGAACAAAAAAACTGATTTATGAATATAGCAGAATGCCATTTTATTTCCACTGTTTTTGAGGAATAGTAATTGATTTTACACTAGGTCCCTGGACTACATTGTCTCTGGTTTTTTGATTACCCAGGCAGTGCTAGGGACAGGTTGCATCTTGTGGAGTGGGCCTTATGTCAAATTAGATATTGATGAGTTACTCCATGATAAACTACAATAATTCACATGAGCAGAGCATAAACAATTTGATAAATTAGATAATGAAAAAGACAAATATATGTAGTCTTACACAGGTCTGTCAAGCAAAAAGTATAATTTGGAAAATCTAAAATTGCTTAAAGTTTAGCTTCATAATGTCTGTTAGCATGCTGTTTACATCAACTACCATTAGAAGAACATAGACAATATGATAATAATATTACTGATAGATGCATTACTTGAACTTAAAAGATAATTTTGAAACTGAAATGTCATAAATGTTCTAATACAATAAAGGAAAAACAAAAAGTAAAGCTAGTTTCAGAAATTTTAAACCATGGATTCTACTGTCCTTTTGAACAACAAAAACACATTGAAATGTGAAAGAAAAAATAATTTGTGTTTATTATTCTTATGCTTGCTAAACAAACAAATAACATGTATGTACAGCATTGACTTTAATTTGCAAATCTTTTCAAAGGCCTAAAACGATGCGTGTGCAAGATTAAGGACGGTTTATTTGGATGATATGTTGTGACTGGCCTCATCATGCATGGATGAAATATGTAAATAGGGAAAGTAACCAAATCATAGGGATGGAAAACTAGAGAATGAGGCTAATACTGGTCTATAAATATAGCTGTGAACTGTTGTAATCTAAGGTCAGTAGGTCTCATACTTTGAATGATCAGAATGCCATTTGGACACTAGTGACTAACAACAGGATATTTAAAAAGCAAGTCAATAGCAATCTTCTTCCCATTAGAAGAGAACTATAAATTAGTTAAGGGCTGTCTTTTCTTAACACTTTTTAGTTTAATGATTATGAGAATGTTGAGAGGCTGCCTGCATTTAAAATTACAAAGAGTCCAGGAGTGCGTACATTTTTTTAAAGCAAGTAATGGATTTTTAGTAACTATGCCATGAAAAGCAAGAAAATGTGGTCATCTTAATTTAAGTACAGAAAATACAATTTATATTTAATATTATTAAATTTCTCCAAGATTATATTATTGCATCTGAATCACTCCCCAGAATTGAATATCCCTGAAAAAATGTCATCAGTATTCTGTCCTACTCAGTAATCCCAACAAAATAAAACTTCTTCTGCAAGTTTTTTGTGTCTTTGTTTCTTTTAAATTTTGTATTACAACTCATTGGTGGTTCATAAAATAAATTTAGTGAATTACTTCTGAATAAATAGAGCAAAATAGGATGAAATAAAAATATGTATCAGCTTTCTTGTGGCTTTATCTCATTGAGATTGGCACTATGATTATATTTATGTGTGTATGTATATATATATATGCAAACATTACATACTCATATTTATACATACTACCCTAGTACACAGCTATCCTAAAGAAAATGTAGTTCTCTGAATGGTTTGAATGTGGCCACTTTATGTTATTTGGCTCTGTTCTAATTAATCTTGAGTTTTATATTTTTCACATAAAACCTTAGTTTTCATTTTACTTGGCATATATGTATTTCATGCACATATTTTATATATATATATAGCCTATTATATATGAAAAGTATTGCTTTCATTGGAATACTACTCAAGAGAGCAATAGACATTGTAAAGCTTGTGTAAGGTATAACATTAAGTTTTATAATATTAATGTACTGATAGGATTTATATTTCATAATGGATTGTTACTAAGAAGGTCTCTTGGTATGGAGGAACACTGGTGATGCAATAGTTAACAGGCTGTAGTGTGGAAGGAAAATCCTGTGAGTACTACTATAAGGGAGACATATGAGATAAAAAAAATGGTCCACTTTGGAAAATAAAATATGCAAACATTTTCATTGAGCAATAATTTTCTAGTGTTTTGATCATGTCAAGGAACAAAATCCACACAAATCATTGTTTTCATAAATATGTGGAGCTGTACACCAATAGAGAGGAAACAGGGAGGACAATAAACACTACTCTTAGTCAGCTTTTCTGGATCACCAAGTCAGGAGATAATACTAGATAAATACACATAAATGACTCTGGAAATTTGTTGTGAAGTCATAGAATGCCAACCTGTCTAGAATTTGGGAAAGAAACATACACATTTGAAGAAATATTATGGGACACATTTGTAGTAAAAGCAGTGTTAGGAAAATAGTTGAAAGTGCCAGTAGAAATGATGCCAAAGAGAAAAATGAAATACATTTTTTGCCTTTAGTAAAGTAGTCTATGATTGAATTTCTGAGGAGCAGAGGTAGACAATCAAATGTAGCATTTTTAGAAATACAGTTAGGTGATGATTACCACAAGCATAAAAATAGGATCCCAGCACATGTTGGATACAGTCACTCGGTACAGTTCCTCTCTCTGGAGGTTCTCTTTGTCCAATTTATGCAACAGTCCAGGCAAGAGCAGTTTCTTGCCCAAATGGCTATCCAACTCCATAAGGATCCTCTTCGATGCCCATCTTCCTCTTGAAGTAGATTGGCGCTATCAGGAGCAGACATGTCTCATTGTCATGAAAAGTCCTAAGTTATTAAAATATTTTAAATGCCATATTCTGTAGCCTTTGAAAGATATGAAGAATGCCTATCTAACTGAAATATATCTCGATATATATATATAGTAGATCTGAGGCAGGAGCAGCTGCTCCATGTTAAACTGTGCTGACCTGAGAAGGCTTAAAAATAAGGGAGAGAGAGTTTAATACAGATTTTTGCTGTTTGTTGGTGGCATGCTGTAAAGAGATTTTCTGATTTAGCCCCACGTTGGGCGCCACTCTGTTGAAATAAGAGCGGCGGACCTGCGTCCCCAGCACCCGGCCGCCTGCATGGCTAGCTTTATACCCGAAATAATTACACGGAAACTGTATTCTTTTAAACACTGCCTGACCCATTAGTTCCAGCCTCTTATTGGCTAGCTCTTACATATTGATCTAACCCATTTCTATTATTCTATGTAGTCCACGAGCTGGCTTACCAGGTATGATCTTAACCTGCATCTGCCTGGAGTGCGGGAACCATGGCTACTCCCTGACTCAACTTTCTCCCAGCATCCTGTTCTGTTTTCTCCGCCTACCTAAGGGTTGGCCTATGAAATGGGCCTAGGCAGTTTCTTTATTAATAAGAAATCATTCCCACATCATATGTGTGTGTGTGTGTGTGTGTGAGTGAGTGCGTGTGTGTGTGTGTGAGAGAGAGAGAGAGACAGACAGAGAGAGAGAGAGAGAGAGAGAGAGAGAGAGCTTATGAGAATGTGTGTGTGGGAGATCCTATTACATTCTTAATTCATTAGTGTCCATCCATGAATGCTAATGCAGTATGTTTTATAGCCTTTTGATTTCCATTGCAATTGTTACTGGAGGCTTAATTTCGGAGGGTGGTCTTAGTCTGAGGCACAACAAATTGAGGCAAGTTTCTAAGAGATACATCACAACCTACTAAGGAATACACAAACTCATAAACAGTGATGTCCAATGAAAATATGCAAAACCCAGTTAAAGTATTCATAGACATGGCAGAATGAGGAGAAATACAGTTTGCAGTTTCAGATATCAAGGTTAAATGTCTAAATCATCTATAACACTGTTTCAATTTTCATTTCAGTTATTACTATTTCCATTGTTTAGTTGGCATAGCAAACATGTGACAATCAGAAACAATTTTAGGGTCGTAGCTCTTCCTTTACCATACAGGTCCCAGGGATTGAACTCAGATCATCAGACATTATGCAAGAACCTTTACCCACTGAACCATCTTGGCAGCTCATAATGCCAGTTTTGAATGTGTTTCAAGTTCAGCTGCCTTCAGTGTTTGGCAGGCACTGACAGCATGTGGCATCATAGTATGAGAATAGAAATGAGTAGCTAACGTAGAGAAGGGGATGTGGGTGAGCTTAAAGCTAGTAGATTAGTATTAAGTCTCTTCCCAGGATGATTTTTTATGCTGTAATAAAATTTAATTGCAGCACAACCTTTTAAGAAATGCCATAACAAACTTAAAAGATTCCTCTTGATATTTTTCTGTTGCTATGATAACGTTTTTATCCCAACATCTTTTAATCTTTGCAGCCTTTAAACAAAATCAATGGGCACATTTTCCTTTTACTTTGAACTTCCTTAGTTTCTATTTAGAATAATGAAGTGCACATGTGATATTTTTTAAATTCCCTTCCTCATTGATTTTTATGTCAATAAATATTTTTAGTCCCTTTTGCTAGTGTAGGTAGCCTTTTCTGTGATGCGTTCATAGCAGTAAACAGTGGTCAAAGCCCTCTCTCCTCTAGTGGGGTACTTTGGTGACAAGATAGATGGGAAAAGTAAGGACATATTAGGGTGCAGCCATGGTTAGTGATTGGATCTGAATGGCAAGTCTATCAAAAGTCAACACAACATTTGAATATACCCTAAGAAAATCAAGGGAATACTAGAAGCCAGCAGTGAGGATCTGAGAAGAGGAATGAGCATATATGAATCCCAGGGAAGAAGAATCTAAGGTGAATTCCTTGCCCTTCCTCAAAATTTTATTGAACTCTATCTTGAAGCATAGCATTCACATGATTGGAATTAGCATTTTATAAAATTTATATGAAACAATGAGTTCTCAACATCATTAGAAACTCCTAACTGGTATATGATATGCATTATCTGTTCTGAGTTTTGTCTAAAATGCTGATGTATGAGTTTCACATATTAAAGTAGAACATGAACCTTTAAAATTCATTTCTCTTTTAATTTAAACTTATATATTTTCCTCCTCCTTGCCTCCTCCTATTACTTCTTTTCATACCCCCTGCTCCTTTCACTTTTCCTCTGTTTCTGTTCAGAAAGTGTTAGGCCTCCCATTTATATCAACAAAGCATGGTGTATAAAGTTGAGGTAGGACTAAGCTCATCTTCTATTAAGGTTGGGCAAGGCAAAAGGGACAGGGTCCCCAAAGCCAACCAAAGCATCAAAGAAAATCCCTTATTCCAATGTTTGGAGTCCCACAACTCAGTCAAACTACACAGCTCTTACACATATGGAGAGGTCCTAGGTCAGTCCCATGCAGGTTCCCTGGTTGTCAGTTCAGATTCTGTGAGCTCCCAAGGAACCATGTTAACCTTTTCTGTGGGTTTTCTTGTGGTACCTTAACCCTGTGGCTCCTTTAATCCTCAATCCTCTCTTCAGTAGGAGTTCTTAAACTGTACGTCTGCATCTATAAAGCTCATTTCTTCAGGAAACATTCTCAGACTCTTGCTTTCCTGCACGAAGGGGAGAAGGCACTGCTGACTTGTAACAGGTCTTTCTTTGGCCCATCAAAACTCAAGTAATGACATGGGGACTTCTTACTAATTATGAAGCTTGGTCTTAGATTAGACTTGTTCCAACTAGTCTTAAAATTTAAATCAGCAAAATTTATAGTAATCTAATTTCTGCCACATGTCTTGCTACCTTTGCCTAGTACTGTACATCTGACCCCTCCCTGTCCGACCAGCCAATATCCTGGCTCTCATATTCTTCCCCTGAGTTCCTCTCTCTCCTGAAAGTCCTGCCTGTGGTTTTCTGCCTAGCTATTGGTCATCATGCTCACAGAGTACTAAAATATTATCCCCAAAATGAGCCTCAACTTTGAATTGCAAGGTCCTCATATACAACTAGTTTTTTCTTTACAAAATTTCTGTCATCTCAGTTCTGTTTTCTTTAATAGGTACAGTTTCCAAATAGATTTTCTCCCATATTGCTGAAGATTAATTTTGTCTGGGGAGGGCTTCATGAACTCATTTATTGGCTTTTTTTCAGATTAGGGGAGGCAACGTTAACATTTTGGCCTTCCTTGGGTAAAATCATAAAATTCATTTTTCTCATAAGAAATAGTAACTGGTTTAAGGCTTCCTTGGATAATTATAGCCAGACTGAAATTGAAGAGATCTTTACAGCCTCATTACCTTTGAAGGAGCCTGTATTATAAGCAACTCTTCCAAAAGAAAGCAAAGCACAGTGATCATTATTAAAGGATTAATTAGAGATAATTAAAATATCAGCTTAAACATTCATAAAGTATCTGTGCATGTTTAAAACTGAGTAACAAAGGTAGTATTTATAAAATAGAACTAATATGTCCCCTTGATTCTTCCTCCAAATGAATGTTCTTCTTCAGAAAGAAGAAATAAACAATAATTATGTCATTAGTATAATACTTATTAAAAATCATTTAATGCATAATAATTATGTTGTTGCTTCAATTTTCTTTGTAGTTCAATTTTCTTTATACTTGTTTCCATCACAGAAAAAAATGTGTGAGATATAATTATAACTAACTTTTTTCAACTAATCCAACTATTAAATTCCAACTTATTGTTCCTAGGTGCAATATGTACATGGTACTGAGAAATCTTACATGTAAGTTAGGGCTTACATAGATTGGACTGTAAATCAAAACCCAAGAAATGTAAACACAATGATAAGCAACAAAAAATAGGAATAAAAAAATAGATGAGTGTCTCTCAGTCACATTTCAGAAAAGCTCAATGGAAGCATAGCTACGCATATCAGGACTTATAGCTTCTAGAAAATGAGATTAGAAAAAGTTAAGTTTTCATAGATCAGGAGTCTATCCTTTGGTGTTTGGCATAAGAGTGCTAATGGTGTGAAAAGGAACAGAGGATATTAATATGCTAACCTGTCATGCCAAAAGGCGATTGCATTTTGTTATTTCAGAAGCTATAAATTCAACAGGAAGAACAAACTGGATAAAGAAAGAAGTTCCTGTTTACAACTTATTCACTGTATTTTACTATACAGAATTTGAATTAATGTCTTTACAATGAATGTATTCGTAGAATTTCAGAAATTAACAGAATTATCACCATTATTGCACATGTGTGCACACAAAAACATGTATGTCATTATATATTGCATATAGTGTAATATGTATAATATATAAAATGTAAAAGAGATATAAAATCTAAATTTTAACATTTTTATTACTAGGGAAAATGGGAGCAGGGCTTCCAACAGTTGTTAGAAACCAAGCCAACTATAAGGGAGTTGATAATAATTTTGAACTTAAAGACAGTGTTGGCAAATTAATACAGATTAATTAACTTGGAGTTTACCACCAGTCTGTTCTATTAGTCCTGGTACCTGGACTTTTCTATAAGGTATGATTGGTGACATGTAGTTTCAGTTAAACAGTTTTAAGAACTTAAGATTCTCAAACTCATTTGTTTGAACATAATTTTAGTAATTATATATTTCAATGAGATGATAATACTGTTGCATTAGTACTGGATGCATTTCTTCAGGAAAAAATAGACAGGTAGATGGATAGATAGATAGATAGATAGATAGATAGATAGATAGATAGATAGATAGGTAGGTAGGTAGGTAGGTAGGTAGGTAGGTAGATAGATAGATGGATAGATAGATAGATAGATAGATAGATAGATAGATAGATAGATAGATAGGTAGGTAGGTAGGTAGGTAGGTAGGTAGGTAGATAGATAGATAGATAGATAGATAGATAGATAGATAGATAGATAGGATGACAGACTATATTATAGATGGATAATAGAGAAAAGATAGATGCATAGGTAGATAGTTAGGCAGACAGATATAGAGATGATATGTAAATAGTTGTTTGAGCAATACAATTAAAATAGTTGATAGGTAGAATTAGAAAGAATAACACACTTGGAAAGAAACTAGAATGAAGTTTATCCGAAATTATGATTCTTCTTGTGAGGGACCCCTAAAGATTTAGACTGTTCTATTGAGTAATGAAGATTAAGAGAGAAAATATGCACTAGGAATGCAAGGAACTTTGGTTCACACTGTCTATTAGTGAAAATGTTTTCCTCTGTCTTCTAGTCAAGACAGAACAGGCTCTGCAGGCCCTCACAGGAGGTCAGGAGAGAACCTGAGTTGCCACATCCTGGCAAAAAAGCAGTAACAGTCTATTTAACTTTGGCTAATTTAATTTTTTTAAAGATCAGATTAAACTTGAATTTTAGCAAATTCGTCAAGTTTTTATTTTAATATTGTTGCTATTATACATATTTTAATCATTTTATTGTGTCTATATTATTCAGATTTGAAATGTTAATACTCTGAAGAACAACAATTTATGATGTAAAATAAAAGTAATGACTTAATTTATCCATAAGCAACAGTTTAAAGTTAAAATAAAAATTAATTTTGCATGCTTTTTTATTTGTGTATAAGGCAAGGTTATGGTTGTATTGCAAAGTAGAAAAGGTATTAGCTCTATATCATTAATGAATTATTCATTATATCTCTATCAATTTAGTAATTCTCAGGAAAACCCCCAATACACTTATCTTTTATTAATGCAAGTTTTAGAAAGTAGATCCTTGGTCTGATGCAGAGTGCTTTTTATATATTTATGTTGCTATACACCCCACAAACATGCTGGTTTTAATTACATTTAATGAGTTCATCAGGTACTCTGAACGAGGAGCTCCTCATCCGTCAGGCATGATAACTGCATTTTGTGACACCTAAGGTGTTTGCTACTGCTACATTTTCCTTTCTTCAGCTCAGCAACTGAATCATCCGGAACAGTGGGGCGTAGGGATAATGGGAGGTGAAACCCCAGCTCTTCCTGAGCTCTTAGTGGAAACTGTCTTCAGGTTTTAAGTAAAAAATTGTTTGCATTTTATGGGATCACACAAATTTTAATTGTTTTTAAAAAGCTGCTAGTACTAATTAATATAGTTATATATCATAATTTTCAAATACTATGTCTGAAAAAATACAATACAAATAAGCATAATTTCCAATATTTTAAAGTAATAAAATTTTCTACTAGTGGATATTTTACAGTATTTATTACCTATAAAACTTGTTATTTATCTTAAAATGTACAATTTTCATGCAATAACGTAGAAATTTACAATGTCCTGTAATAATATGATTCTTCTGTTAACCCAGATATTTATGTATAGAAAAATAGCAAGGTCCCTGGAATGAAATAAAATGAGGTATAATCAGATCTGTTATTTGCAAACCTGCAATGGCATGATTGCATGACAAAAGTGGGAAAGATTTAGTAGAGAGAAACACAATTTATAATTTATTTTATTTACTTGTATTAGAGTTATATCCTAATGACAAAAGTTATTGAATTTTAACTTTAATCAGATAATATATTCATCTCTCAAATACAAATAGTAAACTAACATTGATGATTTTAGAACCAGTTTGGCTTTGGGAATGTGAGAACCCTAAAGTTCTACATAGTGTTTTTCTCCATCCTCAGCACATGCATTCTGTTGTATTCCTATATGGCTCTCATAGCCATAATTTTTCTAAAATAAAGAGGAGAGGAGTATAAATGCCACACCCTCTTGCTCAATTGTACTCTTTCTGAAAGCTGTATACAGCACATCTATCAACACCCTATTGTTCAAAATTATAATCCCTTGTGATCACGTAACAGAGAGCAAAACTGAGCTCTGCTTCACTACACTGCACATTAGTTCATATAGATTGATGCAAGTTTGTCATGCACTTAGAAAATTAGAGGTTGTATGGAAATTTTTACTCTTGCGTAAGATTTTAAATATATTTAGATTAGTGCCAAATAACACAATATTTTCAAAACTGACTTATCTGATACATAAGGAAGTGGACCCATCCTTATTATAGAGATCACATGGTTGTATATGCATAGTTAAATGAAAATGTAAAGTAATGTCATTACTCATGGAGAGTAGAGTGTACTTCTTCCCAGCCAACAGCTAGGAGAAAGTTCCTAATGAGGCCATTCATAGACACATTCCCCTGCTCTTAAACCACATATAAAACCATTGACCATAGGTACACTTTGGGGCTTTTACTTGACAGAACACAATTCCCATGAGACTTACCTACAGACACAGCATATTTATAAGACAAAAGAATAAATTAACTAAGAACAATAACATTGAATTTCTGTGTGTTTTTTCCTGTAGTTTCTAATTAAACAACATGTGAATATGCACTTGAAAGAGGGGGAAGTGTTATATGTGTCTTCTGTCCTAGTCTTCTTAGTGGGTGCAGTATAAGAAAATGAGTGTGCACTTGTGACAGAGTATTATAGTAGGATTGTGAATTGCTTTGACATCAACTGCTAAAACACCCATTCGTGTTGCAGGGAAATTATATGGCGGAAAAACATTGGTATTCTCAGAGTAGTAGAGGATTTGAGCAATTCAAGATGCTTGAAACTTTTGACAAGGTTTAGTACCATTAATTTGTTTAACACTTTGATTGATCAAAATTTTTCTATGCCATTCTGGAGAGTGAGGAGGAAAAGATGAACATTAATGCTGTATTCTTAAATATTTGTCTATTCTTAAATTTAGTTCATAAGTATTTGTGTATTCACTTCTACTCCTGCAGAATTACTCATTATTATTCTATAAGGGCAAATAAAAGAATGCATCTAAGTAGGGAAATGTGAGAAATAATTAAAATTACCAACAAAACGGAGAAAGCTAAAGTCTCTCCATAATCATCAAAGCATCAGGCTATTGAGTTCTTTAAATTAAAGTGAGTGCTTAGCAGTCTTAAAATTTCTCAGTAATTAAATGGGCTCTGTGGTTTGGCTATTTTGACTGTAATCTCACTGATTTGGGTGGTATTTTATTAATGATATCTCAGGGGGAATTTGCACTAGCTTGAAAATTAATGAAATATTAATAACGAACAACCAAAGAAATGCAGATATGTCACTTGTAGAAAAAAACGTGACCTGCATCATACTCAGAATCAAAGCATTTTATTTATTTTTTCCTTTTTATCTACATTTTAAACATTTGTATGTATTCCATATTTAGAGGGTATCTTTAGGTAAAACATATAAAATATATATTATATTAATTTTAAAAGCTTATACAAAATATTGTTTTTATCAATCTGGTATAGTTAGGTGCCAAAAAATATTCTTGAGTAAGAAAATAGATGTTCTACATTTTCTCCCAAGCATAAATCTGAGAGCACAGGAAAAAATGACTTATCTGATCAAATGATAAACAAATACCTCTTCCTGCCAACAGGAATTAATTAATTAGTTAATGTACTAAAGAGGAATTCCTGGGGTAGTATGACAGAACATGCCACTTCCAAACAGAGGAAAGTCAAGTTTACAGTCAAATGGAAATGTTTGTGTACTTTAAGCTTCACCTGGTATGGCAAAAAACTGGTCTTATGAAGGGATTTTCTAGAAACAGTGTACTGCACATGAATACACAGAGATGATATAGTCAAATCTTAATTTTTATTTAGCTTATTGAGTTATCAAGCTTCCAAGTATATAAATAATTAACAAATATTATTTTTTAAAAAACATTCCAAAATTATAGTTGTGAGTGATCTAGTCTAGAGAAGAGTAAAGTTGAATATGTAACTAAATTGTAATGATGGATTACTATACATTAGTCAGATTATTAAACATATTCTTATTGGTATAAAAATGATATATAGATTTTTATCCATTTAATTCGAATGGTTTTAATTAACAAATACCTACGTTTATTGAGATGTATAAGTTTACTGTTATAAATCTATGATAGCATTTGGTCACTTAGCAGAATTTCTGAAAAGACAGCGTATGAGGAGAGGATTAACTTTGCTAATGATTTCGGAGGTTTAGATCCATGGCACTCAGCTCTGTTATTTACACTCATAAAAAGAAAGGAGAACATTAGGAAATCATTAGGTGATGAAATATACTAGCTCACAGCACAGCAGAGGAAACAGAGAGGAGGAAGGCTTGGGGACAAACATAAATTTTAGGCTACACCCTACATGACCTATTTGCAAAATGTTATTAGTACCTACCAGTTTCCTCCACCTCCCAAATAATGTCATCAAATTATAATTCCATCAAGTCATTTGTAATCCCATAAGGTTTGGGCCTCAGTATCCAATAATTTATTCAAAGCAAACAAGCCTTCAACGCATGTGTCTCATGGGCCATTTCATTTTCAAACCAAGATACAAATTCTGCTGATATTTGTCAAAATGCTGACCAAATGGGTGGCTGGGAAATCACTGTAAAGACCTAGATGCCTGTTACTCATACTAAAAGTTATAGGTGTTATAATATTTGAGGTACAGTATTGGTACATATTTTTAAAATACATTTATGAACCAGTTATTTCACTCACATGTATTATTGTGTGAAATCTTACAGACAAAAATATATTTACAAAGGATATTTGGGATTAGATTTAATGGAAATTTGGAATAACCCACAGTCATATAAACATTTGAGTAACTAAAACTATAGTTACATAATTTAATATAAAATTTAATATTATAATTATAATTAAATACTTGAAAAGTTACCTAGTGGCACCATTAATGGAAAGTTTCATGCAATAAACAGTAAGTAAAAATAGGTAGTTGTGGAAGATATACAACATTACAATATAATTTACTTTTCAGGTAAAAATCTCCTAGGAGTGAAATACTGGCATTATTTTCTACATTGTGATCTTATGTATTTATTTCCATGTTATAAAGAAATTATAGAGAAGTATATATTGGTGTCTCAACTAATTGGATTTTTTCAAGAGAATGTTTTGATATTGTGCAAAGTCTATTGATTTTTGTCACAATTTCTTAAAAAAGCATATGGCTACTTGTCAACCATGTCTTCCAGGCATTTGGTACATTATTTTCTTTGAGATCATTCAAGTTCCAAGTAGTTTGAATGTTGAGGACCTACCTGGAGAGAAGATATAAAATCTTCTGCATAAAATAGAAATGGAAATTAAAATACTTGACTTGCCTATGGCACTCCAATTGTAATAAGGAAATTTACTCTATCTACTATGACTCACTCTTTTCTGTCCCATTATGGGACACCCTTAAGAAGATACTAAGAATTTTTGTTTGTTTGTTTGTTTGTTTTTCAAGACAGGGTTTCCCTGTGTAACCGCCTTTGCTGTTCTAGAACTAGGTCTTGTAGACCAGGCTGGGCTCAAACTCACAGAGATCTGCCTGCCTCTGCCCCACAAGTGCTGGCATTAAAGGCGTGTGCTACCACTTCCCAGCCCTAAAACTTACCTTTTGAGCAGATATCTATTACTGTATAATTCCAAAAGGGTCACTCATGAACCATTGGTGTATCACATTTTGTTATAAAACCAAGAAATATTTTCTAGGTTATAAGTCCATAATAAAGCAGACAGAGCTTTATTTATTTCATAAAGTTTATCATAAAACAAAAGCAGCAAAGCCCAGGAAATTCACACACACATAATTTTTATTGTTACTTAGAATAAATATTAGTTTATAATAGGAAAACCATAGAAAACGAACAGACTTTGTTTCTAAATGGTTTAAAGTAATTAAGATTTGATTTAAGTGGAGGAAGCAATTGACCCAATGTAGTTACTTTTAAACTTATTAGCTTGCTCTTGAATGTGGTCTATCAGGATTCCACATGTACTTTTTACTGAATACTAGAATTAAAAACAATTTTTCTGATCATTTGACAATATTTTTGCTATAAGAAAAGGCACTTTCATTGCCCGAACTCAAAACAACCTAACAATGGCCGAAATTTCCAAAACAATTAGTGATTGGTGTGTACTAGAGGAAATCCGAAGAAATCCTTTTCCCCACTGACATTTCTGCACAGCTTTCCATGCAAACCAAAATATAGGTTCATACATAATTGCATTATCTGGCTCACTGCAAAATAATTATCTGACAATGTTTTCTTTGTATACCACAATTGCCCATAAACTTGAATACTGTAATTTGTGATGTGCAAATGTGCTAAGATACTGAGCATTAATTACAAGATCAAATACTGAGCTCAGAGAAGACACTATTAATGTTGAGAAAGAATATACATGCTCATTTGAGAGAATTTTATTTTGTCAGCATGGAATGATATTTTTAGTCTAGAAAGGTAATTAATAATTCATTCATGAATAATCACTAAGAGCTATTATTAAAATGTATGTCTAACTTTGCAAGGCATAATACTGAAATGTGTGTCTTTTTAATCTGGTGAGTTTTGTATACAGTGTGACTGCTGTACCTTTTTCTTCTTTTTACAATGAATTGTGAAGTTGTGCCATTCCTAAGCAAATCATTTGAAAATTTTGAAAAAAAAAAAAAGAATAGATCTAGCCTATGGCCCACCTATACCACCTTAACTTCCACCCTCTGCATCTTCCAGTACCTTCCTTATGTTTTGTCTCTCTCTGGCTCTCCTTTGCTGCTCTCCCCTCCTCTTTTACATTTATCTGGTTTTGTATGTGTTTATTACAGTGAACACATAGAGCCTGGAGACTGTCCCTACGGGGGTTAGCACTGTGCTTATGAGGAATAACTAATGGTCACAGCTGTTGAAGTTGTCCATCATGACACAGCTGTTTCATAAACAAATAATTTAAAACTATTTGGAATTGAAACAAGTGTCCTTGGTTTAGGAAGCAAAACACACTTGGAAATACTTTGATAGATTCGCTTTGTGCACTATCAGGACAGTTTTGCAGCATTGCCTCCTCTTCCTCATATATTGTGCCACTTTATGGAGACACGGTGCACTCAGGCAAGTGTGCTCTAAAATTTTATAGTAGAGCAGTCAGAATGCCCCATTATTAATATCCTTCCATGGTGTCACTGGGAGTGTGTGTCTGGAATGGCCTTTAAGGACATAAGAAGCATTCCTTCACGGCCTCTTCTTTAAGACCCTGCCTCCAGTTTCCTGCCTCAGGTTCATGCCCAGACTTCTCTTGATAATGGACTGGGCTCAGCATTTCAGCTTATGTAAGCTTAACTAAGCCATTATCTACCCACACCCAAACTGGAAGTACGTAGGAAAGAAGTAGTGTCTAATTGGTACATAGACTGACAACATCAAACCTACTGTCTCCTATAAAACATGAGTAGAATAGATTCAGGAGGTGGAAGCAGAAGGACTGGACATTCAGGCTCATCCTGGCTGGTAATGAACTCAAAGCTAACCTGGGCTATAAGAAACTGTACTTAAAAATAAATAAATGAATGAGTAAAAACAAAAAGTGAGGAAAAGTTCATGTGTTAGAGACAATGTGCTGGGTGTTTAGGTTACTTAAATACCCATTTGGCCTTTATAAATAGTTTAATAACTCATTCCTATAATGGTAGAGGCAGGATGTCAACAGCATCCAATTCTGTAAGGTGATAAAGTGCTATAGTAAAGATCCAGTCACTGTTACAAGAATGAAAACTGGGATAAGTGGTGCTAATCATGAGAGAGGAGTTACATTTGACATCAGTGTTCAAGGGATGAGTGATTATGTGTGGCAAAGGGAAGAAAGGTCACACCTACTCAGGAAGATAAGTGTTATTGTGTAAAGGATTAGCAATCAAATTAAAATAGCCAGACTTGTGCTAACTGCACTTACGTTTATGTATGTCTTTACACAACTCACCTGCAGGTTTGGTTTTTTTTTTTTTTGTCACTATTCTGTGTTCTCTCTCATGATAATACAGTGCTTTCTGAATGAATCAACATGAACGGAATACAGGATTCCCATGAGGACTGAGTAAAAGCATTGAACATTGTTGATAGGAGATTCAAAGAGGTTTATGTTCTGTACTGGGAATGTTTAAGATATCATCATAAGAGGTGGTAAGTTATCAAATATTGTTATATAGAAAGTAACATAATGGGGCTTATGTTTTAGGGGGAAATAGACAAATAAGCAGTAAAGATAAATGGGCGTTAAAAGAGTTGTGTGCTGTGAGAAAAAAAACAAGTTTAGATATAGCAAAAGTGATGCTTGAAGAATAACTTCATATTATTAAAAATTTGAGTGAAATGAGATAGATGTAAGGGACCTGAACCATTACACAAAAAATCCTTATAAGTATTATTTATCCATTCACTGTATTGTCAATAGACAACATCTAGCAGCACAGTATGGAATACTAATATAATGTAAAAGTGAAAGAGAATATAATGGGATTTGTTTCATTGTAGATTAATACCTCAGAGGATGCTTTAGCAAAAAAAAAAAACAAAGTGATCAGGTATAAACATCAACTACCAGATTCTAAAGAAAATTCTGTTTTTTTTTAATTCACCCTAAGCACACTAAATCCAGTTCAGTTTCACTGTACAATCTGTGTTAAAAGCTATATTGGCAGCATTTCTGTTCTAATTTAGAAAGTTAGACATACCAGAAAGATCTTCTGAAAAAAAACCATGAAATTGTATTGTGTAAAAGTACATTCATGGGAATAAAAGTATTGAATTAGTAGAAGCTGAAAAGGTAAGTGTAGTTAAAGTCCAGTAGAGCTCCATTAATTTCCCCATTCTTATTGATTTAAATAGAACTATCATATGAGATTGAGATTTATTATTTCCTAAATATGCTACCTCTTCCACATTAACATAGATCTTTGTGACTATGGTTTTTCAGTTTGGTACTTTCAGTCACCAAATATGAGAAGTTCTTCCTTATATAACAAATTTAACATAAGATCCATAGGAATGGGCATCCATCCAAAGGAGAACTGTGTGCTGGTTTGAATGAGAATGTTCCCAGAAACACAATGCTTGCATACTTGATCATTGGTAAAATTATTTTAGAAAGATGAGGACATATTAACACTGTCAGAAGAGATGTGAAGTGAGTTGGGCTTTGATTTTTTAAAAGACAACACGATTTCTGATTATTAACTCAAAATGGAAGCTCCTAGCTACTGTTTTAATGCCATGTCTATCTGCTCAGTGCTGTGATCCTGGCCATGATGGTCATGAAGTCAACTTCTGAAACTCTAAGCTCATGATTAACTTTTTTCTATAAATTGCCTTGGTCATCGTGTTTCATCACAACAATGAAAAATGTCACTAAGTAAGGTGATACCCATGTAACCCCATGGAATCTTAATTCTTGGCACCAGAGTTTTATCTGATAATTTTAAGAAATTTTATACATCATATTCACCTCCTAAGTAGCATAATGGCTATAAAGGATGCTAATAATCTTCATAGATAAAGTTAATCTCAGTCACAGAGAATGATTACTACAGGATGGATTACACATGAAATCTGCCAAGATGGGAAAATAGGATTTTAATATGAGCATTTATAATTATTTTATGCTAAAATAAATATATTTCAGTTGCCACATGAGGTTTAGTCTAATAACATGATTGTTACAGAAACAGACATCTATAAATTTATACTTTGAAGTAGGGGTTTTTAATCTATATTTGACAGTTGACTATTTGATATCTGTGTTATTTATACATTTTTATGAACTATTTTAGCATTTTGTGTGTATGTTTTCTTCTATTTATTGCTTAAGTCCTGAATGTATTTGTCATATTTTTAAGATTTTTTTCTTGTACACATCTATATATTTATAGAAATGTTCCACTGTCGCCGGGCAGCGGTGGCACATGCCTTTAATCCCAGCACTCGGGAGGCAGAGGAAGGCGGATCTCTGTGAGTTCGAGACCAGCCTGGTCTACGAGAGCTAGTTCCAGGACAGGCTCCAAAACCACAGAGAAACCCTGTCTCGAAAAACCAAAAAAAAAAAAAAAAGAAAAAAAGAAAAGAAATGTTTCTCTGTTGCAAATTATTACAAGATGGGTTTCATATTTAGTATGGGTTATAGCTAAATCAAAACATAAGAATAATTTTAATGGCTGGTAAAACATATTGCAATCTCACTTTTTCGTTGCTTTTTACATTTATCTATTTATCATTTATTTTATGGGTATGTATGAGTATGTGTGTGGGTGTGCGTAAACCCGTGTACCGTGGATATCAGATGATAACTTCTAAAGCAGGTTTTGGGTTCCATGGATGGAACTCAGGTTGCCAGGCAGAGTTGCACACACCCATTCTGCTGGCTATACCACCTTGTTCCCTATCCACATGGGACAAAATTAACAAATTTATAGATAATTAACAAAATTAATAAGTTCATAAAGTATAGTATATTTTGTCAATTTTCATATTTCATGATCTGTGAGAATCTGGAGTACTGGGTTTTTTTCAGATCACTCTGCAGTTTTTGGCCATTTAAAAAGCCAAATTGGAGACTTGTTCTTTTCTGAAGGGAAAGAGAAGGGGCTTGGGTCTGGGGGAGAGCAGAAGTGTGGGGAGCTGGCAGGAGAGGAGGGAGGGGAAACCATGGTCAGGATGTATTGTACGAGAGAAGAATCTATTTTCCATTAAAAAAGAAAAAAGAAAAAATCCTAGATAATTAGATCATTTTGATTTCAATCTTAGGTGTATTGACACATTGGTTAAAATTATGTTTGCTTTTACTAGCAAGTGATTGGCAATTTTTATAGGAGGCTGAACTTGATAATACTTTCCAGTAATATGTGATTAACGCTCACTGGTGAACTGCTGAATGCAGCTTTGCTGGCCACTTTTTAATGTTTGTAAAAGTCCATGTGCTTGGTTCCTGACTTGGATTATCATTCTTTACTTTAAGAAAGGAACTGCATACTAACTTCTAGCCTCAGACTCTCTTGTGAACACAGTTTTCCACAAGGTCTGCTTTGTTGTGGGCCTCTAACAACACGGAAAGCCTATGCTTATCCACCTACAGAAGTGTAATATCGTGCGCTCTGATCAAACAATCGGGAATCTCCAGGCATGACTTCTTGTTTTTCTCATACACGATTCTATAAAATATTTATTGAGGCAGTCATAGAGCAGATGTCCTCAGGTGGGTGAAGCTAGTCATTTTCAGGGAACTGAAAACATCCTGAAGGAAAATAAACAAGGAGGAGTGGCAGGAAAGAGTTCTGAGACGAGCCCTGGGGTGAGATCAATAAACGTTTCTTATAAATCACAATGGGAGCCTTCTTTTAATTCTAATTACAAGAGGAGCAATTGCTGAACTTTTGAGAGCACTGTTACTTAGTTCGCATACTAGAAAGAATTAAGAGGTGCTCTCTCCTTTCCTCACAAGTACAATTCTGGCGGAAAGGGAAATTCTGTGGCTATTTTGTAACCTACTTCACAGCCAAGGTAGCCAGAACGGCGGCGAGGACACTAAAAGAACTCTTAATGTTCGGATTGAGTTCTTGTGTGAGTGCTATAGCCCGTCATTAACGTTAGAGCTGCAGGAAAAATGTGGTCCTGTAGTGTGATTGTTGTCTGCGAGATCTCAATGTAGTTAGGAATAGACAGCTTTTAGTTTTTGGAGATTTACCCTCGAAGGAAATCATAACACTGTTAGTCACATTAACTACTTAAGGACAAGTTTATCTGGGTTCATAGTTTGAGGTTTCAGTCCATTCTGGCGTGGTACATACGGTGGAGGTCACATGATGCAGGAAGGTATACAGCATCTGAGGTCAGCAGGCTGAGAGAGAAGAACTCCCATCCTCTGCTCACTTCCTTCTTCCTATCTGAGGGAGAATCCTGGGCTGTGCACATTAGAGTGGCCTTCTCCACCTCAGTGATGATCTGTCAAAGTAAAGTTTACTGATGAAACAGCATTTTTATCAACCTCTTTCACCTATGAAAAGAGCTTATCATTTGAGTAATCTAAATCAAATGATTTTTGAAATATCTTGACATTCCAGGAAAGGAGGTGAAGTAAGGAAATTCAAACTAAATTAGGAAAACCAAATATAGTCTACTTATTTAAATCTTCTAAGTATTGCTCTAGCATTCACAAACGGTTCATAGCATCCAGAGCCAAAATGGGAAATATTTATAATATGTATATTTAGATTACTTGTTTTACCCTTTGAGATTATAATATAATTACATCATTTTATCTTTTCTTTTTATTCCTCCCAATTCTTCCATATACACCCATAAGAATCTCAGCATCATGACTGCCTAAATGTGACCCAAATAAATGTACTTTTAAGAATAAAACTATGTGGTACAGAATTAATCAAATAATGGTAATATGTTAAAATTAGATGAAGATTATATAAATGCAATTATATAATTGTGATGAATGGAAAATTACTCAGTGAAACACAGATTTTGATCTTGATGCTTTGACTTGGGGCAAACATATTTAAATTATTTTTCTTAACAAAACTTAAATGGCAGGTCTTTAACTATTGAATAAATGTATGAATATAGTCTCTAGAAAGTGAAAAAACCTTCTCATTATAATATCTAAAATAAAATTAATGCCAAATATAAGTGTGATTGAAAAAGTATTTTGGATCGTTTTCATTAGCCTATCAGTTTTACTGGAATCTTCCATTGACCTCCCTCTGTTCCCTAATTCTTGCGTTATTTGTCATATTTATTCAGAGGTGACATAAAACTTGGTGAAGGTGATAGACTTTATTATCAAGGAGAGTGGGGAATGGTCAGGGAGACCATTTCAGAAGAATATAGCATCATATACGAAAGGGGAAAATAGAAAAGACATCTATGTGTTGACCCTACATATTGAAGTAGACTTGATATTCTTCTTAAAATTCCTAGAAGAGATGACTTTCTGGTTGACATAGCAGTTTTTGTTCAAATGATTGAAAGGCCCACTTGGATGAATTTTTGGATTTTCTAAACAGGGTTTCTCCATAGCTTTTGGTTCCTGTCCTGGAACTAGCTCTTGTAGACCAGGCTGGCCTTGAACTCACAGAGATCTGCCTGCCTCTGCCTCCTGAGTGATGGGATTAAAGGTGTGCAACCACTGCCAGGCTAGATGAACTCTTTAGGAAGGTGACACTGGTGTATTTTTGTCCTTAATTGGAGTACCAAGGCCAAGGTCAACTCAGACCAAGTTCCTTTGACCAAAAATCACGTAACCATATAGGTTTAAAATAATAAAAGAAAAATTAAAAGTAACTATTATAATAGCCATGCTTAACCATGTAAAAGAAGACAATTCCTATTCCCTTTACCTTCCATCACATTTTAATTTTTTTTAAATTTTTTATTTAATTTTTCCATTCAAAAATTTACACTTCCTCCCCTTCTCCAATTCCCCTCCTGCTCCCCCACTCACCCTCCTTTCCCCCCCCTCCTTAAGAGAGGGCAGGGAACCCTGCCCTGTGGGAAATCCAAGGCCCTCCCCCTTACATCTAGGCCTAGGAAGCTTTGCACCCAAATAGACTAGGGTCCCAAAAAGCCAGTACATGCAGTACAAAAAAGTCCCAGTGCCTTTATCAATGGCTTCTCAGTCAGCCCCCAATGTCAGCCACATTCAGATAGTCCGGTTTGATCGCATGCTCATTCAGTTCAGGTCCAGCTGGATTTGATGAGCTCCCATTAGAACAGGCACACTGTCTCAGTGGGTGGACCAAACCCTCGCAGTCCAGACTTCTAGGGATGGATGGAGATAGAGACAGAGACCCTAATCAGAGCAATTGACTGAGCTCCCAATGTCCAGTTGAAGAGCAGAAGGAAGGAGAAGAGGAGCAAGACATTTTAAATTTTAAGAAGGACAATTTTGATAATTCCCTATTAATATAATTTAAATTACTATAGTATCAAGAACTCAGAAGATGGGATTTGAAACTATGAGGCAGCCCTCCAAATGTTCAAATCTACTAATTTTTGACTAGATACCTAATATCTCTCTTACACAATCTTAAACAAAATTTCTCTCATCTAAGTAATTTATATTTGCATACTGAGGGATCAAGATATTGATAGGTAAATATTTGTTATTAAATAAAAATGACTTACCTGATTTATTTGCAAATGCCTAGAGGTCTAGGTACCTACTAACAATTTTTTAATATTTATTTATTTATTTATTTATTATGTATACAATATTCTGTCTATGTATATGCCTGGAGGACAGAAGAGGGCGCCAGACCTCTTTACAGATGGTTGTGAGCCACCATGTGGTTGCTGGGAATTGAACTCAGGACCTTTGGAAGAGCAGGCAATGCTCTTAAACACTGAGCCATCTCTCCAGCCTACTAACATTTTAAATCAGTGATGGGCATGGAGAATTTCACTGTCACTTTCCAGATCTTGACTTCTTTGGAGCCTACCATCAATTTAACACAGAAATTTAATTGAAGTGAATACTTCTTGGATCAGAACTAGCAAATTCTGAGCAAATTCTGGGCTGTAGTTAGTGTTTCAGACAGCAGTGTTTCTGGATGAAACTGAAGGTGCTTGTGCGAAAAAAAAAAAATCATATCTGTGCAAACCCCAAAAGGTCCATGACAGGTATCTAAAAGCCTCAGGAGAATGATGACCTGAGGGGGTAGAGAGTGAGAGTTCAGGATGAGACCACAGTGATGGAGAAGACCAGATCAGCAGCAGGAGGACTAAAGAGGATCTATGGGAAAGAGTGAACTAGTCCACCTAGCCCATAGAAGACTGAAAATAAACAAGAAACTGCCAATGAGGACAAAATTCCAGAGAGGAAGAATGTGTGTATATTTATATGTATGTATCGTATATAAATGTGTATTTGTCTATAGACCTAGCTTGACTTATCTGTGGTGTGTATTCAGAGGATGTTCAGTCTTCAGCATGAGTGTCAAACCTATTTAGTTCTGGTGGGCAACCAAGAGCAATGGTGATAGTCTCTCTCTCTCTCCCTCTCTCTCTCTCTCTCTCTCTCTCTCTCTCTCTCTCTCTGTGTGTGTGTGTGTGTGTGTGTGTGTGTGTGTGTGTGTTTGAATTTCTGGGGCCTCTCTAAATAACAGCTTATGGAGAAGTACTATGTATGTGGTAGGGGGATTTTTGTTTTAAAAGCTATGACCTCAGAGCCTAAAGAGATGGCATAACAAAAAGAGCACTAGTGGCAGAGTTGATTCCCTGCACCCATATGGTGGCTCACAATTACCTGTAACTTAAGCTGCAGGGACTCTGATGCCCTTCTCTGGCATCCATGAGTATTGTATGCACACGGTGCAGTGACATGCAAGCAGGCTAAATGCATGGAATATAAAAATGAGTGATTAGTTCAATAATCTATGATTGCAGGAAACAGCATTATCCACCCATATAGGGCACCAGCATTCAACCTATTTCTTTTTAATTATATTTTTGTCAAACTTAAAATAATAGGTGTCAATGTGACTTTTAGAAAAATCCTCATTTGGGGGAAACCTTATTCCTACCAATACTCCTTTTCAATGTCACTGGCCCCTATCCTGTTTTAAACCCTTCAAACTTTAAGTTCTCCCCCACCTACTTTCATATAACTAATGGGTTTTATATTTCCAGAATTTGGCTAACAGGCCCAACTTAAATGTGAAGTCTAAAATTTCAAAACTAATATCCACAACAAAGAGAACAAAAGGTGTCTGTCTTTCTGGGTCTGGGGATCTTTCTGTAATTTTATGTTTGAACAGGTATTTTTGCAAGATGGCTGTTTTTGTTCTACAGAACCAAAAGAAAGAACTACTAGCAAAGTAATTTTCTTCATCTGAATTTGAAGCACACTGGAAAGCATAGTGCAGCAGGTGAATGAGCCTGATGCTAAGCCTGAAAACTCAGTTCTTGTGACCGAAAAGGTAGAAGGAGAGAACCAACACTTTCAAGTTGTTCTCTGATCTTCAAACAAACGCTGTGGCACGTGGGTGCTCCTATACAACATAAATAAAAGAAACACTTGAAAAACCATCCTAAAGTTGAGTGAAAAATATACTTTATTATTAATTTCACCTTAAAATATTATACCTGTGATATTTAACATATATGCATATTGTGAACTTGGAATTTTTATTGCATTCAACCCTATATAAAATAAATATAAGGCATAATAAAGTTCACACTGTTTGTCAATATTTGATTGTCTAATTTGCAAGTAATTTCTCTTTGATCCAATGGTTCATCTTGTTTTTAAATACTTCACTAACTTTTTAAGAATTTAATATATTGACTCAATGACCATTATTTGTGGCTAGAAACCAATTGTGAGTACATCCCATGTTCCTCTTTTTGGGTCTGGGATACCTCACTCAGGATAGTGTTTTCTATTTCCATCCATTTGCATGCAAAATT
>NC_022030.1:39934966-39954931 GCF_000317375.1 Microtus ochrogaster
CTTGGACTTTCCACAGGGCAGGGAACCCTGACTGCTCTTTGGACTGGAGAGGGAGGGGGAGAGGAGGGGGAGGGAAATGGGAGGCGGGGAGGAGGCGGGAATTTTTTTTCTTTCAAAAAAAAAGTAAAAAAAAAGAATTTACTATATTTAATTGTTATACTATTTATTCCTTACATCCACAGTGCCTCCCACACCATCCTCATCATTCCACACCAACCTGTGTCTTTTGATTATAAACATGTTGGGTATAATCAGTACTTCCTATATGCTTGTTTTTCCTTTCTTTGATTTTTTTTGTTTTTGTTTGCTTGTTTGTTGTTGTAGCTGTTTGTTTTGTCCCTTTTGTTTGTTTGTTTGTTTGTTTGACGTGGTCTCACTAAGTAGCCCTGGGTGACCTGTTATTTGCTGCGTTGTCCAGGCAGGCCTGGTTGTTCTAGCAGTGACCACACCGTTAGAGAAACCAGCTTCCCCTCTGTTAGCAACTATCAGTCGCCAATAGATCCTCACTGATTTTTGTCTTCAGGTCTCATGCACGCTGTCACAGTGGTGTGAGTTTGTATATGCAACTGTCCTGTGTGCGGGGAGACTTCCCCTGTAGTCATTCACAGCCTCTGGTTACTACAATGTTTCTGTCCCCTCTTCCGCGATGATCCCTGTGCCTTGAGAGGAGTGGGTATTAATAAACTAGGATTTAACCTGTTCACATATTGCCCATTCATCTCTGCTGTAATTGAATTATGTAATTTCATTTTACAGGCATATTTGTTAGGATCAATTTGCTAATTTCCTCTGTTTTACTGATCCCAATCTCAATCCACCCACATACTTTGTTCTTGGTTGCTTCCCCCTTGCTTCTCCAAGTTTCTTCTATAGTAACATATTTTCTTTACTTTTTTTTTTTGACTTTGTAATCCTTAAAGTATCCTGGCTTTGTTTCTGTAAGCACAAGGCACAAATATGTTGTGTATTACAACCAATTAAAAAAAAACAAATATTTGAAAAGATAGCCTGGCTTACTTTCTTTCCTTCCTTTAGTTCCTTCTTTATTCAGGTCACAGTTTTGTGTATCTCATTAGAGCCCACTGGACAAGCAGAAAACCCTAGCCATCCACATGCACAGCACTTTCAGTAAGGTGGAATGACCTCACGCATGGCAGCTCACACATCAGTGATTTATATCTACTGTAGAATCTGCATAAACTCAGCAGTTAAGTGCTCTATAAATGTTTATAATGGAAATAAATAAAGCACATTGATTTTTTTCCAGAGGCACTTATTTGTAAATACGTGCTTTCATTATATGTCATCATTGTTCCTCAGCCTTCTGGATGTAAGTGTGCACAATAAACACACACACCCAGAGACATTAACATGTGTGACAGCAAATGTGTCAACTATGATAGGTGAGAATTAAAAGAAGATATCCAGCAGTTGCAAAAACTGTAGCTTTTCTTCATATTTTTAATAGTGACTGTATCTCCAAATAATTGTCTCTTATTTTTCTTCAATTCTTTGTCTGTTGTGTTTCCTTTCATTTAAAAAAGTGGCATTAAATAATAATAGAACATTTGTTATATTAGTGCTGTAGGTTGTATATTATAGATCTTAGCACTTTAGTCTTTTAATATGCTAGCAATAGTGAGGTAATGGATATTATTGTTTTATATTTAACTAGCACATTTCTTTAGTTTGTATAATTTGAAAAATATTTGGATAGAATAAAAATTTACCACATTTACTGTCAAGAGTCTTTAATTGTGCTAACAAAGAGACAGAAATTCAGAAGATGACAGACTTTTACATGTGTGAAAAACACACAAGCTGGAAGGCCCGTGCGACTGTTCATCTAGGGCTGTGCACAATGAAACCCAGGGACAATGATAATTGAGGTGACAGAATCCTGCTTCACTCTTCTACCACATAAAAGGAGCAATCTGCTTCTAATCTAAATTCTGACATGATTAAACTTGTTTTTTTAGTTTCTTGGTGATTGCTGAAACAGAGAAGAGCAATTTAGGAGTCAGACTTCTGACAATCCTTTGAAGATCCAGAAGTTAATCAGAATTAGGGTTAGCTATTTAGAAAATAATTTGAATAATTAAAAAAAGGAAAAATGGGCCAAATTATAATGAAAGGAAAGATCTTTTCTATGATCTGTGTAGTTTTATTATTTGTGGAATAGCTCTTTAGACAATTTTGTAACTTACAATTATAAATTTTAGGTGACTTTTCTCACAGAGATCTAAAATATTAAACTAATTTTGAGAAATATTTATGATAAATATCAGCAAAACTCTTGGGTATAGTTTAAGGACACTTATATTTTAATATAGTTATAGAAAGCTATATGATAAATGGAATTTTCTTATATATTTAATATCTTATATATTTAATATTTCTAGCAATTTGTTTCACTGTTTCTGATAAATCTGAAATAAATGACTAATTGTGATTTATTTACCAAAAATTAAGGAAAAACTAATGGATTGCTTCTTGCATATCTGATTGACTTTGATAACCATTTGGGCTTATTGTGCACTGAAGTCTTTCCACTCACACACTCGATTCTTGGTAGATTACTTACTGTTGAATTTGCTGTTTGTATTACTCTTCCCATCTGATTTCACAATCAAAGTAAGATCACAAGCAAGACCTTTCTAAAGCACAAAGTAAATACCCTGGAAATGCTAATGTGTTAAAGTCAAGCAAGTTTATTTTTGTTTGTTTGGTTGCTTAAAAGTCAGGATTACTGTATGATTTTTTTTGTCTCAAAAAGATACAACTCTATACTTTCAGATTATTTTAAAGTTCATATGGCAGAGTTCATATTAATCAAAATAGAACTTTTTACTGAAATAATAATTTATCTGAACATTTTTATTACTTAGGCTTCTAAAATTACATACCTGTACATACATGCACATGCACATACATACACACAGACATAAAATAAATACACACGCATATTTCACCTCATGGAGTTTGACTTCAGTCGCTGTTCTGTTGCTATGAAGGGTGCCACTGCTAAGGCTAGTCTTATGAAAAAAGCATTTAATTGGGGATTGCTTCCAGGTTTATATGATTAGCCTGTTATCATCATGGTGGGGATCATGGCAGAAGGCAGGCAGGCATGGTGCTGGAACAGTAGTTGAGAGCTACATCCTGGTATACAGATATAGAGGAAGATACAGGGCTTGATATGCTCTTTTGAAACCTTAAAATCCACCTCCACGGAATACTTCCTCTAATAAGGCCACAACTAATCCTGTCAAATAGTGCCACTCCGTGGTGACTAAGCATTCAAATATATGAGCCTACAGACGATATTCTTTTTCAAACCACAGATTTCATATTTAAAAGGAATAGAAATATATTTGTAATTAGACAATGACTTTATAATTCATATAAAACTGACATTGTAGTCTCCATAATTTGCTAACTCCTCATATCAAAATCCCACATCTTAAAACAAAAATCTAATTCTTAATTTTAAATTTATTATAACCTTCAGGTAAAATGCTACCCAAAGTTCTTTTTTCCTATTGAAAAAATTTGGTTTGGTCCTGATTTGTTACTTACTTTCAGTTTGGATTCATTTCTTACTAACTCCAGAGAGAAATTTAGTAAACTATTCACAAAATAATAACCAGATTATCCTTAATAATTTATTTTGGCTGTACTTAAAGATAGTCTTTTGAGAAAGGAAGGAAGAGAACATGAGGAAATGGGACTGTGTGGAAACAGGGGAAAGACACAGGGGAGAGCAAAGGAAGAGCTATCTTGATTACTGCAGCCATTATGAGGCTATCATGAAAGTTGGTACCAAGGAAATTCCCAGGAATCCACAAGGACGACACTAAGCAGTAGTGGAGAGAGTGCCCGAATTGGCCTTCCTCTGCAATCAGATTGATGACTACATTAATTGTTATCACAAAATCTTTATCCAGCAACTGTTGGGAGCAAATGCAGAGATCCACAGCTAAGCACTGGTCGGAGCTTCTGGAGACCAGTCTAAGATAGAAAGGAACAATATGAGTAAAGGGATCAAGACCTTGATGGGGAAACCCATATCAACAGCTGACCTGAGCTAGTGGGAGCTCACTGACTCTGGACTGACACCTGTGGAACCTGTATAGGACCAAACTTGACAGTCTGAAAGTGGGGGGTAAATATATGGCTGGGGCAATCTTTGCAACCACTGACAGTGGGACCAGGGTTTACCACTAGTGCTTAAACTGGCTTTTTGGAGGGATACTTTGCTCAGCCTAAATATAGCGGGGAGGGCCTTGGTCCTGCCTCATGGTGATGTGACTGATTTTGTTGACTCCCCATGGGAAGGCTTACCCTCCCTGAGGAGTGGATGGGGGTGAGATGGAAGGAGGTGGGGGAGGGGGAGCAGGAGGAGGGAAGGGAGTGGAAACTGGGTGTTGAATTAAGAGCGGCGGAGCTGCGTCCCCAGCACCCGGCCGCCTGCATGGCTAGCTTAGCTTATGACCCGAAATAATTACACGGAAACTGTATTCTTTTAATCACTGCCTGACCCATTAGTTTCAGCCTCTTATTGGCTAGCTCTTACATATTGATCTAACCCATTTCTATTAATCTGTGTAGTCCACAAGCTGGCTTACCAGGAATGATCTTAACCTACATCTGCCTGGAGTTGGAGAACCATGGCGACTCTCTGACTCAGCTTCTTTCTCCCAGCATCCTGTTCTGTTTTCTCCGCCTACCTAAGGGTTGGCCTATGAAATGGGCCTAGGCAGTTTCTTTATTAATAAGAAATCGTTCCCACATCAACTGGGATAGGTATGTAAAATAAGAAAAGCTCATTAAAAGAAGATTTACTTTTGAGATTTAATTGATAACTTCTGTATTTCACAGGAGAAAATGGTTCTGTTAAATACAGTTTCACATAGTAATAATCACCGTGCCTGCACAAAGTGGAGAAGTGGGTTGTAAGACTGATCGTGAGAGGAGAGTGAGTGGCTCTTCAGTACTGCAGCACGATGCCTTAGTTTTCATGGGTCTATAACTCATCTCCGTCATCTGTTCCTCTAATTCTTACTCTTACTGATCATTCAAAGTCTCATTTTCTCTCCCTCTCTTCAGGCTTTGTCTATAAGTGGGTATGTGTGACATTGAGAAAAATATGCAGTTTTGATTTATAAATGTAACTGTACATTATAGTCATCATACATCTGTTACATTCTAGAGGAAATCGGTAATCCTTATTTTCCTTAGGAAGATTCAATGAACATAATGAGATATTCTGAACATGGACTCTAATATTCCTTCAGGAAGTGTATGCATTCTCCATAATACAGACTTTAAGAGCTTCAAATGACCTATTTTCAGATAAATCATTTTGCTTATTGAACTACTGGTCATCAAACATGCACCTTTAATATTATGTATGTTTTGTAATAGTTGCTGTCTTAGTGAATTTTCTGTTCCCTTAAAGAGAGGCCATGATCAAGGCAACCTGTGAAAGAGAACATTTTGGAACTCAGTTTCCAAAGACTTGAACTCCATGATCATCATGGGATGGAGTATGGCAGAAGGTAGGCACTCATGGATATGGTGCCACAGATGAGAGCTGACATCCTTATCCAGAAGTGGGGGACAAAGAAGGAGACAGTAATTAGGAGTAGCATGGGCACCTCCTTCCCAAAGGCCAAACCACCTAACCCTTTTCAAATACCCCCACTACTTATAACCAGGCATTCAATGTATGACCCTGAGGGTCATTCTCACCCGAACCACCACAGAAGCTAAAAATGTCCTTATTTTGTTGATTTGGTGCAATCTTATATTGGTGAAATAATTTATTTGAAAAGACACATTAGCAGATTTCCAATTATATGTTTTGTTTGTTTACAGTTTTTGTTAGGTTTTGTTTCAAGTGTTTTCCTTTGTTTTTATTTTATTTTGAAATATTTTGTTTAAAACTTAGAAATTTCTAAGAAAAACTGGAGGATATAGAAATATTTTTTATATTATTCCAGCAATAAATTGTACTGTGTTGAATGTATCCTGCAGTTGCTCTCGTAGACTGCCATAAGTTCTTATACTAAGAAGATTTTAGCAGAAATTCAGAGATCTTTAAAGAACTCTTTATAGCAACCCTTCTTAGAATTTCAGATTCTATGGAGAAAACCTTATTTATATGTTGTAATGGGCAACTGACATACATTTTTAAACTACTTACCAAGGAAAGCTACTATCAAGAAACATAAATGGATTAAGCTTCTAAAAAGAAACAGGAATACATATCCATTCATGATCCACAAACATGAACACAGCATCCCACTAAACATAAAGGAAAATTGAATAAATGTTAAATATTTGTTATTAAAACTATCTTAATGCATTAAAATTAAATATTCAAGAAAGACCACCATTGTGGCAGTAAGCAATTACTTTAACTCACCAAGGCCAGCTGGCCTGGGTCTGAAAAAGCCTGGGATAAAACCGGACTCGCTGAACATAGTGGACAATGAAGACTACTGAGAACTCAAGAACAACGGCAATGGGTTTTTGATCCTACTGCACGTACTGGCTTTGGGGAGCCTAGGCAGTTTGGATGCTCACCTTACTAGATCTGGAAGGAGGTGAGTGGTCCTTGGACTTCTCACAGGGCAGGGAACCCTGATTGCTCTTTGGACTGACAAGGGAGGGGGATTTGATTGGTGGAGGGGGAGGGAAATGGGAGGTGGTGGCGGGGAGGAGGCAGAAATCTTTAATAAATAAATAAATACATACATACATACATACATACATACATACATACATACATAAATAAATAAATAAATAAATAAATAAAAATACTACATTCCCATTCCCATTAGGCATATCTGCCAAGCTCTAAACGGTGCTGCTCCAGCAACCTAGGCATCACAGTAAGAAGGCAATACCAACGGTAGAACTCTGACAGAAATCTTTAATAAATACATAAAAAAGATATTTTGTAACTTATTAACTGCCAAATATTTGTATGTAAAATAGAAAATATTCTACATTTCAATAAGACTAAGAAAGGACATAAATACTCCACAAAACAAACTCATAAAGAAGTTCTCTGAAAAGGTGTTTTCCATGAAGTGAGAAATACATATGAAAACCTTCCTAGAGAATTAATACAAGAGGAAAGAAAATTAAAACAACAATGAACTACATAACAGTGTATCCTCAAAAGTCACAACTGTTGCTAAAGACATTGGGGACAGGGACTATTTTACATCACATCACATGTGAGAGTTTAGATACAGGATTTCTTAGTATAATACTTTCAGTAGACAATAGTGCAATAATATGCTTACTGTGAGACTCCTTGGTTTATATTTAAAAGATTAAAAAAATTATAATCATCTGCATATTGTCCAAATAACAGTGTTTATACTTCATGCCAAGATTATTGGATAATAGGTCTCTTCATAACTGCAGTTTGTCAGAAGCATTACTTTAGGTATGAACGTGACTGCTACTTAGAAGTGATAAGAAAATGAACTGCTGTTTTAGCACAACAGAGTTGAATCAAATAAAGATAACGTCGAGTGGATAGGCAAAATTGTGAAGCATGTGTACTTTTATTAAATTTTTACTCTTTTTTCTCCATATCTAACAAATAGTGATAAAATATATTTATATGATGTATTGACTGAAATCAGCATATGAAGTATTACATTCATTCAATGACAATAAAAAATTATTCAAGTAGACTTAAGGTTTATTTCCTTCTTGTTTTATTTTTCTATTACTGATATTGTTATTTTATAATAAAGGTGTTGTCTCAATTAGTATAAACAAGAGACTCAGTTTTGAGGTAGGAGTAATTGTTCATTATGAACTATCAGCTCATAGGTGAACTATAGTTATGTTGGGGGAAAGAGCAAGGTATATAGATGAATCAGGCTCTGCCGAAAATTTGCTCAAGAGCCCTTGGAGTCTAAAGTAATAACTGCCGAGGACTATTTTACTAACTACTTCCAATAGGATTCCTGTGTTTGTTTAAGCAGAGAAAGAGATGGCAGCAAACAGTTAGTAGACACTGAAGCTGCCAGGCATTTCAGTGAGTTTTATGATGACCAAGGAGTAATTAACATGGTATAACAATCAGCAATAATTTATTTATTTATTTATTCTTTCATTCATTTTGGTTTTATAATCAAATTCCCTAAATCCCTTCTTGCTACAATAGTATAAGAGAAGAGATCCTGGCATTTCTTGTTTCCTTGGGTATCTCTGAACTGAAGAAAGAGCAGATCTCTTGCTTCAATCACTAAGCCCAAAGAAGAGTAAAATACCTCTGTTACCCATTTATCAAATCAGACTAAATAAATATGTGCCGAGGAGTAAGATTTTCCCATTAAAGAGTAAGTTGATCATGTAATACTAGTAGATATGATACATGTTAGCTATGACCTGTGGTAAAATAAGATGAAAACTTATTGTCCCCTTAAATAAAATGATGCCAAAGTACTTTTTTTTTTTTTTGCAGGGTCGTGTTCTATAGTAAGGTCACTGTCAATATAGATTGTAAATCAATCATCTTGATTAAAATAAACAATGCTGACTCTCATCAAAGGAAAGCTTCAATGCACTTAACATTTTCCATCCTTTTATGGAAGGCAGAAAGCTTTCCTGTAGTTTCAGCATTGCACCATATATAGAAAATATTATTTGGGTATAATTAACTTCCTAGTATCAAATGAAGTGCATCTTTTTAAAAAGTCATTATGACATGAAATAACAAGGTAAAATTTATCAATCTTGATTAAAATTCCTACAAAGCTACTTTATACATATCAAATATTAAATCTACAGTCTCTCATTATATATGATCTTCTTTTGATAAAAGATAATCTTTCAAATTCAATCCTTAATTCTCCTTGAAAACATGGTCTGTTTCTTCATGCACCAATTACACTTTTCACTCAGCATATGCCTCATGATCCTGATCAGTTGTCTTTGTGGGAGCTACAAGAGTCAACTCATATTTATTTACCACTGTATTTTAGAAATTGTCTTTAAATCTCAACAGTAAAAAAAATTAAGCAAGAATCCGATAATAATTGAACAATCTCACTTTTATCCATCAATCCATTCCTTCTACTATTTAAATCCAGCAGTTAAATATGTTTTATTATAGTAGGGTTAGGGCAGTTTAATTTCTTAACATATATATTTTACATATATTTTTCCTTTTAGAATTTATCCTTTGAAAAATTATTTTGTTATATATGCTACTTCTCTTGTAGATCTTATAATGATTTGAATTATTACTTCATATTGCCTGATATTTTTTTCATTGGTCATTTTTAACAGTTTTTATTTTATACCAGTCTGATTTTATATGGCCAATTATTGTCTATCTATAAATTCCTATTCAAAAGATGTCATATTCTTATTTATATGCTATTAGCTTTGCTGCAAACTGATGAGTTTAAAAAGTCATAATTTACTTTTTGAATAGCTCTTGAAATAACATAAGATGATCTACAATTCTTTATTTGTATTGGTTAAGAGGCAGAGCAGGGTCAGAACAACCTTTGAGACTACGGACAAGGTCCAACTGTCCTGTCTTCGGTCTAATAGATATAATTGTATCTGAGCTCTCCAGCATCCCAAAATAATTGTGATATCACCTAGTCTTAGATATCTATCACAATACAAAAATAATTACAAAGAGTATTGCCCTAGTAGTCTTTAGATAATATTGGAGTCTCAACTAATGAGCTATTATATGTCGTAATAGCCTTACTTGGTACTCTATTTTTCACATAAAATAGCTTCCATCTGTCCAAATCAATTCTATTATCCAAACATGTTGCACCTTCCCCTCTTCTTTCCCCTCTTCTATGACAGCTCCACCATTCAAGGAACACCTATCATTTTTCCCAATTGTTCTCTGACTGATAGGTTTCTTATGATTATTCCTGTAAGAAATCCCTTTGTCTATTGAATGCTTATAGAAAACTAAAACTGTGTTTTCTGTAATACTTAATATCTGAAATTATCTCTTAAGTACTGTTATCTCCTGTTCCAATATACGTTTGCTCCAAGTTAGAATAAACCTTGTTTGTGAGTGTTATCTGTAATGCTCTGTGTAATTTATCACTTGTGTTGAATAAGCTAGTGAACATGGCAGGTAAATCAATGTCTTGATAACTGATTAGAACATACATGAATCTAGAGTGTAAGAGCTCCATACTTCAGATCAACATGAGCAAAACTTCAGTACAGTTAAAGCATTTTGCATATGCTCAGAACTTCATTGACAACCTAACAAGAGACTGATTATATCAGTAGTTTACATGGAAGGAAAGATAATTAAAAATCGACAACTATCAGGGTGAACATATATGGTGCTATGTAGGGTATAATGGAAGATTAGCAGTTTTGATAGAAGTTATAATAGAAAAGTCTGCAATATGAATATTACTGTCACAGGAAGGATTTGGTGATAATTTTGTTAAATTCAGATATGTTATTAATAAATTAGTAAGCAATTAATAAATATGCTGAAATCTATGGAAGACATTGCCTGCATTTTTTTTTGTTTTTTTCCAAGTAGCCATTAAAAACAGGGCAATTAATATTGTTTACATATAAATATGCTGGGTTTCTATCTTTAATGTATTTTCATGTATAAAAAGTAAGCTAAGATTCTTTTTAAACCTAAAACAGAAAATGCAGAAAGGTAATTTAACATTCAAAACGTTATAAGTAGTTTCAGATTCATATATAGTAGATATTTATTATATTTAATACATGAAGCTATATTTCTTAAAGCAGGTACCAAGTATATCAGTAAACATTGAATAAAATAATTATTCTTTACTTTTTTTAACAATGAAGTGTTTTTAATATTTTATTGAAACAATGTATATCCACAGTCCATGAAGTTGAATGCAATGTCTTAAATAATCTTCATATCATGCAAAATGATAACGTAAATTTCTCTGTGGTATTTATTAAATATTACATGTGTCTCTCTCAATTTACTTAAAATACTTTCATGTGGTTTTCCAGCATTTTTATTGTTGCTTTAAGAAAAATATTTGTCCCAGATTGAGTATTAAATATTGATACTGTTGATAAAGTAAAAATACCTAGTAATTTTGGTATCTATAGGCAAAAATGTATGTCTTCCATATTTCTGCATAGAATTAAATGGTCAATGCATATATATATATATAATTATATAATATATATATTATATATATATATATATATATAATCAGTTTTCCATAGCGTACGAACTAGCAGAGAATTTTTGTAAAGGAACATGAAAATCATTACACTATGCATACAACTTCCTACGTAGTAAACAATTTTCCATGAAGCTTGTTTAATGACATAGTCACATCTGTGAATGTAAATTCTTGATTAATAAATTCTAAAATGTGGCAAGTTCATGTGTTCCCTGCTGCCCAAAGAACTGCTTTGCTTTTTTTGTTTGTTTGTATTTCATTGTTATTCATTCATCCTCTTCTGCCCTTTTGTTTGGGATCTCTAGAAAGTCTTTAGGGAATATTCTATTTGGATATTTACAGGTTTCCAATCCATAGTACTCCGAATCTTTCATTACATCCTGGGATTGACCTTAAAAGCCAAATCATTTTCAGAGCATTAAAAGACACAAAACTTTAAACAAGTCCAACTTTGATCTCTTCAGTTTGCATCTTAACAAGCTTGGGAAGTGAGTCATGTTATGAAAGGTTACAAATTAGTAGTCGTTTTTTATAATTCTTTTTCAATTAATAAATAAGGAGAACCTCAGTCATTCAGTTTATTCAGAAGCCAATGGACTGAAATGTCAGCAGACCTGCAGTGTGCTGCCTGACGTGACATGAATGACCACAGCCTGATTCAAGGTTCATCCCTAACATCTAAATCAGAGAGAAGTTTTGTCTTGTTACTAATAGAAAACCATATACATATATATATGTATATATATATATATGTATATATATACATATGTGTATATATATATATATATATATATATATTCTTCCTGTGTCATCCAGGACACACTATTTACCACTGTTTTTGTAAAATAACACAAGGAAGTTTACACCCAAACAGAATCAGTTTAACCACTTATTGATTTCTCAGATATTATATTACATGTGCATAAGTTGAAAAATATACTAATTCAGTTTCTGTGCTTTAAAAAGCCTTGGTACCATCAGTCTAAATGAAGAAATAGTCTAAGATACTTGCTGAATTTGGATGGTAGAGCTTATCTGGAACATAAGCATATGAGAATTTAAATCAATATAGATTTGATTTTCAGTTTTGTTACCGTATTTGGCCATATAGCCTTGATAAAGGAATGTATCTTATTTCTAAATGTTACTTTTCTTACCAGTAAGATGAGTGTTCTTTTTATAAGATTAGGCAATGAGGTTCCAATAAGAGCATTCAGTTATGTACACTGAACATCGTAAGGTTTTATGTAATTAGATATCTTGATATACTTTATGTCTTGTAGCAAGTAAAGACTTTCCCAGAAAAACGCTCACTGGGACCCAAACACCTTTATCTGTATCCATTTTCTAGCCTTCAGATTGTCTAACCTTTTGACATTATCATGTAGAGTTACCACCTTGAACATACAATCAAGTTACAAAAATACTTTAAAATGTATTTTGAAGGTAAGCTTGTGATTTTTGTGATAGGTCATGTTCATAACTATGTTAGGGTATATGCATACCATAGTCCACAGGTAGACAGATTTAGTGGAAAATGTACAGATGGGCCTTCCTGCTCATCCTTACTATGATTTCATGTGGGTTCAGTTGGCAGCATAGCCAGAGGCGTACTGAGTTATACATTTTTATTTTAACATTTTAACTGGAAGCATGACCAGATGATAAGAATGCTGAATGGAACAACTGCTTCTGCTTTTAGAAAAACACATATTTTGTTTTTCATCAACACAATTTCATTTGGGGAGAAAAATAAGTCAAATTGGCCTTTTACATAATTAGGTGATTTATGAATTTTACAAACACTACATTAAATATTACCGAAGCTCTAGTTGTCGGTGCCTCTGCTTCACTCTGAGCATGGCATTTGTCAGTGGCAATCCCTGAGCTGTCTCCTGTGCTTCACTTAACTTCCATGTCTTACAAACTTCCAACTGCCCTGCCTCAGCTCGGGTGTAGACTTAAAAGGAGCACCCAACTGTTTCAAATCACGCTGTGCTGGACAGCTCTTTATTTCAAAGCTGTTGTTACAGTTGAATGCTGTTAGACTTGAGACAGAGCTGGAGAAATATAACCAAGATGGATTTTGTTCTTAACGCATGAGGTTACTCTACTTGCATGATGGAGCCAGCATTGCCTTTAAACTTGGAAAATGCGGAATGAGGAACAATAGCCTATTATTTTGAAGTTCAAATTGTCAAATTTTTTTTTTTTTTGCTCAATTGAGGAGGTGTGTAGGAGGATATACATTTGACATTTAGACTGGCATAATGATCCTGTACTACTACTTGAAGGCTTAATTTGAAAATTCTGAGGCGGTCAAATCATAGGATCACTTATGAGGAAAAAATTCAAACGAGTCTCGTTTCAACTTTTCCCATTCAACTAAGTGAATCTCATTTTTTATGGTGCTCTTCTTTTGTACTATTTAGGCATCGAGGACATTAGCCTAGGGATCAGATGGTTTACAGAGTGGAAAAATATTGCTTTATAATAAGAGGAGGATATTGAATAAAGCCCAGATTTAATACCCAGACTAACAGAACACCCTGATGAATGTAATTGCATTTTAAGCATTCTGATTAAATTTTTTGATCCATATTGCATTTGTTTTGCTTGCGAATCTTTTTTGAAAAAAAAGTGTCTGGAGATTAAAGGATTAGTGAGTTCTTAAGAAGCTGGGCAGCTGCTAAGGCATCTGAATATTTTTACTTAAATATGGCTGAAAAGCTGTATTAGTTTCATCTGTTACAGTGAATGGTATGGATAAAACTGTTAATAGTTAGAGGCAAATACCCTGGGGATAATTTTCCTATGGTGGACAACATTAATGACTACCCAATGAAACTAGGGGGAAAAGACCACTAAATAATATTGCAGTTTAAAAACCTTTAACAACTATCCTCATTTATTGGGAATAGTGTTTTTCCTTCCTTTTTATTTTTTAAGACTAATTAAAAATTTGGAGACTACATAAAGATAAAGATGTAATTTGCATGCTCTCAAATCCTAAGTGTCATTCATGGCTTCTGATAACCAGACTATGAAATGGCTAATGAATTAGCACAGATTCTTCTCTTTGTAGAAGAGGCTTCTCTCCAGTGTAAAATAGACAAAATGGAGAACTTTGTGCCTATTGGTGTATTTTCTAGAATATCCAATACTTGAAATCAAGAGATCAGCATAAAATACAGGAGTCTCCTCGTCTGTTCAGAAAAAAAAACATATTACTAAGGTATTTGCAAAAGTTGAATGTGTTAAAATCAAATAAAAATTGCCATTTACAAAGAACTGTATCTCAACTCCTAATTGTGGCTTGGACAGGCTGTTCCTTCTATAATCAAGTCAATCTTGTGAGAGACTCAGAGCACTACAGACCCTCTGGGAGACCCTAAGTGACTGGAGTCCGCTGGCTGCTGGCACCTCAAACAATGGTGGACAAACAATGACTTTTTAAAATTCTTGTTTGGGAAGTGTTCTGGGCTAGTTCTCTCTGTGTGTTAAAGATCTCCCCGGAGACTCCACCACCCCGTAGAGCTTTACTAAACAGGGTTCTGTCCCAGTGATTCTTCCTCATGACTGCCCATAAGAACCTTCTGTGCAGATTTTGATAGAAGATTTTGGCTTTTTGTGATTTGGGGGGATCAGAATGGACTGACAGCATGAATGAGTCATTGGTACTTTTGAGGGTAACTTGTGTAGCATGTTCTAGAAATCACCTGCAATATCGACGTTGAGAAAATCTTTCACCTAATACTTAGAAGGAAATTGTCTGTGAGGAGGATGTGACTGCACTCAGGTACAGCAGGGAATCACCCTGTGATACAACACAAGAACGGTCACTAACACCTTCATTGCTTCTGTTGAAAAGCATTGCTTTTCAGGGTAAAACACAGGATTGGACTGGAGAGGGAGGGGAAGAGGAGTGGGGGGAGGGGAAGAGCGGTAGGAGGAGGGGGAGGGAAGTGGGAGGCTGGGAGGAGGCTGAAACTTTTTTTTTTTCCTTTTCTCAATAAAATAAAATAAAAATAAAGCATTGCTTTTCCCCATGGGAATGACTTCTTGCAGCCCACTCTATTCTTCAATTCAAATTCAAATGTGGGTCTGATCTAGAGACCCACACTTGATATTGCTTGTATTTGGGGATATTTGAAAATTTTTGATTACTCTGTAAACAAATTTGCTCACTGTTTACTATTTTTAAATGAAGGCTGTATTTAGTGTTTATGAAGACCAGAAAAAATACATATAATACTTCCTAAAGCCTGTGCATATGGAACCTGCTGCTCTCAGTATTAAGTGATCAAGTTACTGAAGCACTTACAGTAGAATCAACTTACTTTATAATTTTATTTTCGTGGTCAGTCCCACTGAAGCCTTGGTTAGCTTAGAATTCATTGTGTAGGCCAGTCTGGGCTCATTCACAGAATCAGACTCCTTCTGCCTCTGAAGCGCTGTGATTTAAGGCTCACACCTCATGCTTGGCCTTTGAAAAAATTAACTTGCTTTTGAAACTTTGCCTTTACTCTGATTTTTCAGTTAAAAAACCTGATGATTAATGCATAATTTATATATACACACTTATAATAATTTTTTTATGTCTCAAAGTAACATAAGGCTTTAAGATCCAGTTATATTTGTTCAGGAAGCTTGTTTTGATAAAGTATATCACAGTGAGACAGTGTCTCTCAATGATAAAACAGACACTTCTGTAACACGCAGAGTTTAAATCCAATATCACTTTCTTATTCTTCATGGAAACTGATAAGTCATTTAAATCTTATATATCTTGTTTTATTTTTATAGTATCATCATTAAATTAAACATTTTATTAAGACATACATGTTTCCTTAGAAATGCTGTCAAACCTGTTGAGAATTTTATATACACTTCATTAATTAAGTTCAAATAAAATATACTCTTAAATGATGCTCTAATTCATTACCTGGCCATTTGTGTGAAAACTAGTCATTTCTGTGTATGTAAAATATTTAAACCCATTAAAAGAACTATATAATAATTAATACTCCACACATTATTAATAGTGAACACAGAACAAAACTAAAATGAATAATATAAATCTAGCTTTAAGATACAAAAAAGGGTAAACATATCTAATATAGACACTTTTTATCTCCTTTGTAAACACCCATCAATGTATTTAAAAGCATAGCCATATTTTCTTTTAGGCAGAATTTCTCTGGGTAACAGCCCTAGCTGTCTTGGAACTAGCTCTATAGACCAGGATGGTCTCATTCTCATAGAGATCCACTTGCCTCTGCCGTCCAAGTGCTGGGATTAAAGGTGTGCCCATCTCTGTCCAACTAGCCATATTTTTCTTTTAATTTTATCTCAGCTCTATTTTAAAATTTTTTTGTCTCACAATCCTGACAGAGTGGGATTTTTTCCTCAGGTGAGACCCTAGGCGCCAGTGTGAAGAACCATATGGTTTGATGCTCGGTTGAGGGTGTCTTTCCAGGACATCTCAGAAAGCAAATATTATAACATAAGACAAATATGTTTATATGGACAGATGCTTTCCTTTAACATGGTTTTCCTTAGCCCTGTGATCCAGCTTTGTCATTTTAATTGATTCTGAATACATTTGAAAGTTTTAGGTAAAAAATTAGTTAAAAAAGCAAATATAAACAAAAGAGAAGACAATGAATATATATTCAAACTCACATAATAGCGAATATTAACAATGCTATGTGCTCCATATTCTTTTAGGTTTCCATAATGTCATGAGAACTATGCATTATTCTGTTTAAGTCTCTTACTATATTAGGGCCTCAAGGATAGGGAGATCAGAATTTTAGAAATTGTCCAATTCCATGTAACTTTTATATGCTTTTCTTGAGAATGATCCTTGTTAGGAGGACAAATTGTCAATCAGTTTTCCCACTAGTCAAGAAGTACTGTTCTTGGCCCTAAGTATGCAGTTGATAAGATAACCTCAGATTTGCAATGTAGAGTGGTCTGGAAATTCTGACCCTGTGGTGCCAACTTCCCCAGAGATGGAATTATAGGCCTGAGTCTCCCTGAACTAAAAGAATCAAAATTTGTTTTTCTTATGGTTTAAAAATCTTTTAGATTTATACCATTGAAATAGAAAACTGACTCAAAAATATAAATATTCCTACCAAGGTTACCATTTTAATAAACAACTCATGACTCACTTAACTAAATAAAATGATTAGGCAAGTTTTAACATAAATATCTCAATATCATATGTGGCTTAGAAAAACACTTAAAAACATTGTATACATTATTTTCACAATTCAACTATTTTAGAGAGTGTAAATCTGTTAATTTAATTAATTGTAATTTGATACATAAAATAATTTTGAAGGGATTTTTTCCAGAAAGTATCAATTAAGGAAGGAATCTCAAGTATTTTATACCTTTTGTATTTCCAGGTTCATGTCAGAAAAAAAGATGTGTAAAACATGCCAAAACATCACATTAATAAGAAAAGACTGTTACTTCCTACCAGAAACTGTAAGAAAATATTAGCAACTCTGTCTACTGTTTGAAGTGTAAAATAAAATATATATGAAATTAATATTTTCCAACAGTTCAGGGAGACTCAGGCCTATAATTCCATCTCTGGGGAAGTTGGCACCACAGGGTCAGAATTTCCAGACCACTCTACATTGCAAATTTGAGGTTAACCTGGTCTGGATGAAACTCAGTCTCAGAAACAAAATAAAAAGGAAAAAAAAGAAAAGGAAAACAGGGGCTGGAGAGATGGCTCAGAGGGTAAGAGCACTGCCTGCTCTTCCAAATGTCCTGAGTTCAATTCCCAGCAACCACATAATGGCTCACAACCATCTGTAATGAGGTCTGGTGCCCTCTTCTGGCCTGCAGGCATACACACAGAATATTGTATACATAATAAATAAATAATAAAAAAAAGAAAAGGAAAACAAATATAATACATGAATTTATATCTGAACACAAACACACACACAGACACACAAATATTTGTCTTTATAGAAATCAGCAATAACATATCCAAACCACCTGGTTTAGGGACTGGAGCAAAGGCTCCTTTGTTAGGTTGTTTGCTAATTTTCTAGAGGACTGGAGTTCAGTTCCCAGCACCCACAATGGGCAGATCAAATCTATCTGTAAATCTGAAATATATTTTCATAATTGTAATTTAATTTCTCAGGGAAAAATGTTCATGTTTATAACAAAAACTATTGTTTATATAGTGACTTAAAAATTAATCTTTATGGTCAGGTGGTAGTACTTTAATCCCAGCACTTGAGAGGGGGAGGCAGGAAGATATCTGTGAATTTGAGGCCAGTCTGGTTTCCAGAGTGAGTCACAGGACAGCCAGAGCTGTGAAACAGAGAAACCCTGCTTGAATCCTCCCAAATTAACTTTTATAAAATGGGTAGAAAAATTAAATATGATGTTAAATTCAAGATTTATTATGGCCAACTTTCTTTTTAAATATTTTATTTTTAGTTTCTGTGTATATATGTGTGAGAGAATATAATTTTCCTTGAGGGTGCAGATGTTAGTTAGGTCCTGGCCAGGGAGTTATAGCAGGCTGCATGCTGGCTGATCTCAGCACTGGAGCTGTGTTCTGGCTGAGGTCAGCGTTGGAGCTGAGATTAGTTTTTCTAGAGCAATACTTGTTCTTAACTACTGAGTAGTTTTTCCATTCCACCCATGAATGACTTTTTAATGTTTGTCTATATAAACTACCTGGTGGATGATGAGAAGTTTTAGTTTTAATAAAGTTAAATAAAACAAGTCAGTCTGCCCCTCACAATGCTAGTACAAATTTGAGATGAAAAAGGAGGCCCACTCATCCCCTAACCAAAGAGCTCTTGGTAATTGGTAGTAGCTGGTAGGGTGTAGTAGTACCTGGGTGGGATGATGGAATAAGGATTTGAGATGTGAAAAAGATGGATAGGGTGTAGTGGTGGATTTGATTATATTTCATTACCTATGTGTTTTAAATTCTCAGAATATAAAAGTAAAATAACTCTATCGCATTTGGATTGCATGTTTTGCTATAATGGCACTGGCTTCTCTAAGCAAATATTAAAGTTTAACAAATGAATGGAAAATAAGCTTCGAACATTTTCATAATTAAAATGATTTAATTAATTCAAAGTATTTTCTCAGTTTTATGTTCTGTGATATCCTAATTATTAGTTGCAATCCTTGTTTTAGAAAAAATAATGTATTTATTTATTGCACAAATGTTTGTCCGGGATTCTTAGGTGATATCTAAAACCTTCTTGAGGCAAGGTTGGTGGTTGGTAACTTATGACAGGAACAACATTGTGCATAACTCTTTATTGCATCATTTGTTTGATAGTGCCAACTTTTCTGTCACCTTTGTGTCAGAATTGATTAGATTGCCTGCTATCTACTACATGATGTGCAAGAAAATCTAGTTCACACGTTTCCTTGCTTTTTCTCCTGATGCTTGAATTATTTGCATTTTCCTCAATATTCTTTAAGAATGTTTTAAAACCGTTGTGCTTGTTGTAAATATTACTGTAGTTTAAACTAATAATAATATGTAAACTCGCCAAGCTTGCCTATTCATAATACCCCACAGTACGATGTAACATCCAGAAAGCAAATAGACCCAGTGAGGATGAGGAGGATAGTCTTGTTGTCAGGCACGCAATGCATCAAGACTCCCTCAGTGCAGGGACACTTCACTGTGTATGAAGGGGAGCTTGGAACACACACACACACACACACACACACACACACA
>NC_022030.1:39955031-39983032 GCF_000317375.1 Microtus ochrogaster
CACACACACACACACACACCTCCACACACACACACACACACACACACACACACACAAGTTACCTTGTGGCAAAGTGTAGTAGGAGGAATGGCGGGTTGCTTTTCGTCCCATTGCCTGGCTAGCTTAGCCCCTGAAATAACAACACAGACACTGTATTATTTAAATTACTGCCTGACCCATTAGTTCTAGGCTCTTATTGGCTAATTCTCATATCTTGTTTCAGCCCATTTCTAATAATCTGTATTTCACCACGAGGTCGTGGCTTACCGGGAAAGATTAAGCTTGTCTGTCCTGGCAGCTTCATGGTGGCAATCTCTCTGTCTCTGCTTCCTTCTCCCAGCATTTAGTTCTCTTTTCCCCACTTACCTAAGTTTCTGCCCTATCAAAAGGCCAAGGCAGTTTCTTTATTTGATCAATGAAAGCAACACAGAGAAAGAACCTCCTACACCAGCAAAGCTTTGTTTAATTCTGATTTTTAATCCTGAAATAATATCTACAAATAAAATCCCTAACAGTTTATTTCTTTAATTCTATGAATACTTTATCATCTCTAAAAATACTTTTATTTTATTTTTGAGATTTTTACACAATACATCACTTTTTCCTTCTCTTTCTGCCTATGAACCATCTCATATACCCCTCCTTGCTATCATATTCATGGCCTGCTTTTTGCAGCAATTGCTATTACGTGAATGCCTGTGTGAGGTGTGGTGTGTGTGTGTGTGTGTGTGTGTGTGTGTGTGTGTAAATATATGTTCCTAAATATAACCTGCTCTGCCTGTCCAATATTACTCATATGTATGTTTACTTTCCTCCATACAGGAGTGTACCCACCATTTTTGAAATCCTATCTTTAAAAATCTATGTAGGATATAAATGGTAAAAACTGATAGTTAATGTTTAAAACATTTTCTTTTCCTTTTCCTTCTCATACATTGAAGAGAGCCAATCTATTTACAATAGTTGTATGTTAGACATTTAGTATCAGTTATTTAATGTAGAAACATATGATGATGGTGATGATGATGAAGAAAAATGACCAGAGACTGTATTCTCTAGTGTGCAAAATATTTATATCTATCTGGAAAAACATGATAGGAATTGTGTCTGGGAACCAGCAAGAATACTGTTTGAATATAGTTCACCCTAATGCATGCAACACAGCTTTTTCTGTATTCGTCTTGTAAGTCCTCTGTATCACTGAAATGTCAAGGTTTGTTTCCATTATACCTTGCGTAGCAGTTCACAAGTAAAAGCTATTTTTTTTTTTAAGTGAACTAGAGCTCAAGACTCAGAAAAGGTACAAGAGAGTGAAGAGTCCTGGTTTTGTTCTCTCTTTTTTTTTCGTATCTTTTCGTATTTTATTTTTTAGTGTTGGGAAACAAGTTATATAAAATGCCATACTTACTCCAACAGAGGGGTGGTCCTTTCTTGACCTAAGCACTAATAATACACACACAGTAAAATTGCTTTGGCTTACTCAAGAGGTAAGTCATTTCTATTTTTCTTTTACCTTTGGTAAGCAAATTTCACAGTAGAATGACTGGAAAATAGCTTTGTCTTGGGTGAAAAATCAGAGTTCACTAGTTTCAGTTCTAGCCAACTTGTGTGAATGTGATCTAGTCTATAGCACCTCTTACAACGGTAACTGAACTCCATTGCAGCTCCGGTACCACCGCATTTCACTGGCATGTGTCTCAGATCATTTGCTCTTGGCAAGTGCATTTTCTAATAGGAAGATGGTAATCAGTAAGATAAACTCAGTAATAGTCACCCTTTTCATACCTGATTTAATACTAACTTCATAGTGATACATTTTAGGTATATTCACTTAAACATTTCTGTAAAATAGCAAGAAAACATGTTCATTTCTTTGGTTTTATAGATAAAAATAAGGAGGGAGAAAAAAAACTGGTTGAAAGATATTTTACATTATATGACAGATATGCATGAAAATGCCACAATGAAATCCTTCCATTTGTTTGGTAGTTTTAAAACTGACTAAAAGTCAAGTCTTATATATCTTTCCCTCATCATCGGCTATTAGAAACAAGATTACAGCATTTGATGTGTGTCTGGGGACCAGGGTAGATAACCAGTCTTCCTTGATGCTGAGTCTCACAGCACATTGTAAACCTGTAATATAAAGTTACCTGCAGAAATCTAATTGTTGCAGGCCATAATTTCTCAAGTTTCCATATATCAGTATATGCTTTTTGTAAATTTTAAATATCCTTCTCAATATTTTCCCTCTGGTTTTCTCAAGAGTATTCTGCATTTTTATTGAGAAGCATTTGCTCTATAAACTGTGTTGTCTGACTAAAAAATATGTTGTCTTTTGGGGAGCTTTGAGAAATTATTTCAGATAAATAATATCACAGTCATCAGATACACATTTTAAGACAAAAGTTTTGTGATTTTTGTTTGTTTTGTTTTGTTTTACAGGATCTATTTTCTGGATCATTGGTGCACCTGCTAGATTAATAAATGAGTGGCTGTAGAATCTCCTCCAATAAGCATGATTTAGGTAGCACTATTTAGTTATCAAGGTTTCCAGTACCAGACATGGCATTCCTCTTGTTAATCAGGTCTTATGTCCAGTAGAGAGTGGATGGTTACTGCCAAGGGATGTGTGCCACTACTGTGCCAGTCAAGTTGTAGAAACATGTTGATTGCTGATGTAGTTCGTAGATATCATAGTTTGTTCATTTAGAAATTTGCATGTTCCTTTAGAAATTTACATGGAACCTTCTGATACCATTAAAGCTATTTCCCAGAAAGCGCATTTAGGTCAGTTCTAGCTCTGGGGCATCTAGGTCCAGTTTCTGAAGGACAAAGTACTTTCATTGGTACTTACATTCCACCTCTGGTGGGTGATCAGTTCAATAAAAATATGCTGCAGGTTTGGGGAGTCTCTTTGAAAGCCCTGACCAACAACTTAAAAGAGAGCTTCTATTGTCTGGTAATGGGGTTCTTGTTAGGTGGTCTTTGGATCTGGAAGGGACTTCTGTCTTCCCAAATGAAAAAGTTCATCAAAACCATATACACAGATGAATCTGTGAATAGCATATGTTACATTTAATATTTTTAGAGTTATCTTTTGATGATTAAAGAGTGTCAAAAGTAGGAGCTATTGAGAAATGGTGGCCAATACTGATTATCAAAAGTAAACAGTTGTCAAAATGCAAAAAATAAGCAATTAATTGTAGAATACCTAACTGCAATCAGAACAACCTAAACAGAGCAAATATCACAGAAGAGGGAGCAGAAAGATTGTTATAGTCAGAGTACCAGGATGTCTGCTGTGATATAGCATCTTCTAGAGATGCTGTGTCCCATGAAATCTCAACAATATAGCTGACTGTCCAAAAACCACACAATGAAAACGCCAAGCATATGCCAACACAGTCAGAAGAAATTTCACAATCCCCATCTCTGGATGAAGAGCTATAAATATAAAATGGCTGCTGAGAAAGGGAGAACCAGTTTTCTTAGGGGGAAAGCCCTCCTAATAGGCTACCCAATCACAAGCTGTCAGCCCTAAACAGATACAAACACAAACACCATTAAGTGGACTTACTAGTGTGTGTGTATGTGTGTGTGTGTGTGTGTGTATGTGTGTGTATCTGTGTGTGTATGTATGGTTTGCAATATACCTACTTACAACGTTCTGTTCATCCATAAATTACACATAAAACAGAAGCATACATTTCACTATGTGAACCATGGCATCTCAGGTGAAACACTCTAACATTAAATAGATTCACAAATTGGCCGACAGACCTCCGTCCCACACATAAATGCATGGTCATCGTTTTTACTTGATTTCATTTCAAGAATCTTAACTTAAGTTTCTGGGCCATTCAGCTCCTGGGTCCTGGCACTCTCACGGGTAGGCTCACTCTCGTGGTATGCATCTGAGACTGGACCAGTCATTGGTTGGCCTCTCCCACAATCCCCCTTATCCCCTTACCCCCACATATACATATACAGGACAAACTGTAGGTCAAAGTTTGAGTGGCTTGGCTGCCTTCCCAGTTTCTCCATCGGGTCACAGAAGATGGTCAGATGGGGTTTTAAATCCACTGTTACTAGGATTCTTAGTTGGTGTCATCCCTGGGAGTTTCCCTTCACCAGGTTTCTACCTAACCCAGAAATGCTTTACCTTTCCAATCATCTCTTTTCTACTCTCTCTCCCCATCTATCTCCCAACCTGGTCCCTCATGTTCCCATCCCTATCAACCCCATTCCATCCATGAGATCGCTTCAATTTCCCCTTCCCCAAAAATCCAAGTGTCCCCACTTTGGACCCTCCCTGTTACCTAGCGTCTGTGGCCTGTGGATTATAGCATGCTTTACTTCTATTACCCACTTATAAGTGAGTACATTCCATGTTTGTCTGTTTGGGTCTGGGTTACCTCACTTAGGATGATTTTTTTCTAGTTCTATTCCTTTGCCTTCACATTTCCTGATGTCATTGTTTTTAACAGTTGAGTAATGCTCCATTGGGTAGATGTACTACATTTTCTTTATTCCTTCTTCAGTTGAGGGACATCTAGGTTGTTTCCAGATTTTACTTTAGGAATAAAGCAGCTATTAACATAGATGAGCAAGTGTGGTATGATTTAACATTCTTTGGGTATATGCCCCCAAATGGTATAGCTGAGTCTTGAGGTAGATCAATTATCAATTTTGCGAGGAATTGCCATATTTATTTCCAAAAGTGGCTGTACAGTTTGCACTCCCACCTGCAATAGGGGAGTGTTCTCCTTCCTCTGCACCCAATTGTGAACAGTCTTCATCCAGCAACTGATGGAAACAGATGCAGAGACCCAGAGCCAAGCATGGACCAAGTTCAGGGAATACTACCGAAGAGAATGAGGAAAGATCACACAATCCAGGGTGGTCAAGGACCAACACAGGCCCTCTACATATGAGTGACAGTTATATAGCTTGATATACTTGTGGGACTCCTAACAGTGGGATCAGGGGTGACCCCAATGCTTTGGCTGGATTTGGGGACCTTATTCCTCACACTGTGTTGCCTTCTTCAGCCTTAATGCAAGGCAAGAAGCTTAATCTTTTCTCAATTTGATATGCTATGCTTTGTTGATATCCAGGGAGGTCAACCTGTTTCTGAACAGAAGCAGAGGAGGTATGGATTTGGGGTAGCAGTGGAGGGGAAGGAAGAGGAAGGAAGGAAATGGAAGAAGAGGAGGGATGGGAAGCTGGGATCAGCATGTTAAATAAATGAAAAAATTGAATTTCAAAATAACAAAAAAGTCTTAGCCATACCTGCTTCATCTCTATAATTTAATTTTTCAAAAATTCTTCTATCATTTTCCTTTTTTTATAACCCCTTGGCACACAGTGTTGTATATATGACAGCATAAATGACTAGTTAAATAACATTGCCTATTGTGGGGTTATGAGTATCACACACACTATTACCTTAATTTTATAGAAAATGAAACTGAGAGGTGGAAGTTAACTTGTTCATGTTTACACAGACCATAAGAGGACACATAAATCAAAGCAGTTTGAATTGGTGTCTATAATGTAAATACCTCACTCCATAAGCCTTTTGCTCATAATGTTTCTTGAGGAGAATCTACAATACATGCCTGTGTTAAACATCTATCGCAGTCCATAAACTTCCTTTTATCACCTAAATCCTCCACACTTTATAGTAAGCCTCTGGTGCTTTTCTTGATACAGCAAGTCTTTCTAGGAGTTTATATAAACAGGCAATTCCCAGGTCATCTGCCTGACTGCAAACCGGTTCAATCCCACCAGTGCTTTTACTATTTAATTTGTTGGAATTTTGGAAGTACTTGGTAGAAACCCTAGTGGAAACTCCAAGTTTTACTCTGTTTATCTGAGTTATGAGCCAGACAGCTTTAACACCAAACATATTTGAATTAGGATACATTTACTAATATTTAGAATTTTGTTATATATGTTGTAATTTCTCAATCGTGAGCTCTGATAACAAAAATGTATGTTCTTACTGTATCATTAAGTGATAGTGTATGTAAACAGATGCCCTCAAATAGAGTGCCTTGGTTCAATTCTTCCTGTACTTTGTAAAACTGCATTCGATTTTCGAGGACAGATACATTATCTTTTGCTTTCTCAGAACTGTGCTTTCCAGTTGAAGACACCAGAGTGATTGACACCTAACTTCCAATCCCCAGTCAAGAGCCGTGCTTGCTAGCAGGCCCTAGCAGACTGCTTTCTGCAAACAGTCTCTTCTGCAAACGCAGCTTTTAATAGCGTGACATAAATACTATATAGTTTTATAGTAGTATCCACTTATAAAGAAGAATTCATAATGGTGGAGAAGGCATAGCAGGTAACTGGAGCAGAAGCTGAGAGATCAAATTTCCAACAATATTCAGAAAGCAGAGAATAGACCTGAAGTCAGATGAGGCTAGAGACTCCCTGCCTTCACCCTCACCCCAGTGATGTGCTTCCTCCAACTAGATTCCACCTCCAAAAAATTCCAGATATCCCCCCCCAAGGCACCATCAACCAAAAACAAGTATTAAAATAGGTGAACCTATGTGGAAATTCTCATTCAAACACCACGGTCATTATACATCAAATATTATGTATACTGTATTTGTAGATATGTGTAATAAATATAATCCATAAAACGAAACATGGCAACTTGAGAGAGAAAGTACATGGAAAGAGCATAGGTAGGATAATTGGGAATGGAAGAAAGTAGAGAAGGGAAGAATGAAGGAGTGATATTACTCTATTTCAAAAGATGAACAAAAATTAAAATAAAATAAACGCAAATTAAAACAAAAATAATATAAATGTTTTTTATATATGTTTAATATTTTTTGGTATTTTAAAATACTGTATTGGGCTAGAAGATGGATTAGTGGTTAAAAGTGCTTCTGTTTCTGCAGAGGACCAGAAATTATTATCCTGCACCATGTTGGATGGTTGCCACTGCCTATAATTTTAGCTCCTGAGGTTCTAACACTTTCTGTACTCTAAAGGCAGTATACACATTACTGAAAACTCATGCACACATGCATACACACATCCCCCACAGAATTATATAAAAATAAATTTTTAAAAGTGAAGCACTATTCATGCAAAATATTATACATATTTTGTGTTACTCCCAATTTCAATTCATTATAGATGCACCATGTAATGAAGCCTTAAGAAATTCAATGAGGTCAATAACAATTCTGTTCCTCTGTCATGATCATGTCTTTATGTTGACACTATTGTTTAAGTTTATATTAATATTCCCTTTTATTCTCATATGATTGCAAGTGATTCTATGCTACCAATTTTTTTTTTACATACATGCCAACAAAGATACAGAAAAACAATTGTCTTCTCTTTGTCAGAGTGAACAAGAAGCAATAAGGTCATATTTATATACATAGAAAATTAAATAAGTTGAAATAATGAATAGAAATCATTTCAATGAAATGTTTTAAATTTTGTCTCAATTTACTCTACTTGCTAAATATAACTTCACTTTAATCATACATCATGAAATGAAAGTTTTAAAACATTAGAATAGAAAATTAGTAAAGGGTCTCACAAGCTGTATTTTTCAACTAACTTTATATATAAATATGTTTTGTTACCAGTATGTTTGTGAATAACATGACTTAAATGATTTCAGTAGAGTCTTTGTGTAAAATCCATACCAGGATCACATTTGTGATAGAAATACCATATTCATACTGCAGCAAGACTTTTTTCCTAAGTAATTTATTTTATCTATCTATCTATCTATCTATCTATCTATCTATCTATCTATCTATCTATCTATCTCTGTCTCTCTACATACAAAATTACATATCTAGTATCCATCTCCTATGAATATATGTATTTAATTTCAAAACCTTTTGTATATCTGGAGTCATTAGAGGTTTGCAGAAAAGATGTATAAGATTTATAAGGTAGAGCATGCATTAACAATTAAGTCCTCTAAAATCATAATTTAATGTTCCACTGTCAGTGAGCTCTTTTTGAAAAGCAGATACCACATTGTAGGGTCTCTCAATGATTGGTTAGATTTTCACTGCTTACGTAGTACTATTGAGTCTAAGACTCTGCCTAGATTCATTTGGAAAAATATTTTTAATATATTAATTTAAAAGTACACTGATTTATGACTTTAAATTTGAGATTTAGCTGCCGTTCCCCACTTCAGATTTTTTAGATAGGCCTGCATCTTTTATAACACCAAGAAAGCAAGAGCTATTACTCCATCTTAAGTCTTGCTTTTCTTTTGAACAATTAAACCTAGCATTTAATTTAGCTGAAGTTTATGTCCTCTGATAATAGTAATCATCATGTTTAGATTATTTGTGAGACCCTGTACTGACCATGTTGGTATTTATGCTATCAGGTATGCTATGTTTTCCTAATAAATTTTCATGTGTATTTTCCCATTCTTTAGGTAGTTCCCTCTGTTTCAATAATCTGCCTGTGTGTAAAATCAAAATATACAAGGAAATAACTTTTAAGGCCATGGATCTGGTTGCCACCATTGCAGAATTAGCTATTATTCCATACTGACCAGCTGTAAACAAGCTCAACAGCATCTGAATGGAACCTGGAGTAGCTCTGGAAGCTGAAATGCTTAGCCCCCTTCAGAGGACTAGAATATTTTTCCACTGCTGTCCACTTCTCCACAGGATAATCTAGCAGTAATTTTCTTTTTTTTTTCATCTCGGATTTCACATTTGCTTTTCCTTTGTCTATTTTTGTGTGGTATAATTTACATTATGGTAGTCCTCTGACATGTAGAAATATAGAAATATATTGCCCATCAAAGGAATCTTAGAATGAACTGATGAGCTAACAATTGAGACAGGATAAGATATTGGTAATTTTATGGTTGTAAAATTGAAGGGGTGAAAGGTCCTAGAAGGTTCATTCTAGTAGTTTCAGAGCAGATTTTTTGACTGTGTGTCTAGCAGTGCTATACACTGCTTGGGTCAGGTGATTTGTTTCAGTTCACCTGGGAAGATCTATTATCATTTAAAAGAGAAAGTCCTCTGCAAACAATTTTGAGAAGAGATATACTTTCAAGCAATACAGCTTTAAAGATACCCAATATCCACTTAGAATGACTCACAGTAAAAACATAAACCATATTAGTCAAATAGTTATGATAAATCACAAAATCACTGGTAAAAATACCTTTACAGGGCATAGTACAATCATATTCATTTGGCTGCCTCCTTGTAGTCTTTCCCTTTTCTTCTTGGCCATAGAAATGGTCCTATCTGGGGTCACACCTAAAATGTGACTATATACAAATTTTCCTTACCATGTCTTGACTGGAATACATAACTGTTTTGTGATATAGCCTAAATGATGCTTAATTATGTATGCTGAGAGAATTCTAAACAAACGGTCTTCCCAGATGGGAATTCATACACAGTAATGAAGCCTCACATCAGCTGGATGCTGAGAACGGCAGAGCACAACACTAGAGAACCTAGAATCAGAAACCATATTAAGTCAGTGTTTAATCTTCCAAGGAATAGCCAGATTTCTATTTAACAAAAGTACACTCCCTTTTGAAATCTACATCATGCTTGTGTGCCATTACTCTGGTCATTCTAAGTGACAGACTGACACCGTGAGGGGTAAAGGGAAAGCCATATGCCTACTCTTTTTTCAGGCTCTGTTTCAGCGACACCTTAAGTGTCATTCTTTCTTTCATTAAGTATTAGCATCAAAAATGTATGATGTATTTGTGAAGACTCTGTGGGTGCCAACCTGCTATGTGAGCTTAGGACTTTATCCTAAAGGCGTGCAACTATTTTAATATCAGGAGGCTTTGGTTGTTTTCTCAGTTCCCCTCAACCTTATTGTTACCTACTTTACTAGAAGGCATCACACCATTTCCTTTATCATTTTGAAGACTGAGTTTGGTCTTTAATGACTGAGCTATCATTCTGACCTCAGCTCCCTCAGTCATATTTAAATTGTCGTCACTGGAATCTGTTCCCTCAAGATACATGAGGATACCTGCTCTCTATTTTTAAATTATATCTATTTTAAGAAAAGAGTCTATTTCCGTGTTTGATAAGGATTACTTTTATCTGTAATTCATTATATATAAAATAGCTTATGAGAAAAATCTGATTATCTGTGACAGAAAGTGTACCATAGAAATAGAATCATATTTTATTTGTGGCATTTCTTAAAGAAATAACTTTTATGGTTGTAATAATGTGTTTTGGGGAAATGGAGCTGTGCTCTAAACATTTGATAATAATTTGTAACGTATAAAAAGCTCAGTAATGATAGATTACTCTGGTACATGCATTACTTATAATAATCAACGCTCCTTTCAGATCTGTGACTTTTATGTAAGTCTGTGAAGATGCTATCAGCAGATGAGACATAGTGGTTAATATTTACTGAAAACTAATTCGAATGCTGTGACATGAGAGTTATAAAAGCTGTATAGCAGTGTGAGTATTTGTATTCAAATGGTTATTTATTTACTCTTAGTCATTTTCAAGTACAGACAACTGAAGACGTTCTTGGGAAGAACAAAAATGAATGTGTCACCTTGTCTTGACACTGCATTTGTCCTGTGACTGCAGTGTGCAGAACTAGTTTCTTATTATAAAGAAACACAAGTGGATTATTCCCTTTGCTAAACACAGTGAAGACATTACTATCATTTAAAGTAACACAGTCTTTTTTAATGCTAACACAGATATACATAGAATTTCGGTGATTTCTCCTAGCTTTTCTTAAGAAATAGTCTGACTAGTGGGTCAAGAAGGAAGAGCCATTCGTGGGGTGTGTGACTACGCCCTGAAGCAATGCCTGATTTGTGGTTTGGAAAATATTGGTAATAAAATAGGATAACAATAAGATTCTTTGCTTCTTTCCTGGTGCAAGGCATCAAGTCAATGACATGCATACCAGAGAGGCTCACTACAACTGGGCTATATCCTCAAACTTAAATATTTTAACAAGGTTCTGAGATGCACCTAGCATTTTCCAACTGATAGAAAAAAGCCAGAGAAGAACAAACACACTGCGATCTGTCTTGGGGTGAGACCATCCTTTTTGATAGTAGATTGAACTTATTTAAAGTAGACACGAGGGATATTGTTGTCTACCTGGCAGATTGTTTTTATTGTCACTGTACAGTAAATACCCTACTCCTGTCTATCACTAAATTCCTAACAACTGAAACCATTAAAACTAAACTGGATATTTTTTACAATATTAATTATTCAAAGATTAAAAATAGTTCAAATAAAGTACCTTTATTTTTTATTATTATTATTATTTATTTATTTATTAAATATTTCTGTCTCCTCCCCACCACCGCCTCCCATTTCTCTCCCCCTCCCCCAATCAACTCCCCCTTCCTCATCATCCCAAAGAGCAGTCAGGGTTCCCTGCACTGTGGGGAGTCCAAGGACCTCCCACCTCCTTCCAGATCTAGTAAGGTGAGCATCCAAACAGACTAGGCTCCCACAAGCCAGTACATGCAGTAGGATCAAAACCCAGTGCCATTGTTTGATGTGGGAGTGTCATATCAATCTGTTGATTTCATTGGTTAAGCAATAAAGAAACTGCTTGGCTGGCCCTCATAGGTTAAAACATAGGTGGGAGGCGTAAACAGAACAGAATGCTGGGAGGAAGAGGAAGTGAGCTCAGAGATGCCATGCTCCTCTCTCCCGAGCAGACACACGCGATGAAGCTCTGACCCAGGATGGACATAGGCTAGAATCTTCCCAGTAAGACCGGTGCTCACAGATTATTAGAGATGGGTTGATCAGGATATCAGAATTAGCCAGTAAGGGCTAGAGCTAAAGGGCCAAGCAGTGTTGAAATGAATACAATTTGTGTGTTGTTATTTCGGGTAAAGCTAGCCGTGTGGGCGGCCGGGGTGCTGGAGACGCAGCCCCGCAGCTCCTATTACTACAATTGTTCTTGATTTCTCAGCAGTCCTCATTGTCCGCTATGTTCAGCGAATCTGGTTTTATCCCATGCTTTTTCAGACCCAGTCCAGCTGGCCTAGGTGAGTTCCCAATAGAACATCCCCATTGTCTCAGTGTGTGGGTGCACCCCTCATGGTCCTGAGTTCCTTGCTCGTGCTCTCTCTCCTTCTGCTCCTGATTTGGACCACGGGTTTCAGTCCAGTGCTCCAATGTAGGACTCTGTCTCTTTCTCCTTTCATCACCTGATGAGGGTTAATATCCAGAAGGATGAATATATGTTTTTCTTTGGGTTTACCATCTTATTTAGCTTCTCTAGGATCACGAATTATAGGCTCAATGTCCTTTATTTATGTCTAGAAACCAATTATGAGTGAGTACATCCCATGTTCAAACTTGTACAACCACTTTGGAAAGCAGTGTGGCGGTTTCTCAGGAAATTTGGGATCAACTTACCCCTGGACGCAGCAATACCACTCTTGGGAATATACCCAAGAGATGCCCTCACCTATGTTCATAGCAGCATTGTTTGTAATAGCCAGTACCTGGAAACAACCTAGATACCCCTCAATGGAAGAATGGATGAAGAAAGTATGGAATATATACGTATTAGAGTACTACTCAGCAGTAAAAAACAATGACTTCTTAAACATTGCTTGAAAATGGACGGAAATAGGAAACACTATCCTGAATGAGGTAAGCCAGACCCAAAAAGAGGAACATGGGATGTACTCACTCATAATTGGTTTCTAGCCATAAATAAAGTATCTTTATTCTTACTTTTGAGTCACTTCCTAACACTTTTCCTTTTGTAAGAGATATGGAGTAAATTTTGATCTATACCCACCCACCCACCCCCAATATCCTGTTTAGTATGAAATTCTGACACTCTTTGTAAAATGTTTATTCTGTATGGCTATGGAGTAATTTTCAGGAATCCACAAGGATGACTTTAGCTAATAATCTAAGCAGTGGTGGAGAGGGTTCCTTACCTGCCATTCCCCTGAAATCAGATTGATGACTACCTTAGTCGTCATCATAAAACCTACATCCAGTAACTGATGGAAGCAGATGAAGAGATCCACAGCTTAGCACTGAGCCAAGCTCCAGGAGTCCAGCTGATGAGAGGGAGGATCAATAATATGAGCAAAGGGGTTAAGATCATGATGGAGAAACCCACAGAAACTCAAGCTAGTGGGAACTCACTGACTCCAGACCCACAGCCAAGGAACCTGCATAGGACCAAACTAGGGCATTTTTAATAGTGTGGGGGAGTAGAGATCAAAGAAATGGACACAAATTAAAAGTTGATAAGTCAGTCATTTTAATTCAAAATGTAAAGTTGAAGTGGTATGAAGTAAAGGAGCCATGACAACGCCATGACAACATTGTCTTACAAAAAAAATCTGTTTCTTCCACAACTAGAATGGATGCCTCAGACTAGGAAACTTGTATCAGTTTCTTATTTCTAAATAAGGCTGTAAAGTGTACAGGTTAGAAAAATGGACCAAATCCAGACTTTTTTGGCAATAGGCATCTGGATTAGTCATTAGAAGGTGCATGTTGACTGCGGCGGCAGAAGAAAGCTAGTCAGTTATTCACAAAGCAGGATGTATTTCCTAAGGAACAGTTCATAGACTGGTTGTGAATGAGGGAGGAGATAAGAGAGAGTCACCTCTCAGGTTCACAGCTATGTGCTAGTGTTTGGCTATGGAAGCAACTTCTGTGAGTTTCGATATGAAATTATAGCGGAGCTGAGGCTTCATGAGTGAAAACTGTACTCATATACATGGTGGCTCCTTTCCCGCCAGTGAAACTAGTAGCTGCAACAGTAGTCACACGTCACAATTTGATGTTTAGGAAGTGCTTGAGATGTCTTAGGTTTATTTTCTCTTTAAACTTTCCATTAAGGTGCATTCATTGTAGTGATATTTTCTCCATTGTGAATGTGCAATATGTCAGCATGAAAATAGAAGCATGCATGTTTGAGGGTGCTTAGAATGTAGAAAGCAGAGAGCGTCACAGCTGTTGAAGAACATGTAATAACAGATAAGAGGCTATTGGATATATTAGAGGAATACAAGGAGCTTATTTGTTTGTACTGAATAAGTCTTTAACTAGTTTATATAATGTATAAAATCTGTCTTAAGATACTATGATGAATAAAATATGAAACATCTTTCTCCTTATAAAAGAATATTCTACGGCCTGGAAATGTAGCTCAGCTGGTACATTTTTACCTAGCACACAAAAACCCTAGTGTCAATCCATGGCAAACATAAAACAAAGCACGGCAGTGAATCCCTGCAATCCCAGCACTTGGGAGATGGAGGCATGAGTACCAAAAGTTCGAGGCCATCCTCCGCTGTGTACCAAGTTTCAGAATATGTTAAGCTATACAAACTTCTTTCTAAAATAAATGTTATAAAAATATTAGACAACAAACTAGCAATAAAATAATATATCACCTACCAAATGAAATAATGTCATTAATAGGTAAATATATAACAGAATACATATACTCAGGAGTAATTTCAACAAGTGAACAAGAGTGAAATGATCTACGAAGAACATCTCAATCATAAATAACATGACTGCTAAAAGATTGCATGAAGCCCAATTCTTACATAATATTTTTAAAGTAAAATAATACATAAGCCTATATTAATATAACTATGAGTATGTAAATATTATCTTATAAGTAAACATAGATATTGCATACATATGAAAATAAAAGTACGACAGCCATAGGATTCAAGTTAGGAAAACAGAGGCCCGGGCTGGTAGAAGTTATATGTGATTTAACCAGGACCCTTTCATGTTGTACATTGTGTGCTGACTGGTAATTACTTCATTTCTTAAATAGCTAATGGCTTAAGGAAAACGGAGGACATACACAGCCACAGGTGAAAAGATTTCCTGAGTCAAAATTAGTATTAATCTAATTTTGTGTCTGAGTGCCTCACCATAAAGAGAGAAAGCTAACAGTTACTGAGAAGAAGAGCATAGAGCATTGTTGACTGTCATGGAGCTGACACCTCATTGAAATTTCATCCTCTCAGAAATGTTTAGCAAGGGAACGTGCAGACATCGAACAGCTTGTGATGGTGGAGTTTGATGGGCAGGTGGGAAAAGGTGAGGGTGAGCATGAGGGAGAGGGAGGCACCTGAGTAAGACCGGTGAGGAGTAGGTGACCGCAAGTAAAGAAAGGTTAGGTAGCACCTCACCCCCGGTGTCCTCTTCCAGTTGTTGAGTGATAACATTGACCCAGAGGCTTTTAATAGATCTTAAGTACTTCGTGGAAGTCACTTTTAGGTGTTTCTGTGTGAGCAATGTGTCTTACTTCCTTGATTTGTCCTCCTGTTTGTTGTATCCTTCTGGGCAGGGTTATGATGAGCCCAGAATGTTAGGACACAGACAGAGATTGTTATCTCTGGAGTCCTGGATGGAGGCTGACATGTGCACAGGAAGAATATTTCATAGTAGTAGAAGAGACTTCGCTCCTCCCATTATGGAGCACAAAGTCCTACTGTCCTTATCTGAAGACCTCCGTGACTTTTCTTTGGTTCCAGTGATATGTAATGATCACATGATTGTGTAGTTAACTCTTCAGTATCAGAGTTTAAGATTGCACAGTGTGGATTAAATGTTAAAGAGAAACTTACTGAACACTGATGCCCTGTCCAAGAGGACAGATAGAGCCATCCACTGTTTGAAAGCCACAGAGTTTCTACTCCAGCCACATTAGTATTGTTCACATTATGTAAGTTTCCCCAGTCTCTAATTCACTTTTTTCCTGGCATAGTGGAGTCAATATGGAAGTCTGAAAAATTACTTCACAGACTACATGTTGAAGGCATAAATTCCCATGTCTCCGAAAAAATCCTACCGTTTTCTGTAGTTCTGCTTCCTCTACTTTAGAATAAGAGATTCATCTAAAATAAGCACAAAAGAAGAACATTTTCATAGATATCAACCTACATTTCTTTCTGTGCTACTTGCATTTTGTGATAAAATTAATCACCTTTATTCTTTATTGGATGTTGTAGCTCTCAGGGTAATGCTGAGCAAATTTGCTAAATTCTGCCTGTCAGTTCTCCATCTGCATTGTATTGGCATTAAGTCAGGCAATGATCAGCTAATTATTCAGCAAATAATTACTGAATGGCAGATAACATTTAAAGCACCTAAGAGGTTATAAGGAATAGGATAAGCAGTAACCATGCACCTACTGAGTTTATTCCTTAGCAAAGGCAAATAGACAATAAACAATAACTACATAAGAAAATAATATGTACATAAGATGAAAAAGCATAACAAAGAAGGCAAAAATAAAGGTTCAACAGTGGAAGTCTTTTCTTTTCTTCCCCAACTCATTTTTCAAGAAAACTTTTGAACATTTGTTACAGATAGTAGATTCAGGAGACCACTCACAGTGTATTGTTCATGGAGCATTCTTATTCCATCACCCATTGATTGGCTTACACTCGTTTTCAGACATTCATGTGAATAAAGCAAAGGCTTGGGAGGATAGTGTGCATGCCGATATGGCTAACCTACATCACAGTACTTCATTTTAAAATACTTTAAAAATATAGAAATGTTAACGTCAGGTTTCGTTTCTGTTGATCATAATTTAGTGCATTTTCTTGTTTTGTATGTCATCTGAAAAGGTCACCATGAACTGGTTTCTGTGCTTTCTGGGAGAGGTTGATAGGAAAGTTAGATGCAGATCTTTCAATATCTATAATTTCAATTTGACTTGGGAATTCTCATCAAAATAGATTAAGGGATAATTCTGTAAGACAAATCACTAAGTAAATAGTATGTTTTCATAAGAATTAAATAGGTCTATAATACAGTGAGTATATTATGGTAAATATATAATTTTTCAGTCTGGGCATTTTGAATCCTCTGTAAATATTATACAGAATTTATCTTTGGTTTTTAGAATTCCTTTTTAAAACACCTTTGCTTACTAGACTTAAACTCCCTGCCAGTCAAAGCTGAACTCACTGTTATCTTGAGAATCTTCAAAGCATACCACACACCATGGGATTTAATGTAGTTGAATGAAGAGCTAAATGCTCCAAACAAGGCATCATCAGCTGAGAATAAAATTTGTTTTGTTAAGTAGAAAAAAATTGTAACAGCACTTCAAGAATACCTGAAATTCAGTCTGTTGTTGCTAAGTTACTGAAGCCAGGAGAGACAGAAATGAAAGATTGGATTCAGTTTGCTATTTATATCATATCATCTTTTACTTTTTAAATTTAGCCTGTTCAGAGTTGGTTGATTAAGAAAATAATAATGATTCCTAAGTATTTGTTCTCAATTTTATAGTCCCATAACAGCTTTAGAAAGAATTTTGTGTTTATTACACATAACTATGTACTATTATAATAGATTGACATATTAATTATATTTAAACTATTCAGAAAATTCAAAACTTTAAAACATACTTTATTTTTTAAATAGAATAGTTATTAGGATATTAAAAATAGCTTTTCCATTTTATTCATTGCAGGAAAATTTTTATGTGCCCTAGAATCTTGCAATGTTTTTGTCTGTGTGATTTTTCTCATTTGAATCAGTTATTCATAGTGTAGCCATTATCATTCTGTAAACAGCATTAGCACATGGCTGGAATAGACAATATCATGGACTGTGCCTTAGAGGAGGGTGTAGGGATATATAAGAAGATAACATAATTATATCACATGAAGAAAAGTCACTATTGCAGTCATTGAAGTTAGCATTTCTAATTGTTTGATGCTGCTTCATTTTTTTGGATAAAAATGACATTAAATTTATAATGTTAGGAAACATTATAAATAGGAGAGTAAGAGGGTCAGGGTGATTGTTTAATCAGGAAAGGGCTTGATGAATGAACATAAAATTCTAGTTTAGATATTCAACATTCGCTTAAGAGTCAGGCATGCTAGTTACCATCAGAGAAGAGGTTGAACAAGGGAGCAGGGTGAGAAGAGTAACGAGACAGGAGGATTCATGGAGCTGGCTAGTTAGCCCATCCAGCTGAGTCAGTAAGATTCGTGAGTAACCCTGTCTCAAAATGTAAGATCGAAAATGGGCGAAGAAGTCACTGGTATGTTCCTGTAGCCTCTACATGCATTTATCTATAGATACACTGCATATTCATAAAAACCTGTTTACACACACACACACACACACACACACACATATATATATATATATGTATACACCACCCACACACAAAAGAAAGAAAGCATTGGAAATAAGGGAAATAATGCATAATTGTACCATAGAGATAGTGTGATATATCCATTTTTCATTTTTTCAGGATATTTTACTCAACAAGTAATCATTGTCAAATATTATTTTCTATCAGTAATATATGAATTCTAAAAAATCACAACTTGATATTTTTGCAAAAATATTACTTTGAACAGTTGTTTGAAGTGTGATTTCACTTTTTCAAGGAAAAAAACAAATTAGTATCATATATTATATTTTTAATTTAAAGGAAGGTAGTTCAGTTGACAGAATATCAGATTAAATGAAGCAGGCAAAGCTTTAAATAATACAATTTAAAAGGGTTATTAAATACTGTTTTCCTGAATTATCTCCTACACTGGCTTTCCATTTGGCCACAGACGGCACTCAAAATAATCCTAAGAACTGTACTAACTATGCACGAGTGATTGCAGTGAAGAATTGCGGCACATTAGTGTGCTGGCTGTCACACGTCTTCCTTATGAGGAGGACCTGGTCGCTGGATGCCTATTTTCTAAATCAGATCGCTGAGAAGGACTGAGAGCTAGGGCTGCTTAACTTTAAAGGCGAGGATAAAACAAACAAATAAAGCAGAGCAATTTTTTTTGGCAGTACCTGTAAACCGCTTCAGTGGAGGGTAGAGAGCAATAGAAGGGACATGCTCCTTTTAGCTGGCTGAGGTAGAGTACACATACTGGTTGAGAGTACTCCAGGTGTGAATTGGACCAAGAAGTAGTGGAGACCGATTTGTCCTCAACTGTGATGATCATACTCACGTTGCCATCGTGTTGCATTTCCGTTATATACAGATTTGTATTATTATACTCCATCTTCCACTTCCCTAAGAAACTGTCTAGTCAGTGTGCCATCGTGTCCGATGATGTATTACCATTGGTGTCACAATAATATCACAGAGGAAATGTTTTGAATCAGAAAATTATTTAAGATTCCACAATAACTTCACAATAAGTTAAAGACTGTGAAGAATTCTTTGGGGACTTTTTTTTAACATTACATTTGTATATGATTACTAAGAGCTACAAAAGAAATAAAACCAATCTTAGTTGAAGTATTATTTGTACTACTTATAATGTAGACATTAAGGAAATTGTGCTTTTAGTGATATCTTGAACTTAACTTTCAAGGAGTTTTCACCCCCTTTTCATTATTCCACTGTGATTTGTATATATTATCATTAAAGAATGTGTCTTTTCCAGTGATAAATTATCTCGTTAGTATTTTCCATGTAATAGGATATCCTGTCACTTCCCTTTCTTATATTTTTAATACATGATCTATTACATTGTGTACAATCATAAAATGTTCCTGAATTCCAAACTGATGAATAATAATGAATAGACAATAAAAGTAATTTTATCTAAATAGCCATGCATCTCTTTGGGGTGACACATGAATACTTACAGAGTTTTTAGGTAAGATTAAAATCATATTGCTTGAATTTTATCTTTTGCTATTTTATCTTGTGATAGAAATATTAATAAAAATCAAACTATCAGAAAACTAAGAGTACTATTCTATAATTATTGTCACTATGTCAAGCAACAATGAGGAAAATAACATTGTAATGATTTCCTTTAACAATTCAGAATTATGACATTTATTTTAGGCTAGACATTTGATGGATACACATAAGACATTGAGGTAAAGAAAGGACTCCACTCCTGCTCTTTTTTCTCTTTCCCACATCCTTTCAAGCATCACAGCCTTCTTCACAAATCAGCCTTCATCGCAGTCCTTCAGAGGAAATTTCACAAACGCTCTCGGTGCTTTTGTTTCTTGAATTGTTAAACATCAGCATGCAGGTTTATAGAAATGTTAAGTCAATTCCCTATTTATTCTAAGAACTAACAACTGACCTTGTAGCTTGAAAACTTTTATTTTTTGCATATCATTATATATTAAATGAATTATAGTCTTTATCATCTCCTCTCTTTAAAGTAGTAGGAGAAAGGCTTTTCAGTACTCAGAGAAAAGTGCTGTTTTCACTCACTGGAATAACCTTCTGTCCTCACCCTCAGGTATCCTGACTCGTAAATTCAAAGAATGCTAAACCCTTCTAAGATATCAATTGGTATGTGACGACTGTAACCTGAAGACAGCCCTGTGCTCTGTCTTGGGGTACCCTACTTTACCCCTGACAATAGGGTATCTAACTGTCTCATCAGATAATAGGATGATCCTGCTTACTCTGTATGGAACACACTGCAGGTTCACCGAGAGGCCACAGAAGTATGTGGTACAGTCTCCTGACATTTCAAAATATTGTTTTAATAATTGCAGAGATTTATAGATACTCTTATGAAAGAAGGATAGAGGAGTAAACCTACATCTACATTCCTGAAAGGTGTCCAGACCTGTCAAGCAACTTTGATACTGAGATAAGAAATGTGATCTCCAGTTTGTTACAGATGCTTGCATAGATATACCTGTCAGAAATTCATTTCCTCCCCCAGTCACTGCTGTCATATACTGTTAGAGGCACCGCAGACAAATTTCTTGAGTCAGTGTCTCGGGGACTATTTAAATGTGAGGGATCTTAGCCTCCTAACCTATTTTTACACACACACACACACACACACACACACACACACACACACACACACACAAATTTGTTTATAATAACAATATCATACTAATGGGATAGTTATATGAATTAAGTTTAAAAGATGCACATAAACACTAGACTTGCAAGTCTAATCATAGTGGAAACATATACACCTCAACTTTCAGTTGACTATTAAGAGTTTGACAATGAAAAGCAACTAATTACGATATTTTAAGAAGTGAACACCGTAGGAGAAAACTGACTTCACGATGCTAAACTCTGACCTTCTTCATATGCAACAGAAACAACAAATCAAAATAACTCATACAGTTTGGCTTCCACAGTTTTACTGTTTAAGTTTGTCCATCTTGTGTCTTGTTCTCTTATGAGCAAATGAAAGTGCTTTTCCATCATGGGTCCTTGAGGAAGAAGGAATAAAGAACAGGGTTGGTAGTTTTTGACGACAATATCAAGCAAAGGCACCACTTGCTTCTTGGCAATATCACTTCAACTAGGACAAAGCTGTAAAAATACTGAGATAAAGCCAGATGATGGTGGCACACATTTTTAGTTCCAGCATTTGGGAGTCAGAAACAGGTAGATCTCTGTGCATTTGAGGCCAGTCTGCTCTACAATAACTAGTTCCACAACAGGCTTCAAAGCTACAGAGAAACCTTGTCTTGAAAGAGCAAAATCATAATAAACAAAAAAAATTATTTATGTCTATCAAAGACTAAATATCTGCTCTTTTCAACCAATGAAAGAGACAGACTTTCGGGAGTTCACGTTGCCTGTGTCAGTGTAAGAAGGCAAAGGTGATGTTTTGATATCTACCTAATTTCTTGCTAGAAAGTAGGAACTGAAAACATTTAGACCCTGACATATACATTTTCCACCTGCTTTAGTGAAGGAATAGTCTATTTTTTTTTTAAGAACACCAGAAAGAAGTTCACTAAAGGTATTCTAATCACCTACTTCCTTCAAGGTACCATTAGAAAGTACAATGTCCTAAATGAGGCCCAATTTGTAGAGATTTCCTATGTCTCCCAAATGACTGCCTAACCACAATGTGGATTTTCAGGATCTTTTCTTCCCTTAATATGAGTTTAATTTCAAGACACACATTATTTATCTTAGGTAGAGACTACACAGGCCATCATCCTCATGTTTGTTAAGAAATATCAGTCATGTGAAACTCTAGGAGGAGGGACACTTCAAAGCAAGATTCAGACACAGTACCAAACAAGGAAAGTATACTCTCACATTAAACCAACGCACAGTTAGGTAGGCAGGCTGAGGGTAATTAGTCAGGTGGAAGGAAGCCAGGACCTTGAGACAAATATTTTAGTTTCTTGAAAAGTGCCGTGGGATTTCTAATGGCCACTTAGGATGAGTGTTGAATCTCATTGAGGAAACGGTACATCTGGGAGCTTGACATTTGCAGGTAAGTTACCTGATAGCTACTGAAAACAGTTCTGCAGACCAGGAAAGTGAACGCCGAGTGCTGGCAAAGGGCGGGCTCTCTCTACAGAATAGTTTATTCAAAATTGGGTGAGAAATGAATTTTTCAATATCACAAATATTGTATAAATCTTTCAAAAACCTATTAAACGCTTTTTGGTTTTCTGATGTTTGCTAATATTTATGTGTTAGGAATACATGTAAAGATATCTATATATAAAAGTAGAGTACTTAGGAACAATGAATAAAATTACATACAGTTCAGAATTTTATGTCATAAAGAAGTACAGAAATTTATCTGTGTTCAGTGAATTAACAAGTGCTTGGTAAACTGACACTTCTGGAAGCTTTTGAAAATAAGATGTCTGAAGGTGTGAAATTCCTAAAGGATAAAAAATTCCTTTTCTTCAAAAGATTTCTACATATATTTTGACAATGTCTAGAGATTTGATATATTGCTTTTAACCGTACTCTCTTGAGCATAAGCAAACTATTGGATTTTCTGGCAAATAAGAAAATATAACACCTGAGTAAAGTCAAGTATTTTTTCTTCCTGTAGTAATGTTATTTTTATGAAAAATATATTATGTGTTACAAAAATATTCTAGTAGCTAACTAAGGCATATCATGATTTCATAATTTTGCATATATTAGTCAGATAGCCTACAGATCCCTCCCTATTTTCTTCACAAATTGTCACAGTAATTTCATAAAACTCACTTTTTAAAAAATTGCATTGTTTAGAAATGTAAGAAGTACATTACCTTTGACATGGAAATTTCTATTTGTGAAAATAGAAATTATTCATCTAATGATTATCCAAATTATTTCTATATTTCTAATGAGTAGAGTTTCAAAATAATTTTCTTAGAAGCCTGTTGGGAAGGAAAACAGCATTGTGTATTTTATCTATTATTACTATGATACAAATATCTGAACCCGAGCTGTAGACCAGAGGAGTGTCCACACTACCTGTGGTGTGTTCATCACAGGACTGTCTTCAAGCGTGGAGATGTGGAGTTGATGAAAGCCTGGTGCCATAGTAACTGTGAGGCAGGCTTACAGACTGTCACCCTACGAAGACGTGATAATGTGAGGGGTTTTTAGAGAAACTTTCAGATCAGTTTCTTTATTTCTCCCTTCACACAGGGTTCCCTTCGGACTGGAGGGCCATAGTTGGCCAGATGAATGAGCTTCCACTTGATTTGATATTTCTTCCAGAGACACTAAAGGAGGAATGTTTTCTTTCTGTCTCTCAGATTTATTTGTTTCTTATCTGCTTAACTATGCTCTGCATCAGTGAAATTAGTATGTTCCTTAACAAGATTCTACTGTCATTTTTATTGCCTTTGAAAGTAAAATTTACAGATTTAAGTGTTTCATCTTAATATCTCTAAATTATTTTACTTATTTTCTGTGTATTCACCTATAGGTTTAAGGATTTAATTTTTATGTTTTTACCTCAATATTATTTTTCCTCAATATTATGAATGATTTATAGATTTCTATAACTCTGTTACTTGTGATTGTGGCTAGAAGTAGTTGCCATCCTGCTGGTCCCGTTGGACGAGGTTTTCTCCACCTGTTTCCGAAGCCGCTTATATGAAGTAGCCACTCTGAGGCTTATTAATAGTTACAATTGTTAGACCAATGTCTTAGGCTTCTAACTGGGTAGCTCTACTATTAACTCATTACTACTAATCTGTGTATTTCCACGAGGCTGTGATTTACTGGTGTAGCATGTTACTCCTTCAGTGGCTACGTGGTGTCTTCTCTGACTCTGCCTACTCTGTCTGTATCCCTGTTCAGATTTCCTGCCTGGCTTAAATCTGCTAAGCCATTAGTCAAAACAGTTTTATTCATTAACCAATAAAAGCAACACATATACAGAAGGACACCCTACATCATGTGATATTATATCATGTGGTAACTACATTCATGACTCATTCTTAGCAGCCAATGTGATGTTTTCAAGGTTGCCATCTTATTTTTTCTCTTGTAGTGCAGCACATACTTTTTCTTATCAGGAAAATGAAGGTCATTCCTGACGTCATCCAGGTGATAAATAGAAGATTCATTCCTTTGTTATATTAAGTATATTTGCCTGGAATTTATATTTTAATTTTTTTCACATTTTTATTTAGTCTTTTGTGTTCTAGTTTTTTCTATTTATGTATTCATGAAATTATTCTTGTATTTTAAAAATCATGTAAAATATTTATAGTTGTGGAATAGTACTAAGCATTTGTGTAAACAACATTTAAATAATTAGTACATTTTGGCTAACCCTTTTTCAAGTGTCCAATAATTGGCATGTGTATCAAGTACTCTTATGAATATGTATTTATATGGTTTTTGTTTCCAGTTCTCTAATTTTAAATAGTGGCTACTTATTTTAGGTTAATTTTGTCTTTGTTGAATTAATTTTTAGAGTTTAGACAGTTATAATATTAGTTGTATTAAATGAATTTGATCAAAATAGTTTGGAAAATCAAGTGGCAATATTTTCTAAAAGAATTAAGGGGGTTTCTTTCATTGTCTTATCATTCTCGAAGTATTTCATTCACATCTGAAAATCTTGGTTTTCTCAGTTTGGGCATAGATATAATGATAACAAATGTTACAAAGGCTGGATTTTCAGATAAAATCTTATTTAAAATAATGATTTTACTAAACTCATTCATTGAATTCAAAGGTACATGGAATAACAAGGAACACCTGCAGACTGACTGTGTTGGCAGTTCCCACAATGGAAAGGACATTTGAATTCTTCATCCACACTCTAGAAAAATGTCTTCCTTAGCTATTTAATTTAATGATTAAGCTTCTTCTGAATTTTTTAAATCAGCTCATCTTCACTATATTTTACTAATATGAAATTAAAAATAATTCATGACAACTAGGCTGTTGTGGCACATGCCTTTAATTCTAGCACTAGGGAGGCAGAGGCAGGCTGATCTCTGTGAGTTCAAGGCCAGCCTGGTCTATAAGAGCTAGTTCCAGAACAGGTTTCAAAGCTGCAGAGGAACCCTTTCTTGAAAAACCAATAAGAATAATAATAATTTACAACAGACAAAAATCTATAGTATAATCTGACTTATATTCTTATGATTTTTTTGGATAATTTGTTTTAATCCCTATTATTGTTAACATATTCTTCCTTGAATTGTGCATTCTGTGAGTGCCGCAGTATTGGAGGCCATTTCATGTGCCAGTCAGCTCTATTTCATGAAGCTCTGTTAGATGCTCTCTGAGGCCAACTGTAGTCTGCTACCCCTATACTGACATCCTGGATTGAATCCTGTAGTAGATATAGTCTATTTTTTTACTGTTTTACTATATCATTTTCTTAAAAGATATCTTTATAAATCTCTGCCCCTCCCCTAAAATATGTAAAGAAAAAATCATGAATGTTTAACTCACTGTGTCTAAAATTATTTCCTTCAGTATTGTTTCCAGTATTTACCAATTTAATGAATAGCTTGGCTGTGTCTTCAGTGTGCGCCAAAATGAATTAGTCAATATTTGAAGTGTACTTTATAATACACAGTCCCTGTGAGAAACCTGGTGGATTTAGATCATCAAGGTTTCATCTCGGGCTCTCTCAGAGTCTCTGTAACCTCCCTGCTATACCTTTGATTGTCAAATTAACTCAATTAGAAACGTCTGGGAAGAGTCTCCAGAAGGGATTACTGACATTGGGTTGATATGTGAGCGTGTTTATGGAGACCGTCTTAATTAAGTGAAATGATGTAGGAAGACTCAGCATGATATGGGTTGCACTAATCTTTAGAAAAGGGCTCCTGGACTCTACATGAGTATAGACATTGAACTGAGAACAAGCAAACAAGGATGCGTACATTTAATTCACTGTGCTCTTGGGTGTGGCTATGAGGTGACCAGGTGTTTGGACTGCTTGCCTTGACTTCTTCCCATGTTGAACCCGGAAGATGAGCTAAATAAACCCTTCCTTTCCTGTTACCTTTTTGCCAAGATATTTTATCACAGCAACAGAAGTATAACTAAAGCAATGTTAAGCTCACTCTCAATAGCATTGATTATCTGCACTGGGCTTGCACACAAAGGTGTTCATCAATAATCAGACATGGATGGTTACCGAGATCAGAGAGTCTTACCCTTCACTGTGTACATATTTACTCTTGACCTGTGTACCCACTGCTGAAGAACAGTGTGCAGTGGATAGTTCAATCATTTTATCAAACATATGGCCCTGGTTGAAACAAATAGGTCAGAAAACAAAACTAAGTCATGAATCTAGAAAGAAAACTGGAAGGAATGGATTGATAGGTCTGAGGTGGAGATGAGGTGGGGGTGAAGGATGGGAATACAGCAGAATGCAGAGTGTGTGTGTGTGTGTGTGTGTGTGTGTGTGTGTGTGATTCTCAAAGTACAAACTTAATAATAAAATAAAACAAACAAAAACTTTCTGTTTCGTGTATGTCAACTAGATCTTTGTTCTCCTCTAAATCTTCATAGTCAGACAAAATATATATTTAAGGATCCCAGACCAATTCTAACCTAACTCTTAGAGAAGCTAATGATGATTATTTACAATTTAAAGTGCCTCTCAACCTTCCTAATGTTGCAACCCTTTAATACAGTTCCTCATGCTGTGGTGACACCCAACCATAAAATTATTTTGTTTCTACTTCATAACTCATTTTGCTACTATTATGAATCAAAATGTAAATAATGTTTTCTAATGATCTTAGATGAACTCTGTAAAAGGATCCTTCAGCCCCCAAAATGTAGTGACCCACAAATTAAGAACTTCTGCTTTAAATGGTTTAATTTAAGGCCTAAGATTCTTTTAACTCTTTTGTTCTCTGTTATTCAATTAGTGACTTAATGCTATACATAACTCCATATACACGTCAGAGCCAGTTATCTTCCAGGAGCCTTGGAAGTCTTCATCTATTTGGCATTTCAATGTGGCTCCCACGGTGTGAGGGCGATAGCCTTTGATGATGTGTCAGCTGCACACTTTTCTAGTCATCACCAGAGCCTTATTCCACCTTCATTTCAATGATTGATATGGAGAGTAAGTGTGGAAGAATCTGTTGTTGCCATGGAGGATGGAAATGTGGATATCTGGCATTTTTCAGTATCATACTTACTATATAATTGTCTGGTTTTCTCTTTCCCTGGGTCTCCGAGCTCAGATGAGTAGATGATGGGAACCCATCTGTGTATTTGTGTGTGTATTTGTGTGTGTGTGTGTGTGTTTATTGTAAAGTATCAGTCATTCTTGAGAAATTCATAAACCAGATATATTCAGTAGACTTCGGGAATGTTTTATTTTGATTGGGGGTATTTAGCAGTAGTTTCTATATTTCTGGTCATTTTGATCAAAACTGAACTCAACTTGCCTCCCTCAGACTCTCCCCAGAGCAAGCCAGTCACTGTATTGTTTGTTGTGGGAACTATCTTCAAGAAATCCACCAACTCTATTGTTTGCATTCCCATCTACACAACCATTTAAGACCTAGAATGAAGAAATGTTTGAGTATTTAAAAGAGTGTTGTTCCCAATAGATCAGCCCCACTGTCTCAGTAGGTAGGTGCACCCCTCGTGGTCCTGACTTCCTTGCTCATCTTCTCCTTCCCTCCGCTCCTCATTGGGACCTTGAGGGCTCAGTCCAGTGCTCCAGTGTGGGTCTCTGTCTCTATCTCCATCCATCACCAGATGAAGGTTCTATGGTGATATGCAAGATATTAGTCAGTATTGCT
>NC_022030.1:39983260-39999992 GCF_000317375.1 Microtus ochrogaster
GGGGGGAGGGGGAGAAGGGTAGGAGGAGGGGGAGGGAAATGGGAGGCTGGGAGGAGGGGGAAACTTTTTTTTTCCTTTTCTCAATACAAAAATAAATAAATAAAAGAGTGTTGTTGTGTAAGCTGAAACAATCAGAGTATGTATTGTGGAATTCCGTTTTACCTGGATGTTTTAGTAATAATTTAACACAATAAACAATGCTAAAACTATCAGGAGTCTTCTAATATTTGCATTTTCATTTATGTTCACAGACATAGTCTCTTTTAAATCTATTAAATTAATATGTTATGCTTTGAATAGAGTTTTCTACCCATCTGAAATATTCTAAATAAAAATTTAATGTAGTATGATGAATTTTAAAATTACTAATGTTTTTTTTTCCCATCTGTCAGTCAAATAGAGTAAAAAATGCTCAGCACACACACAATGACAATGGAGGGAAAGAATAAACAGAATCAGTAAATGAACTCCTATACTTTAGGATGGCTACATTGTGTAGAAGGACTTTTTTGAAAATGTGCCAACCTTTTTTTTTTTTCAACTTTGGATCACATCTTATTATCCTAACTGTAATTAGAAATCTTGTGAAATTAAGAATCATTAAATTCAATGAGTTTTTAGCATAGAAAATTTGCCCAGAGGCACCCAGCCAATGGGTCTGTAAGGATAGGGTTTTCAGAAAGGTGTCCCTCCTCTCCTCCTATTCACTCTAAAAGGAAGCATCTTTTCCACTTAGCTAATTAATTACACCTGCCAACAAGCAGATGGTTCTGAATGCTTTGAAGCATGGAAATAGCTAGGTGCCTATCAGCCAGCTTCCTTCAGTGGCAATTTAGATTATAATTCTTGAAGCTCCAGAGAAATGAAATATTAAATAACTACAAAAAACACTATAACCTTTAAATTTTTTCACAAAAAAAGTATTTTCAGGTATAAAAATAAAACCATTGCTTTTTCCTGATCTCAATACACACACGTTTCCAGGCTGTTTATGTTTGTATTGAGGTTGGTAGAGTGCTGGCCAGATGCTGCTAGGCAATTGTTTTCCGCACTGAGATACAATATAAAACAGTGGGCTATTTGTAGACATTCTAAAAATATTGTAGATTCCCAGTAAGTTTTGTTTTGCTGCTTGATGTGTTGTTTAATTTGACGTAAGAATGCATATGTACCAACATTGAAAATAAAACTGTAGCCCTGGTGAAACCCAGATATGCGCCTTTATATGTACTTAGTATTCCATGCTGTTAAACTAGCGTAGTCAAGGTCAGTAGTGGGAAATGATCAGTAAAGTTTAATATTAATGCAATAGTATTTTGAATATCACCTAGCTATACATAAGTACATGTATACAAAATCAAATTAACCATAAGAGATGAGTCATGGAAGATAAGTTTGCAGTGTTAACTTTTATGAGTTCATAATAAATATGTAGTTTATAACTTATTGAATTCACCATGAAGTATTTAGTTTCATAAGAAATTTAAAGTATGTCTTCTGATATAGTTTGTTACTTTGTACGTGAAATAGTATAGCCTTTCTATTTTAATATATGAATATATAATCTTACTAGTAGTGGAATAAAAATGTCTCTGCAATTTTACCTTTTGTCTCAATGCATTTATAAAATGTATCTAAATAAAATAAATAAAACATCTAAACTTCAAAATAAAATCTCTTCAGCTTACTCATATAAATAAAAGGCCATGTAATAAACAAAACCAGTGATGGATTTATTTAAATATATGTGTATCAAATAATAACATTTAAAATGTATGTCATGAGGACAATGATGTTCTCTTAATATCTAAGTGTATAAAATCCAATAAGTTTGACTAAATGAAAGATACTTTGATTATGCTAAAATTTGTTACTTTTAATTTTTAATTTCTCTTTCTTTCCTCACTTAAGTTTTATTTTCTTTTACTTCTAACAGATTAGACTATGAAACTAAATTAGAAAATAAATTTCAGTCACTTTGATTTATTAATTCTTAACTTATTTCATTTTCATTTTTATTAGTTAATTACAACCATAAATATGGTAAAAAGCACCATACTTAAAATGTATTTTGTTAATAAAACTAACACATTGATACATTTAAGCCACCCAAATTTCCTTGGGTTAGAAATGAAAGTGCAAGAGACATAGAGACAGATTCTTTCAGGCTTATGACATTTTTGGGCAGAGTAATTAAAATCCATTTTACCTTATTCATTGAACCAGAACCTCAAGGACTCAGTGTAGAGTTCCCACAGTACTTGAAAATAATAAAATTACCTTTAAAAACCTCAGTCTCTAGTGAATGGAAGACTTTTCCTTAAGTAGGCTGAATTCTTCATGTTTTATTGTACTGACTTTTCCTTTGTGCCTACTTTTACAGAGGCAGAAGTAATCCACGTTCAGTGATGAGGGTGGGAAGTGGTCCAGGCAGTCTAGCAGAGCCAAGTATTTTTCATGTAGAAATAATCCCTTAAAAGCATAATTTTACCTTTCAACTCAATAAAATATTTTTGGAAAGTGCTTCAGAGAAATTGCTGAGTTCTTAATTATGCTTGGAACTAGACTGCAGAAGACAGAGTATATCTCGACTCCACCCATGCTACGCTTTCTTTCTGTTTCTCAGACAGCCCTTGCTGTAGTGCAGGGTATGTGGAATAAAAGCTTGAAATTAGAATCCCAGTTCAGCACTTAGTCTGAGTTGGATGCTCAGTTTTCTAGAACGCTCTGGTCAGTTAGTTAGCACTTTAAACGTTATTTTTCTCAACTGTAATGTGAAACCATTAAAAATTTCCCTGCATGATTTTCTTAATTAAGGGAAATGTGATATTGTGCATATTCAGGTAGAGGTAGCACTGATGAAGAGCTATTACTCTGAAATCCACAAGACCAGTTAGCCAGACCCGGGAATCCTCACAGGAGTCTTGTGTGTGATCCATTAGACGTCTTGTTTGTTCATTTTCTCTTGCCTGATATGCCTTTTGGAAATAAGAATCCCACCCACCTCCCCCCCCCGAAAATGCTGATTTAAAGACTCCAGTTATGTTCTGACTTCTTAGAACCTCTAATATGTTCCTAAAAAATGTGAAAATCAGATAAGTAGGTTAAAGAGTCTAACTGGCTTGCTATTCAAATCTGTAGGACTTTATAGTTGTTTTTCTCAGATTATTTTGACTCTTGGTGTAAAAAAATAAATGACTAAAAGACAGCTTATACAATGATTAATTTTGAGTTTACCATCACAAACTTGAGCTAAGTTTTTATAATGAAAAATAAGTAAAATATGCATCACAAAATGTTTTTTTATTAATTAACAAGTGTACAAACTCTCATTTTCTAACTTAAGATAATTGTGCCGGTTCTCTTTCAAAGGGATGCTCATGAGACAAGTAAGTGAAAGTTACTGGGCAAAATAGAAAAAAAATATGCTCACCAGAGGGCTGTTCCTACCGCCCCTCCGTAACAATAGCACACCAGTTGGACATTTGCTGAGTGGCAACAGTGCAGGAAGAATTTCCAGTCAGTCGTTACGATCTTATGATCATATTGTGAATGTGGTTTTGTTAGTATCTTTATTCTATTGCTAAGTGGAATGAGACTCGGGGAGAATGAATAAAGCTTTATGTTAACAGTAGCGTGTTATCAGTCAGACTCATGGCCACTCATCTGCCGCTATAGCCCACAGGAGAGCCTCATCTCAGGAGCTCTCTTTCCCTAGCATAGGACTTCTGAGCTGATTAAACCATCTTTTCTTGTTAGGCATTTTAACACTTGGTGTTGTCTTTATGTCTAATCTTAGAGCATCTATATTACCTAAAATAAAATTCAAAGGCATTTATTAAATCTGCTAGAGTTGAACCATTGTAAAGGGCATTTTTTTTTTTTGCTTAATCTGAAAGATACAGCATATTGTTGCTTGATAGAACAGATTCTGCTGTGTCATCGGATATAACAGCACGAAAATAATTTTTCAGTTGTGGAAAATGAAATTTGTAGGGCTGGTGGTCATGAAATATGCTAATCTAATAAATAGTTACTGAAAAAGTATTAGTGAGTTTGTTTTTGAAATATCATGTGTATGTAACTTGAAGTGTTTGAGTCCATTCTCTGAGTAAATGGAATGCTGAGTTATAACTTCTTAATTCAGGTGTGATGACCTATCTTTCCCTAGATTGGCTGACAGTATGATTTCATCACACTTATTACATAGCTAATGTTTGTTGTCTGTTTTATTATAAAATCAAAAACTTAATAATTTAAGCAATATGTGGAGCAGTCTCAGCATCCCTATGCTGTTTAGATGCTTTTTTTTATTGTTCTGCATTTCCTAATGAATCCTACTAGAAACTTGCCCAATCCTAGCCATGAAAGAGATTTGGCTACCTGTCCTCAGCTCTTAGAACTGACCTTTGTTTTATTGAAGCACAGAGGTGACAGTTACAGGAAGACTGTAAGCACAGATCTTATGACCTGTGAACCAAGGACCAAAACAAAACAAGAGAGGGAGCTTAAAATGTGGTCACAGAATGTAGCTCCAGAAACGATAAGATATGACTCAGAGAATTAATCCTCTAGGTGTCAAGGATTACACTGTGAAAAAGCAGTAACGTATTACAGAATCTATCATCTGGTCCTCAGGATAACCAGTCTTTAGATAAAAGAGTCTCCCAAAAGGGCTGACAACCAGTTTTGAAGGACATGCAGCCTTTAAACATCCAGATATTTTGCATACATTATCTTTAACACTGCAATCCAATGGTGAATATTAAAATGTCTAATGCATAGATGATAGAAAATAAGTTGAAACTAATTAGTCTGCAATCAGCAGTGAACAAGTAGCAAAGACACTCTGCATAAGCTATAGAGAGTCCCTATAAATGACAAAACCAATATAGAAAAAATACTTGAACATATTTCCTCATCATCTTAAATTAGTAGAAGAAAATAAAAGAAATATGCACTATATGAGTTAATAAGTATGAAGTTAACAAACAAGAAAATCTAATCTGTAGTTTAAAATAGTTTAAATATTTAAAAGACATGTCTATGATTGTACATCATCCTAAATTTTTACATAAAATACACAGAAACTTCTCTGCCTTTTTGTTTGTTATATATTTCGCTGATATTTCATGCTTTGACAACCAACAATGCACACAGATTCACTACTCTGTTTCAAACACCCATTCCTTTTGATTTTGTCCAAATAAGTACATAAATATGTTCTATTAAAATCCAATGTGTAGCTCTACAGCTTCCTTAAAATGGTATAGAAGTTCATTGAGTTGTATAGACTTTGAATCTAGTTAATTTTGGTGTATAATATTTTTATTTATTTGTTTTTTATAATAAAGTTTAAAAGTTACAAAATATATTTAAATATATTTGCTCATTGTGACTTTTAACAGCATTTCAGAAGCAGTTTCTGTGTATTATTGTGTCATGAATTCTTCCATTCCTTATTTTTATGGGTTTTTGTTTTCAAGGTTTGTATTGCAGCTTTTGTTTCTATAGCATAATTCACATTATCCTTAAAATTATCCTTAATATTATCTCATATCAGCTTAAAAATCTTGTTACAGTTGAGAATCCAATAATCATTTTGCAAGACTTAGTAATTCTTCATTTTATTGTTTTATCTTGTATCTGCAAGTTTTATCTTGCCAGCAACCAACATACACACTGATGTTATTACTGACATCTAGGAAAATCACCCTCTATAAAAACTCCAAAGAAGTGAAGCAATCACACATTGTAAGAAGAGTTATTAAAATGATACAAACTAATGGAGCAGATGAGATATTTGAAAGTGACCTTGCAGTGCATCCCAAGCTTATTGTATTAGAGCTTGTAAATAAAAGGGACAAATCACTCCTGGTGCTGATATGACTTCCTCCCTTTATTGGAAATGAAAACATTGAACTCTGCTGATTTTTTTTCTACTAAAGCAATTACATTTTCTAGAAAGTTAGAGGAGTTATTTAAGAGGATTGCTGTTTGTAATGAGGAAATTCTGTTGGACAGAACATAAAAACATTTTAGGTTTATGTAATGGAATATTTTATTTCAATATCAAGAAGCCACTTAATTTTCTGTGTTTTCTGTTTATGTACCTTGAAATATGCCCATGGCTATTATCACAACACTATGTTTACCTATTGTAGATTTTGGTATACATCATCAAACACCCATATTTTGTTCTTTTTATAATTGTCAGTATAGTTTGATATACTTTTAAGATCTTTTATTGAATAGTTTTAAGAATGTTATACCATTATTTATGGCTAGAAACCAATTATGAGTGAGTACATCCCATGTTCCTCTTTTTGGGTCTGGCTTACCTCACTCAGGATAGTGTTTTCTATTTCCGTCCATTTGCATGCAAAGTTTAAGAAGTCATTGTTTTTTACTGCTGAGTAGTACTCTAATATGTATATATTCCATAATTTCTTCACCCATTCTTCCATTGAGGGGCATCTAGGTTGTTTCCATGTCCTGGCTATTACAAACAATGCTGCTATGAACATAGTTGAGCATATACTTTTGTTGTATGATAGGGCATCTCTTGGGTATATTCCCAAGAGTGGTATTGCTGGGTCCAGGGGTAAGTTGATCCCAAATTTCCTGAGAAACCGCCACACTGCTTTCCAAAGTGGTTGCACAAGTTTGCATTCCCACCAGCAATGGATGAGTGTACCCCTTTCTCCACAACCTCTCCAGCAAAGGCTATCATTGGTGTTTTTTATTTTAGCCATTCTGACAGGTGTAAGATGGTATCTTAAAGTTGTCTTGATTTGCATTTCCCTGATAGCTAAGGAAGTTGAGCATGACCTTAAGTGTCTTTTGGCAATTTGAACGTCTTCTGTTGAGAATTCTCTGTTCAGCTCAGTGCCCCATTTTATAATTGGGTTGATTAGCCTTTTAAAGTCTAGTTTCTTGAGTTCTTTATTTATTTTGAAGATCAGGCCCTTGTTAGTTGCAGGGTTGGTGAAGATCTTCTCCCCATCAGTGGGTTGCCTTTTTGTCTAGCCTGTAATTCGTAATCTTAGGGAAGCTAAATAAGAAGGTGAACCCAAAGAAAAACATATAGGCATCCTTCTGGATATTAACCTTCATCAGGCGATGAAAGGAGACAGAGACATAGTCCCAAGTTGGAGCACCGGACTGAAATCCCAAGGTCCAAACCAGGAGCAGAAGGAGAGAGAGCACGAGCAAGGAACTCAGGACCGCGAGGGGTGCACCCACACATTGAGACAATGGGGATGTTCTATCAGGAACTCACCAAGGCCAGCTGGCCTGGGTCTGAAAAAGCATGGGATAAAGCCGGACTAGCTGAACATAGTGGACAATGACTACTGAGAACTCAAGAACAATGGCAATGGGTTTTTGATCCTACAGCATGTACTGGCTTTGTGGGAGCCTAGGCAGTTTGGATGCTCACCTTAATAGACCTGGATGGAGGTGGGTGGTCCTTGGACTTCCCACAGGGCAGGGAACCCTGATTGCTCTTTGGGCTGATGAGGGAGGGAGATTTAATTGGGGGGAGGGGGAGGGAAATGGGAGGTGGTGGTGGGGAGGAGGCAGAAATCTTTAATAAATAAATAAAGTTAAATTAAAAAAAAGAATGTTATACCAGCTTTCAAAACAATTGTTGGAATGGCATATGATAAACTATTTGTTTGCTAATAGTGTCATATAGATGTCAAGGTTTTCAGTTCTTTTTAACTGACCACACTGAGATGCTTTTTGAGGAATAGAAATGGATCCTTGTATTCCTTAAAATTATATTTCGAATTTAGTATTTATGAAACTCAAGATAGTTAGACTTTATGGAAAGTTAAAATTAAAATAATAGTATGCATACGAACCAGATAGACAATCAGAAAATAGAAAAACATAAGAAAACCTAACTAAAACAGAAAAGAGATATTGAAGACTCTAAAGAAAGTAGATTTCTATATAATTATAAGAATAAAATTTGATGAAATAGGTTTGGAAATTTAATCACTACACCCCATCAACTTTATTTCCAAATATGTGCATGTCTGTAGGCAGAGGCTGCTTGTTCATTTCCCAGCTACTCAGATCCGAAATAAGCACACAGAAACTGTGTTAATTAAGACACTGCTTGGCCTATTAGTTATGTGTACTTCTAGCAACCCCTTATATCTTAAATTAACCAATTTCTAATAATGTGTGTATCGCCACATAGTGGTGGCCTACCTGTAAGGTTCCATCTGGCATCTGGCGTCTGTCTCCTGCAGTGGCTACCTGACTTCTCTTTGATTCTGCCTTCTTTCTCCCAGAATTCATTTCAGTTTTCCTGCCTAACTCTATTCTGCCCTGTCATAGGCCCAAGCAGCTTCTTTATTAATTAACCAATAAAAGCAATGCATATACAGAAGGACTTCCCATATAACACATGGCATCAAACAAATATTCTAGGATATATCAACGTCAAATCCAGCAACCCAATGAGTAAAGTATGTACTATCCATCAATGCAGACTTGGAGACACCATGATATCATGCAGCAACAAATGAAAACATGGCAGGTGAACTTTGCAGACATGTTGAACAAAACAGATAAGATGTAAAAATGTTATGTAGATTTTCGGTAGTATGACAGCACTTCTTCTCCCTTTTACTATCACTACTTGGAACTTTTAAATAAAATATGTTGTTGGTCATATGAGAGTCAGGGAAGAAATTTGATTCCCTGCTGCTCTATGTGACTTTGTGACTTAATTCAGAGTAGCAGAATTATAATTGTTCATCGAAGGTTTCCTACCATGACTGATGGACAGCATACACCCATCCATTCCTTTTAATGATTTCTTTGATTTTGAACATTCCTTTTACCAACTGAACCTTCTTTATTACATCGAAGTGGTTGGATTTAAGATGGACTGGAATTTAGGACCCCAATGATTTTATACTTTGCAATGTCCCTGAGTCACCTAACCAGAAAGATGTGTAAAATAAAAACAAAAGTTCTTCCTGTAATCTGTAACCTATTACACAGTATAAGAATATGAATTTAATATAGGAAAATATAAGCCTCCCTTATGCCAGTACGTAAACTAATCAATATTTGATTGGTACCATGATTTTAGTAGCCCCATTATGGAGGTTAGAACTGTACCTTGAAATAGTGAGAAATGTCATACAACTAGCAAATCAGAACTATTCATTGAAATTTGTTTTATCTCGTTAACTAGATTCAGTATTATTTCCTTCCTGTAGACCTCAAACCTTGATACTGAAGAAGGATCTATTTGTTTATAATCTATCTACCTATCTACCTACAAAACAAATCCATACTGGAGGCACTCTTTCTATTTACTCATATCTAAAATGTATTACTATTTCAATATGCACAAAAGATTCATATGACAGACGTTATGAAACAACAGTAGCTGAGATGAGAAGAAGCAGTGCATACAGAATGAAGAGCTATGAGCAACTTCCATTAGGACATTATGATTCATTAAATATGAACAAATGATGTAACCATGGGTAGATCTTAACTTGTTTAGTGGCTGAGTGCATGAGGTCAGAGATTAGTTTATAGAAATCAGTTTTTTCCTTCCACAGTGTGGTTTGTAAGGATCCAGGGATGAAGTCAGTCCATCAAGTTTCAGAAAGCCCCTTTTCTTGCCGAGATTTACTGCTAACTCATAATTTCCTTCACATTCTTGGCGTTTTCTTAGGAATTATGAAAAAAATGATGTGCTGCATGGTTTTTAATTCTTGAGGAAACCAGGACAATATAGGGAAGATAAGAAAAGTATCCAAAAATAATAGGCATGTGAAATTATGAGCTCTGTGACAAATGATCATTAAAACAGTGCTATACAGAGCAGCTAATGGATACATAACTAGTTATTTACAGCAAACCACTCCGAAGAGCTTATACTTGAGCTGAAACAATGTGAACACAGAATTGTCATGTGCACTGAAGCCCTATTACTAAGTTAGGACACTGTGGCAACATTGTTCAGTTCTGTTCAATTGAAATCAAGGTGTTTTTGCATTTATTTTTTATTATAACTTGATTTTCAGCCAATGAGTCTAATAATTTCCTCGTTAAATTGCCTTGCTCTGCTTGAAAAACCGTCCACTGTTACTGTCTCACAATTGGTATTCGCATCCGTGAGCTTTTGACTCTGATCACCGAGCTGAGCGATAGAGGGTGCATCACTCATTTCCATTGTCACCCTCTACCCCCTCCCAATACAAATGTGACATTTCAATTTTGCACACTTCAACTCTCCTTAAATCATCTGTATAAAAACTTCAAAGCTTGATTGATGATGAATGAGCCATTGTCTCCTCAAGCACCCGTTTCTCATTAGCCTTTCGAGTCTCAGCTTATTAATAATGAACCTTGAGGGCTGACCCAGTGGGGTAGCAGCAATTCATTGTGCTCCCAGCTGAAAGGTCTGGGTTTGGGAGAGATACAGGAATCCGTAGACCAAGTCCAGTCTGGAGATGATGTATTAAGTATTACAGGTGGATGATGTGATCTATATTACTTCTGTATCATTATCTGCCAATAGACTTGTGTGGCTTCAGGTGATGACAGTGAGAAAGATACATTGCTTTGTTTCTGAGAAAGATCCATAAATGCTTTGGCAGCTTCGTTGAAAATGGCCTTTGTGCGACTTTGGATTTTGACTTCTTGGTTGTATAATTTACCTTGGATCAGTAATATAAGTCTAACATATATGTGTGTGTGTGTGTGTGTGTGTGTGTGTATGTGTGTGTGTGTGTATTATGTAGATATCTTCACTGTAACTAGAGAAGTGTGATGCATTTCACCTATTTTTCCCTGTCATTTCATTCTACAGTTGACCTACGTGATGACTCCTTCAAAGTGAGACATTTAAATACACAGCCAGGGATTAATGTGAACTATTTCGTTCATGTTTATTAGATTTTTATTATTTCATTCTAGCTAATAGTTCTTTGAGAAATATTTACTACCAATACCAGTAAAGAGACCAAAGTGTCATATGGATAAGTGCATTTACAATTATAATAGCTGTTTTGAGAAAAAAAAAAGATCCAGACACTTTTATGTAGTAATTAGAAATAGTACATTGGATCAGAGAAATATTTTCAGTTTCTTAAATCTACCAAGAGGTCACAGTCATCTAAACTTTTAGTCAGGATGTTGCACCATATAGGTCAGTGACAAAATACAATTTTTACCACATTTTCTTTTGAATGAGTATATTTAATTAATGCCAATGATTCTATTAAAATAAACTATCTGGCAATCCACTATAATAGCTAGTTTAGGGAAAGTGGAAAACAAAAGAAATTATTTGAATAACAAAAAAACCATCTTCATAAGACTCATGAAAGGATATTTAGATAAAAAAAAAGACAAAAATAAAACAGTCACTGGCCAGTGTTTCAGGAATTGAAAATGTAAGTTGTTCAAACTCTTTCTAAAATGTTATATAGGCAATTTGTATTTTCCTAACAATTAGCATCAGAAACTCTATCAATTAAGTATTACAGTATAATTTTAGGCTTTCCCAAAGTATGATAGATAATTTGTATAAGCTTAGGAAATTGGGACCAACTGCAAAACTCAAAGTCATTATTATTCACATAGAAACAACCTAGCTTGATAGATAAAATGGACTTTTTATATCACACAAATATGTTAAAGAGATTTCTAAAAATCAAAAAAGCTCCCTACAGTAATCCTGCAAGCTATAAATTCTGAGCATTTTATAGAATAAAATTTATTTCATTTCAATGAACTATATGTATATATAAAATGAGTAGTCAAAAGATAAAATTATGTCTTAACATTAACTATTGGTGTGTTTGATTTACTTTATACTTAATAAGTTCTACTCTCTATAGATTTTTAACTTAGTAAATATCTAATATGTATCTCCTTATACAATAGTCTGATACCCAGTGCTGGGATGTGTACCCAAAGCTGTATCTGACAAACAGGAGTACTTTCTGACATAAACACAGATCCGGATAAAATTATTTAAGTTGTTATGAAAAAAGATAACTTTCATCATTAATTTTACTTAGTCACAAAGCAAATTAAAAGTAGAAGACATATCCAAAGCTATCTGATTAATGTTGGCATAAAATTATATGAATTATGTTTGTGTAAGCAAAGTATGTTGGGCAAAGACTGCTCAATGACCGATGTTGCAAAGACAGCTATGTACCATGTCCCTTAACTTCCCAAAGCTTAGTCTGGTCGTATTTAAATTTGAAACAGTGTTACATATGTGTTTGTTTGAGTTAAATCCCATAGTACAGAAGAAATGGGATGGTCGACATGGGGGAAGGACAGAGAGGAAGAGCAAGGAAAGAGATATCTTGGTTGAGGGAGCCATTATGGAGCTAGTGTGAAGCCTGTCACCTCAAAAATTCCCAGGAATCCATAATGATGACCCCAGCTAAGACCCCAAGTAATAGCTGAGAGGGTCCCTGAATTGTCCTTTCCCTGTAATCAGATTGATGACTACCTTAATTGTCATCATAGAACCTTCATCCACTATGTGATGGAAGCAGATGAACAGAATCACAGCTAAGCACTGCTCCGAGCTTCTGGAGACCAGTCAAAGAGAGGGGGGAACAATAATAGGAGGGTCAAGACCGTGAGGGGGATACCCACAGAAACAACTGACCTGAGCTAGCCGGAGCTTGTGACTCCTGACTGACAGCAGGGAAAGCTGCATAGGATGAAACTAGGTCTTCTGAATGTGGCTGACAGTTGTGTGGCTGGGGTGGTGTGTGGGGCCTAGTAGTGGGACCAGGATTAATCTCTAGTGCTGAAACTGGATTTTTGGATCCCATTCCTTTTGGAAGGATATCCTGCTCAGCCTAAATATAGTGGAGAGTTCATTGATCCTGTCTCAAAATGATGTGTAAGACTTTATTGACTCCCATTGGGAAGCCTTACCTTCTCTGAGGAGTGGATGGAGGGTGGGGTGGGGGGAGATTGGAGGAGCAGGAGAGAAGAGAACGGGAACTGGGATAGTTATGTAAAATGAGAAAAGATTATTTTAAAAAAATAAATTAAAGAAAATAATAAAAATAAATAAATCCCATCTTACAGCATAATGTAAATTATTTACTTACTCTATGTATAAAAATGTTTATTACATCTGCGCATGTACAAGCTGCGCATGTACTGGCTCACCTTTCACCTGGTATCACCAGCCTCCAGCTGCCACATTCATCTCGCCCAACCTGGGCCCAGCTCTCCAGGCCCGCGCCCCTCCCTCCCAGCCAAGGTGCTCTTGTCTCCAGCTGCACACCGCAACAATAAACCTGATGGGCTCAAAAAAAAAAAAATACATTTATTACATCTTTCATTTGACCTATATGTATTTAGTCAGAAAAACCTGAGATACAAATAAATGTAATGAGATTTTCAGTAATGAATGGTACTTTTATTTTTACAGAACACTATATCTAATGTAACTCTAACATTTATTACTAATAGTCAGTTCTGTTTTGAGAAATTCCTGGAAATAATTTCAAACAATATAACAAGAAAGTTCAAGGCTTTTCTTTCCTTTACCAATTGATTAAAGAACCAAGAATCTGTTTGTGTCTTTCTTAATTTACTCTGATATGCTTTTGCAACCGACTGTGAGCACAGTGGGGTGCCACTGCCTTGAACTCACTCACGTGTCTGACACTTTTCTTCACGCTCCTCCACCTGCCTCACTCAAGCCCCGTTGTTTGACTGTCCATTGCATTTATTCACTGTCTTTCATCTCTTACTTTTCTATAACAATCTTTTTGTCTAAATCTTAAAGTTTAGTTATTACTTACTTTATTTTCATGTTAGAGGAAACTGTGGTTTAAAACAGGTGATTTTTAAGAATAAATCTTCAGTAAAAAATGTCTCTTCTTATAAGTTACTAAAATAGTTATAAGTATAGGTGACTTTTGGTATTTTATTGGATCTCCCCAAATCCTTCTGTTTTCTGATAATTATTTATTCTTCATAGTCAGTTATAATGCAAACATCAGGTTACTCTTTTGTTACTACATTCTTCTGGATCGTAAACTATCCTACAGAAGTTTCTTATTTGAAATATAAAACTAATCAAGTATTTCCTCTTAAGTAATATTAAACTAATATTTGACATTTATGTTATAAAATCAACAAAATTTTAAATCATATTTAAAGACAATTATAGCACTATTTTCTGAAAATATTTTGGTAGACAAGTATTTAAAATGTGACATCATATATTCATCAGTGTATTCCGATAAATGCCAATAAAAACCTACTTTTTCTGAAGGTAAGATTTTGACATTTGAAGGTGGAGAAAGATATATGGCATAAAGGGAAAACTGAAACTCTTCAGTATTCAAAGCTAAATAAAAATGTATGACTCTCCTAGCAGAAGTGCTGGAGGAAGCTGGCTCTCAGGTCTTTCGTGGCAAAATGTCCCAACCAGACTGACCATGAATATGTCTTAGTAGAAAATTTTAGTCTGTAAGCTTGTTTTGAAATTATTATTGTCTCGTTTCTCTATCTCTTTTCCAAGAAAAGTCAAGCTCTCCAGCATAATATTTCTAAGAAACAAATGTTAATAATAGTAGATTAATTCTGCTGAAGAAAGAGATTTGATGAGATTATTATTCATCATAATACAATCTGATTCTATTTGAGAATATCCAGATAGGAAGTTGAAAATGGAGAGTGTGTTTCTTCCATTTTAACAGTTTGAATTGAAATGTGACTCCTGAAAACCAAGGTTGTTTTTTGTTGTTGTTGTTGTTGTTTTGTTTGTTTTCAAAATTTTTGAGCTATTACCACTTTCCACACATCTTTTTTTCAAGTGTAATTTTTCCAAATGTAGACTGAAAAATAGCCTTCATTTTCTAAGTAGCAGTCAGAATACTCTTTCTTTTCACCTAATGAAGAATTATTCCTAGAGCTGAAGAGTATCACACAGCGTCTCATGAGAAAGCTATTAGTGTAAGACCTGTGCACATTTTCCCATAGAAACGTAATGCCAAGCATTAATACAGAAATCCTTTTTACAATCAGTCTTACATCTCCCTTCTTTCTGATGAAGGTTGCATGGCTGGGTCATGAAAAAAAAATGAACTAGGCTTTAAAAGAAAAAGCATGATCTAATTTCTCTTTGTTTCTTTTTCTTACCCTTAAGGAAGTGGAACCAACAGGCAGGGAAAAGATTGATGATGAGAATAGAGCTGAGTTTGAAAGTGGGACTCTTTGAAAAATGTAAATTTTTCTAGAGGATTTTATACATGCAGAGCCATCAGGTTCTTTCAATGTGCCACCAATTTTGCTTCAGCAAATGCTACTTGGCTGTTATGTATTCCTGTATTCATTTATTTCACACTGGTTTAAGAAAGCTCTTAAATATGTAACTTAGACCAGGCGTATCAAGAGGAAAAATAACAATATTAAAAATATATTGAAGAACTGCACAAGGAAGATGATTCTCAAGGCTGCTAAGGAGCATGATTTTCTTTCCAGGCTATTACACTCTGACTGGTTGGGATTTATTGGTTACCAATATTTTCTTAAGCTGATATTTTCTCTGTCTTTCATAAAATAGCAGTGGAAGATTTTCTTGAACAAAAAAATGCAGTTATTATTTAAATTTATTTTTAGTGAATTTTAATAGCACATACTCATTATACACAATAATGAATTTCATAAATATCTTGCACAAGTACATCAAATAATTATATTATCTTTACTCTTACTCTCCCTGGTCTGTATACAATTCCTATTAATCCCATTTTCCCTCATATCTCTTCTTTATCTGCACGCCCACTTTATATTCATGTATGCTCTTGTCTTCCTCTGTAATATCTAAGCTCTACATATAAGAGAGAACACTTGATATTTGTCCTTTTGCATCAGATATTTTATCTAATAACATTTTCTCTAGTTGCATTTCCAGCAAATGGCCTGATTTTATTCCTCTTCCTAACTAAAGTACCATTTTGTACAGACAACATTTTTTGGAATTCAGCAGGATCTTTCTGTTTCTTCCCCTGTCTCATTTTGCCTTCACATCAGGGTATCAAGTATTGGATAATATCTAAAATCATCATGTATTAGACAACATAGCCATCCTGTATCTGCAGTGGTTAATACAGGCATGCAGAGAGTCATGGAAGGAAACTGACACTGAATAGCAGCTGATCCAACATCACATCTAATCCTACATTTTTTAAAGATTGTTACTTATTTTTCTTAGCTTGTAGTTATAGCTGAAAACTTATTAAACAATTATATAATGATTTTAAGGTTATTTAAATTTAGTATCCCTAAATTACAAAGGGATACTCTAGTAGATACTAAAATAAAGATGCTATTTATGTGTCTAATTTCTTTAAAATAACTTTTCTTCAGAGGGATTATCTTAATTTTTCCAAATAACTTAAGTGTATCTGAAGGATTATCTTTATATGTAATTATACACTGTTCCTGTGAATACTTCAGTTAATCATTATTACTTATGGAATAAAGAATCAAGCAAAAAGTAGACTTCATAGATTTTTATCTCATTTCCAGGTTCCTGAGCCAAACAGGAATGATATAATATCTTGTTTTGTGTTAGTCGTAATGATTGACCAATCTATTGATAATATTTCATATGGAAGAGAATATTAATTTTCTTTTTTTTTTAATTTATTTATTTATTGAGGATTTCCGCCTCCTCCCCGCCACCGCCCCC
>NC_022030.1:40002167-40020944 GCF_000317375.1 Microtus ochrogaster
AGTTCTTTGGTAGAGTTTTTGGGGTCGCTTATGTATACTATCATATCATCTGCAAATAACGAAAGCTTAAGTTCTTCCTTTCCAATAAGAATCCCCTTGATCCCCTTATAATTTTCATTTTTTACTTTATGTTCATTACTGATGTATGGGCTCTAGTAAATCTTAGAGATTTCACAATCTGTGGTCATGGAATTATATTTTGGGACATTTATTTTAATGACTAATCAAAGAAAAAATAAAATAACAAGAGTTCTATTAAGTAATATTAATTAGTTCATATTCTGTAATATTATATTATCATCAAATAAAATAAAACAAAAATTATCTTTCAACATTTTATACAAAATGTTAAGCCAAAGTATCAGATTTTGAACTCTTACAAGTGATGTTATCATAAATCCAGGGTAAAGTCACAGACACTAAAAATATCAAAATTTTGGATATGTGTCTATTATTAGAATTATTTCTATTTTTTGTCTGTACTTTTCAACCTTTTGAAGTGCTAAAATTTGAAGAGCTAAAGTCTAGGTAAATGAACCAATGAAAATATTTCTAGGACCATCCTGGTTTATAATATGATTCTAGTGTTGAAAATAAGTCGAACAATGCCTTTCTGATGGCTAACATTTTTAAAAAAGCAAATTAATGGTTAATTTTGTTTCTCATACAGAAATTCTAAATGGTGGAGTCTATGTAGACCAAAACAAATTCCTGTGTTATGCTGACACCATACACTGGCAAGATATTGTTCGCAATCCATGGCCTTCCAACATGACTTTGGTATCAACAAATGGAAGCTCCGGATGTAAGTAGCATTACCCCATCATTAGACACGTGTGTGTGTGTGTGTGTGTGTGTGTGTGTGTGTGTGTGTACGCATGGAGTCAGGGGACAACTTGTGGGAATTTCTTTTCTCCTTCTAGCATTCATTAAACCCTATCCTCCATCTGCTCACCATCTCATCAGTCCACAGCATCCTCTCTAATGTCTTAATATTCTTTTACCCTGTGTTATATTGAACATCTTATTCAACATGCCATTGATGATATTTTGGCATCTGACTCCATTCAAAAGCTCATTCCTCTAATTACTCTATTTCACAGCTCTTAAACCTTGATTTCTCACTAATGCCCTATTGGTAATATCTGACTGTAGAGCTGTATGCCTTTAATCCCAGCACTCAGGAGACAGAGGCAGACCAGTCTCTGAGACCAAGGTCAGCCTGTTCTAGGAGGTTCCAGAACAGCCAGGGATCCACAAAGAAACTATCTCTCAAAAAGAAAAACTAAAACAAACAATCAAGACAATAATTTACAATAAAGCAACATGAGTCATTATAAAGTTCACATACAAAGACTTCTTAGTTTGTAATCAGAAATAAACTACCCAGTTCTCTACTTCTTAAAAGTATAGGACATTTCTGCCAGAGAGGACATTTTAGGTAAAAAGTATTTAATATGATAAAATGATAAACAAATAGTATCTGAACTATCATTAAAACCTCTGCCAATGATTATGTCTGGAATCTCTTTTGTTTTTATAAAGTAGGCTTTGCTGTCACACATTTATTATTGCTGACATCTGTATGAGAGCTGAATCTTTATCGAGTATTAACCTGGGTTTTAAATTTCTTAATCTATTATTATATATTTCCCACCTGAAATCATAACTCCACATAATTCCATAATTATTTGCAATAGTGATGATTGTGTTATGACGCTTTTATAGGAAATCAAACTCCAAGGGACAATTATTAAATTTCATCATGGCCATAATAACATAATGGGGAAATATGAATGTATTTGATCAAAACTGACAGTTGTATTTTTAATAAAAGGCTAAAACAGTTTTTTGTGAAAGTAGAGTAACATAATTTTCTTGTCATCTTTAAAAAGAAATTTGTATGAGATTCTGTCTTTGTAGTTTTAAAGTTGCCTACCAGGTAAAATTTCGTGTGCATTTTTTTTTAATCTGCTTGTTCTAACAATGGGAAAGATATGATTTAGAAATGGCTACTATTTTCAGGTGGCCATAATAAAGGAATATATTATGAGGCAGGGGTGGTTTGGTTGGATGAGAGAAAGGCCTGCTGGTTCTCAGCTTCTTAGAAAGACTAGCCTTTAAGGCATACATGAGATCATACAAGAAAAAAGTCTGAGCCAAAAGCTTGAGGGAAATCTGCTCTCCTCTTACAGAGCTTGAAACAGGAAAGGTCTGTGGGGTTTGTCCATTTTCACAGATGGTATCACTTTGTGCTGTTCTTTTGAGGGCTAATTTGGACGGTTGTGCCTATAATTAGGCAACTGTGACTGCGATTTTTTTGTTTTGCATGCAAAATTTTCAGATGCAAAAATTAAAAATGCAGACAGGATTCATAATCAATGGTCCTTTACAGATTAGCCGTCTATTGTTGTCAAAATGTTATTGCTTACAAAGCTCTAGATGGTAAATCATTCAATCTACTATATGATATGATATCTGACAATAATGAATTAAATATTTTTAAATACTAGTTTTCAATGGTTTTATTTTCCTAACAGGAAAAAACAATGCAGAAAAGATAAACACTAAATAAACTCCAATACTGAGTCCACTGATTTAGTTCACTTGTAATAATCCTACTTGAAGTAACTAAATATAAAGTGTAGCTTTCCACGGTCTAAGAGGAAATGAGGCTCCAGCTCAGTTTGCACATAGCTGCAGCTTCATTAGGTGAAAGAGTTCTAAAGCATCAGGACACAAAGGTGGGGATGAATTCAATACCACCAACGTACAAAATTTAAAAGTTAAAATCACAAATTTTATAATATCTTTTTCATCAAAATTAGGAATAAATAAATGAATAAGTGTATTTATTATTTTTATTGAAAATAGATTTTTCTCATACAATACATCCAGACCACAAATTACCCTTCCTCCAATCCTGCAAACTCAAAAGCTACTAAGTACTAGAAATGTATTATAGATATAATCTGTCATTTTTTTTGTTTTTCACAATATAATTGTCACTACTATGTCATTTAGTTCATATATTAATTTATGAAAATAATACTTTCAATAGGTGATTAGTAGAGAATATATCTATTCATGTTCAAAAGCTTCTCAACTTTCTATCACATAATTATCAGAATCTGGTGAATCCTCATTTGGCCTGTGTGCTTACTTGTTTTTCTTATTACCAGTCCTAACAACATGCATGCTAAATGTCTTTTCAGTAAAGAGTGACCACAACTGTGTCCTGAAACTCTGTCATTGTGGCTAACATTAAGCAAAAACAAATAGCTTAGTATTTTCTCTAAATTTATGCCCATCTTACAGCTTTATGAGCTGAGCTTTGTAGTTTGTAGATAGTTACTTTCTTCTGCTGCTTGACATAAGAAATCCTAACCATGCTTTAAGATATTTATCCAGATCATATTCCAAGGAACTTTGTCCTCCTGAATTCCATTCTAGAGATGCAGAGATGGCTCAGCATATGTAAATCAATGAATTTGCCCTTCTCAGAAATCGTCTCAAAGGAAAAATCATGTGATCTCACATTCCTTCTCAATAAAAGACATGAAGGGGATACAAATGAGGGAATACAACCTAACAAAATAAAGGATATATATATATATATATAACAAAACTATAGTGAACATCATGCTAAATGTGGAAAAATTCAAAGTGTTTTGACATTCCTTTGTGCTCTAACAAATAAACCTTAAAGATCAGAGGGCTGAGCTAGCCAATAGTTAACCATAGAGGTCCAAAGAGCTGTACAAACAGGCAGGAAGTGATATGCTGGGCAGAGCGGAATAGCAGGTGGGAGGAGACTTGTCATGTACAGTGAGAACTTTAGCTACTCAAAAATCAAATTTAGGAATATAACAAAAGAAAAAAATATTCCGGTGAATTGGTAGAATTAATATAGTGGAAACAATTTTCTTATCAAAGTAATCTATAAATCCCATGCAATTCCAATCATTTATTAGGACTTTATTCAAGAAATAGAAAAAAATCCAAAATTTGTATTGGAGGCACAAAAATCCAAGAATCGCCAAAACAATAATGAGTTATCCAAAAAAATTATTAAAAATATTGCACAAAATATTTCCTTATGTGTATTTTTATGACTCATTTATTCATAATACAAATATGCAAAATGTTTAAAGAGAAATATATTCTTTGTTGAAATACATTTGATACATAATTGAAATGTAAATAAAAGGCATGAAATGCATAATAAAACTGCTTATAATGATACAAACCTACCAGTTATATCACATAACTAAATTGTTTTCCAGAGCCAAACACCAGCTTACCACAGAATTGGGATGGGTGATTGACAATTTGTACTAAGTACCTCCTTTACAAACAGAATTTCATAAACTAATCTTTTCTCTAAATAAATGTTAAAACAGCTTTAATTCCTGAGCTTTATTGTGTTTCTTTTATTTAATACTATATTTCTTAGTATTTACCACACCCAAACACTGCACACTGTGTCCATGAATTAACTTTCTTGAGCTAGAAGAAAATCAAGTCTGAAAATGGAATTTAACTAAATTTAATGCAATATCACTCTTGCTACATGTTTGATATTATAGTATTTACATGAAATAGATGTACTTTTTTATGTCGGACTTTGGTATACAGTTAACATGCAATCAAGGCAAGTAAAAACAACTTCAATTTATGTAAATACATACATGCAATCAAATTACATGAATTTAAGAAATATTTTAAAGTCAGAGCTTAAATGGGGGGAAAAAGTAAAACGCATTGAAAAGTGTAAGTTGATTTACATGATCTAAGAGGTAGCATTTTGAAAAGTACTTTAAAATGGAGGTTTTTGATCCTACTGCACGTTCTGGCTTTGTTGGAGCCTAGGCAGTTTGGATGCTCACCTTACTAGACCTGGATGGAGGTGGGGGTTCCTTGGACTTCCCACAGGGCAGGGAACCCTGATTGCTCTTTGGGCTGACGAGGGAGGGGGACTTGGTTGGGGGAGGGGGAGGGAAATGGGAGGCGGTGATGGGGAAGAGACAGAAATCTTTAATAAATAAATAAATTAAAAAAAGAAAACTGCCGAGCGGTGGTGGCACACGCCTTTAATCCCAGCACTTGGGAGGCAGAGGCAGGCGGATCTTTGTGAGTTCGAGACCAGCCTGGTCTACAAGAGCTAGTTCCAGGACAGGCTCCAAAACCACAAGAGAAACCCTGTCTCGAAAAACCAAAAAAAAAAAAAAAATAAAATAAAATAAAATAAAACTGAAAAAAATGGATTTTTCAAAAATTTCACATAGATCTTTTTTTAATTTCCTAAATATTTTAAATTAACATATATACAACAATTTTAACTAAATATTAGCTATCAGAACTAGCATACAATCTAATAATGTGTGTTAAAATAGACTACATTAATTCTATGTATCAGCTCTGCTGTTAATTAGAAAGTGAAATCCTCAGGTAATAGTAAAGTAAAGAAGACAAACTATAGTAGCATTAAAAAAAAACCCTACACATCGAAGTTGAAAAGCACAAACAAGTAGAAGGAAATAATCCCAAGAAAAGGCTCAAGAATCAGATATCCACTGCTTCACACCCTCTAGAATTCCCAAAAATACTATACTGGAAGCCGTTACACATACTAAGAGAACCTGCGGCAGCCCATGCAGGCCATGTGCATGCTGCCTCAGCCTCTGTGAGTTCATATGAGGCTTGATTATGCTGATTTAGAGGACCTTGTTTTCTTTGTGACTCCATCTGCTTTGGATATTCATTATTTTTCTCCCCCTCCTCTTTCATGGGCTTTCCAGAGTTCCAAGGGGAGGGATTTGATGGACACATCCTTTTAGTGCTCCAAGGTCTCTCTCTCTCTCTCTCTCTCTCTCTCTCTCTCTCTCTCTCTCTCTCCATCTCTCTCCATAATGTCAGGCTCTGAATATCTATATTTGTTCCCAGCTTCTACAGAATGAAGCTCTCTGATGATAGCTGAACAAGGCATTTACTGATGAATATAGCAGAATATTATTAGGAGTCATTTTATCATTATTTTTTATACCAGTAGTATTTGGTTTATCCTAGATTCCTGGGATGTCAAGTCTATGGTTCTTGCTCATCCAAGCAGTATCAGATATGAGTTATATCTTGCTGAGTGGGCCTTAAATCAAATAAAATATAGGTTGGCTGCTCACACAAGCTTTGTGCTACCATTGCCCTGGCATGTCTTGCAGGAAGTACATCATTGGAGATAAATGGTCTGAGCTCCGTTGATGTTTCTGATTCTCATTTGGTAGCACTAAGAGTACCTTTCTGTGCCAAACATGCTAACATGTAGTGCTGAAGCTTGTATGTAGGCATCTGCTCTACTTCTTCATGTTCAAGGAGTTGTATAGGTATTGAGTTTGTGGAAAGCAACCTTCATCGTTCAGCAGTTTGCCTTGTTTACAGTTGGATCCCTTTGGCCATAAGCACAGTTATGTATAACCAGGTCTGAGTACTGTGTGCTTTGTCTGGTGACAGGAGATGGCCAGTTAGGGCTCTGCCTTGTCTTTTAGAAGCCTGACTTTTCTGATGAGAGACAAAAATGGAGTCGATCCAGATGGGAGGTAAGACCAGGAGGAATTTGGAAGAGGGAGGGGAACCAAAATCAGGAATTACTATGTGAGAAATGAACCTATTTTCAGTAAAATAGAATGAAAAAAAGACAGAGAAAAATGTGGAAATATGAATAAAATAGTAATTAAAAATTTAAAAATAGAAAAAAGTAAGGTGAAAAGAAAAGATGGAGAGGCAGGCAGGGGAGCAGAGAGAAGTGTAGAGCTCAATAAAAAGAAAAGAAATTTATTGGGAAAAATGTTGGAGAAATGTCCATTTTCTTGTTAGAGTTTGACATATTTCCCTAATGCTGAGGGGAGACCTTCCATAAAGAGACACACTGCTACCCATTGGAAGTCTAGTTAATCATATATGGCAGATGTTCCCTTTTGCTCTACAGAATCTTACAATGTATATATCCAGTCTTCATAAATTCTAGTAAAATTTAAAAGTGAGCTAAAACTAAATGAAATTCAAACTATATTATTATAATAACAATAATAGTAATTGATAAGGGAAGTGAGGCCCTGAATCTGTGAGGCATTTGGCTGTATATCCATAAGTAGAGGGTCTCTGGTCAGTGCACTCTTAGAGTTTTGAGGACATGGTGAGGAGTAAACCCAGCACCTCTCTTTCTGGTGACTTTTTGCTTTTTAATTGTCCACACATATGCATTGTTTGACTCTAGAAACAAAGTCTTCAAAACATATCCTGTTTTCATCCTAGGTATTGACTTCTCAGTCAACTTTTCTAAGAAACAAACTGTAGACCAACAGCTTTGGAGCCTCCATGGGACTTAACTAGGCCCTCTGCATGTGTGTAGTGCAGCTTGGTCTACCTTGGCAGGTGCCAGTGGAACCAGGATCTATCCCTGGTGCATGAGCTAGCTCTTTAGAACCCATTCCCTATGGTGGGATGCCATACTCAGCCCTGATGCAGGAGGGAGGTCCTTGGTCTTGCCTCAACTTAATCTGGCAGGCTTTGCTGACTCCTCATCGGAAGCCTTCCCCTTTGGGAAGAGTGGATCAAGGGATGGGCTGGGAAGGCGGGGTGGGGGAGGATGAAGGCGGGGTGGGGGAGGATGTCAGGAGTTGGGGTTGGAGGGAGAACTGTGGTGAAAATGCAAAATAAAAATTTAGAAACTAAATAAATACATTAAAAACAAACAAAGTCTATGAAATTAAAGAACTCTAATTAATTTCTGAATTTTAGAAAGGGGTAATTTTTTTTTTTCTAAGCAGTACTAAACTTCACATCTTGGGGCCAGAATAGACTAATTTGATTTTTCTTATATAGTAGAGACATTTCTTAGGTCATCTGAAAGCCTCATAGACTAAATAAATGCTATTTATTATAAATAGTTATATATGTATGAGCATGTAAAATATAAAATATCTTAATTTCTTTAAGATTTTCAGATTTTGTGGAGTACAGGCTTTTAAAGTATGTCCTTATGATTATCTGGATTTCTTCAGTGTCTGTTGTTATGTCCTACTTTTCATTTCTGATTTTAATTTGTATATTCTATCTGTGTTTTTTAGTTGGTTTGAGGTTTGTCTACAGTGTTGATTTTCCCAAAGATCCAACTGTTTCATTGAATCTTTGTATTGTTCTCTTTAGTTATACTTTATTGATTTAAGCACTCAGTTTGATTATTATTATTCATGTTTTCTACTCCTCTTGGGTATGCTTATTTCTTTTTTCTAGAGCCTTCAACTGTACTGTTAAGTTGCTAATATAAAATTACTCCAGTTTTTTTTTTTAATGCTAAGTTCTTAGTGCTATGAACTTTCCTCCTAGCACTGTTTTCAGTGTATTCCGTGAGTTTGGGTATCCTGTGTGTTCATTTTCATTGAATTCCAAAAGTCTTTGTTTCTATTTTGACCTATTGTTCATTCAGTAGAGGGCTGTTCAGTTTCCATGAGTCTGTAAACTTTCTGTTATTGTTGATATCAAACTTTAGTCTGCGGTGGTAGGATGTGAGATAGCAAGTTATTTCAATTTTCTAGTGTCTGTAGAGACTTGATTTTGGTCTGAATATGTGGCCAATTTTGGAGAAATTTCCATGAGATGCTGAGAAGAAAATGTATTTCTTTTGTGTTTGGGTAAAATGTGGAGGCTGTCTTCAAATGGACAATGTTAATTTTCATGCTTTTTTCTTTACACTGACCTAAGTCAGCATCTACTAATTATTAGATATTCAAGTTGCTATATTCAAATTAGGTCCCTAACAAAACCCTTGTAGAAATGAGAATCCATCTACAAATGTTCTAGAATATCTGTTAGGTCCATTTGGTTTATAACATCTGCTAACTTCAGTGTTTCTCAGTTTCATTTTTGTCTGTTTAGTTTTTGTGTGGGTGACCAGGTCATTGGTGAGAAGTAGGTGTTAAAGTCTCCACTATCTTGTGTGAAAGTCAATATGTGATTTAAACTGCAGTGTGAGTTTAAGAAAAAAGAGCGCAATGGCTATTTGGAACTTACTGACAAATACTCTCCTGTCTTCTTTGCATCTCAAAACAAGCTCAATATTTTAATTTTCCCTTAAAAATGAATATAAAGATGGCATTCTGATCTCAAATTTCCTTTGTTAATTTGAAGGTAGACTTATGTATCACTGGGTTACCCAAAGATTCCTACCTGGAACCTGATTAGGAAGCCCTATTGTGGAGCATACACTGTAGGATACATATTGACTGGAACTCAGTATTTAATACTTTCCCTTTAATATTGAACATACAATATTATAGTAAATTAGTTTTTTTTTTCCTTTAAATTTTTTGAAACAAGGTCTCATAGACCAAGTTAATCCGAAACTTGTGATTCTCCTGCCTAGGAGAATACCTTCATTACTTTTTAAATTTTTAATTTCAAATATCTCATATTAACAAAATATTAAACAAGTAATATCAGATGAATTGATTACTAGTAAGATATCTTTCATAATATTCCACTCTTGTGTATTTTATATCCCCACAGAAAACTGTGATTTGTTCTTATTTTTGAGACTATCTCAAATATGCTAAGCTGGGAGCAATAAAGACTACTACCAGGAATGATAGGTTAATAAAAACAGTAAAATTTCTCACACAAATAACAACAGGTAGATGACTCAAACTGTGAGCAGGAGATGTGGTCTTCCTTAGAGAAGAGCCACCAATTGCTTGTCCAGTGCCAAATAGTCAGACATGAAAACATACATGCAAGTAGTTACATGAACTCAGCAGGTTATGTTTAAAATACATATGTATATGTAAATGCATGTATGCATGCACTAACAATTAATGAAAAGAGTCTGTGAATTTGAAGGAGAGCAGGGAATGGTGTGTGTGAGTGTTTGAAAGAAGAAAGAGGAAAGGGGAAATGGTGTGATTAAATTGCAATCGCAAAAAAATTCTGAATTTATATAAAGCAAAAAACTCACCGTGAGTGGATAAAGAACACATTTTGATTCAAACTAGTTATTTCTGAACAAAAATATTTATCAAGTGCCACAAAGTTGATTTTCTTTTAAATGAAGCACGGTTTGTAGATAACACCTATTTTAACACCTATTTTGGGTTTTCAAGCAACAGTGTGAATTGGATGACAGCTAAATGAACTCTAGCCAGTATTACCTGGCTGTATCCTTTCTGATTTATTTTGTGTGGGAAACAACCATGTCTGTCCAATTCTGTAGCTGCAAATTTCAATACTGTCACAGATTCCATTACTGTGTGCATGTCTATCTTTCTCAAGTGCAGTGACTTCAAGGAACTTATTTTCACAATGGAGTAGTATTTCCAGGTTTTTCTGTCCCATCACCATTTCTTCAAATCTCAATATTTTAATAAAGCTTGTAACAAAGAAAGATGCTTACATATAACAAGAAGCTTTTAGCAGAGATGTTCAAGTTGTTCTCTTTTAGTGACTTTGAAAGTTAATATGTGTGCCTTTCCGCTCCTATTTGGCTCTCTCTAAACCACTTTCATCCCAATATTTTTCACAGAGGTTGTGAGAAAACTGCTGTCTGCCTCGCAGAGCAGAGACAAGGGCTGTCCTATCTCTACAGGGACCAGGGCAAAGCAGAATAAAGACGATCAAGCTGCTGACCTGCTAACAGAGCTTTTGAACCAAGATTGCTGTTAGTAGCTCTATGCAGCTCTTATTTAATTCTCCTTCCTGGCAGGAATAAATTATGTTCTATTTAGGGGTGATTCTTTTGCCAATTGTAGGTGCTCTTTTTAAGTAGAGAAGAAAAAAGTGGAGAGAAAATTATGCAGTGACATTTCTCTTAAAGTTCTATTTAAAATACAAGTAAAAGAAATATATAAAAGAAATAACAAGCATGGATAAAATGCACAAAAGAAAGGCCATTTTAAAACTAGGTCCTCCTATATGCTACTCTTATTCCCCTACTTTTCATGCTTTATTAAACAAAGATTTTAATTTAACATTTTTTTCCAAAATTTTTTCTATAGAATTAATTCAAATTAATTGGAGCATATATTCCTTCAGTTGTACAAAGTAGAATACAGCATTAAATTAGGCAACTAATTTGCATGTCAGCATTTGCTTTCCTGAGCAAAGAAATTGACTTTACAAGGCAAACTGCTTCAATAAATGTAAATGATTTTAAAGCAAGACAGCTCTGATACCCAGCCTTTCTCAATGTCTTTAATCTCACGTATCACATTAGGAATGCTGCAATTTATTTGGAATAGAACAAACAATATCTTAAGTCTGTATGGTTGTTGGCAATGGGGATCTGCCTACATTTTTATTCAGTGGGAAATATTAACATCTATTGATATCATTCAGTTTTATATATTTTGATGAAACAGAAAATTACTTAACTACCACAACATTGTACAATCAAATGTACATGTATTAATGGGATTGATAGCGGTGTGGACAGCCTTACCTGACGATTGCCTTCGTTGCCTCTTAAAGCCCATTTGGTGTTAATATTTGTACTAATCTCAGCATAAACCAGGCATTGTTTGAGATTAAGTTTGTCTTTCTATGAATTTTTCAATATCTTCAGGGTACCGTTTCCTCTTTAACATAAAGAGTGGTTCTCTTCTTTTCAGTAACACTAATTAGAAACTTGAATGACAGCCTGGTCTACAAGAGCTAGTTCCGGGACAGGCACCAAAGCTACAGAGAAACCCTGTCTAGAAAAAAACAAAAAGAAAGAAAGAAAAAAAGAAAGAAAGGAAGGAAGGAAGGAAGGAAGGAAGGAAGAAAGAAAGAAAGAAAGAAAGAAAGAAAGAAAGAAAGAAAGAAAGAAAGAAAGAAAGAAAGAAAGAAAGAAATTTGAATGAGTTGTCTTGAATGAGTGGACCTTGGAGCATGTAAACCCTGGGTTGAATCCCAAACACGCCCCTTCATGTATGATAAAAATTATTGATATTCCAAGTATCTTCATTCCAATCAGCAGTAGTGTGTTCCTTTGAAGGTTTTCAAGAGAAATATAATACCTAGAGCCATGTTTTCTCTTTCCAGATGAAATTAGGGTGCATCTAAGCTGTGATTTATTCCTTCATGTATTAGCTGGTGGTAATTTTAATATTATTTTTCAAACATTACAAAACCAAAGTTTCCTTTTGGAAAATAAAAATCTGTAGTTTAATTACAGGCAATTTGGTTTATGTTTGTTTTAAATAGTATATAATGGAATACTGTAAGTGTATAGACTGTTACTTGAAAAATCATTTGCCTCTTGCTTTCTATAAATAATAACTGGATTTCCAGGTCTTTCTAATACTAGAGTGCTATGAAACCCTACTGAAGTAGCTTTGTTGATAGAATCAGATTTTAATGCATTATCAATCCATTTTTCTTGAATTTCATATCTATATGAACTTTTTTTATACGAACTTTAAAACATGGAGTAATAAATTCTACACCAAGACATTTTACGCTTATTACTTATTATATGGTTCCTGCTTCACTTTCTTTTAACTGCCATCAGTTTTAAAATCACATTTTCATTCCACAGGCTTGCAGTAGCCATTTAGAAACGGCTAACTATTGGCTATTTGCGCTTTAAGTCTGAGAACTTGCATATATATTTTGAGTGAGAGTGAGAGAGAGACCTATGCAAAGACAGAAAGACAGAAGTGCACACACACTTACACAAAACACACAGTCTCTTAACAGCTAAGTCTTGGAGGGTGATGGAAAATGGGAGGAAAATGCTATTCGGGGTCTGACAGTTGTACTCAGAAGGGCTTGTTTAATATAGTGCTATGGAGCCACCTAATCTGTTCCAATTTACTACCCATTTTTCTTTGTTATCTGTCTCACGGATGTCTCATCTCCCCAACTGACTGCTACAGGCTAGCAATCTGTAACAGAAACTCGGTCTCAATCTTAGAGATAATAAAAAAGGGAGGCTACAAGATTAATGACCCACGTCATAATTATAAAGCCCCAAACCACAGGCCTTATAAGGCATTTCAGAATTGAAATCTTTAGCATTGAAGCAGTGCGAGTGCTGTGGTGTGGAAACATCACCCTCTCTGTAAGGCAATGCTGGGTTATTCCATTTGAGAATCCCATCGCTCTTTTAGCAGCGAAAGAAGTGGTGGTGAGGAAATGGTTTCTTCCCTTAAGGAACTTGTAATAATTTTGTACATCTCAGTTTTTCCATAATAATACCCAGTTCTTAGTAACCCACAGAATTAATATCTAGTCCTGGTCTTAGAGCCAGATGAAAGTAGAGGCTGCTGATGGACATCTCACAGCTGTCCCATGGGTACTTCTCATTGTCCATGATAATCGAAAACCAGTCCATATTGATCCTTATGAACTGCTACTCTGTAGGATAATCTATATAGACATAAACATTCTCCTCTTTACCTCAAAAATTTCATATATAACTGGTATTTTTATCCCACAGGATCCAACTGTCCTCCTATGTGCCCCAACATCGTATACACACACACACACACACACACACACACATTCAGACACAATTACTAAGGTGACACAATATGTATTCATAAAGAATTGAAAATAAACCTGTGGGAAAATAATTCTTACAACAGAGAGCAGAAAGAGTTAAAATAACTGGAATTTACTGATCCCTCAATTGATATGGCAGGGGAGTAGGAAACATGACTTTCTTTTTTTTTTCATTTTTTTGTTTTTTTCTTTTTCTTTCTAAAAAATTTGATTTTACATACTAGCCCCAGTTTCCCCTCCCTCCCCTTCTCCTGCCCCCCACCTTCCCCCAGCCCATCCCTCATCCACTCCTCAGAGGAGGTAAGGACTTCCTTGGGTAGTCAACAAAGTCTGGTATAGCAAGTTGAGGCAGGATCAATTCCCTCTGCCCTGTATCAGAACTGACCAAGGTATGTCACCATAGGAAATGGGCTCCCAAAAGCCAGTTCATGCACCCAAGATAATTCCTGGTCCCACTGCCAGGGGACTCCCCAACAGATCAAGCCATGTAACTGTCACCCACATTTAGAGGACTTAGTTTGGTCCTCTGCAGAATTCCCAGATGTCAGTGCCAAGTTTTTGAGCTCCCACTACCTAGGGTCAACTGTCTCTGTGGTTTTCTGCATCATGATCTTGACCCCTGTTGCTCATATGATTTCTCCTCCCTCTCTTCAACTGAACTCCAGGAGCTCAGCCCAGTGCAGTGCCAGGCTGTGGATCACTGCATCTGCTTCCATCAGTTACTGGATAAAGGTTTTATAATAATAGGGTAGTCACTAATCGGATTACAGGGACAGGCCAATTCAGTCACCCTCTCTACTATTGTTAGAGTCTTAGCTGGAGTCATCCTTGTCGATTTCTGGGAATTTCCCTAGCACCAGTTTTCTCCCTAACCCCATAATGACTCCTTGTACCAAGATATTTCCTTCATTGCTCTCCCTCTCCATCCTGGAGGGACTGAAGCATGACTTTCTTATAGTGAAAGGCAGGAAGAGGGACAACTAGGGGTGGAGGTATTGTAAGAGAAAGACTTTTGAGAAATATCTAACAAATGTGGACATAGGCAGTTCTTTGGATTCCATGAGACATACTTGGCTGGAATATTGGCTTCAACATCAGGTGTGTCAAATGCAACATGACTCATGTACTGAACCTGTGGAAGCAAGTGTTTGCTTAGGGATCTCTAAATGCTAACCAGCAACCTAAGAAAGACAGGATGTCCTTCAGGTAGAGACCCCACCATCAGTGATATCCAATCCTTTGCACTCATGTAAATGTTTGTTCCATCTGTGGGTTGTGGTCTCCCTCTCTGGGGGGTCCTCCTTGATATATCTCTGACTCTTTCTATTCTTCAGTGCAAGCATTCTGGAGTCTACAAGAGGGTGGGGTTTCGGGATCTATAAGAACTTCCTGGATTTAGATTATAAGAAAAAGTCTTTCTGAGACTGTGCTAGTCACACTTCTCTCAAAGTGTGATCAAAATTTGTACTTATTTTCCAGTTCTGCCAGAGCTCCTGCCACACCCCTGTCTTCTACCACATGACTTTGTCACACAGCTGGTCATTTTCAGACAGTCATAAATGGCTCTACCTCTTTGCAATTTATCTCTGTTCTCTCTTCTTTAATTTTCTTTACAATGCTGTGATGCATTTATACACAGTGTTGTGATGATTGGAGAAGGGAAATAGTATTGGTGATTATTACATGTTAGACATTTAAATATGTAATTCCCTTTTATCATGTCTCACATATGTAAGAAGCAGATATCACCATCTGTATTACCTGTTTTTGTTTTCTTATTTTTTTTAGGAAAATACACTATTAAGTAGTTTCTTACTCAAAATCTCAACAATTGTAAATGGTAAGAGTTAGAGGCAGACAAAACTGATTCCAATGCTTATATCTTCCACTTTTACTCCACTTAAAATCTTGTGTCTTTTTTTCCTTTATGTTTTACAAGCACTTACTTCCTTAAGTGCTTCATGTGTGAAGAGCAGATGACACTTAAGAAAATAGATGACAAAGCTGTAAATTGGTTATATACTCAACAGTATTTTAACTTCCCTAAATATGAAGAAACAGAACAACACATAGTAGAATCAAAGTAACGGCCAATTAGAAATTAAAAAATTAGCACCTGTCCCTCAAATTATGACCACATGCTGTGTGTATAGCGATCTCATGTGTAATAAAAGATACATCTTTGACTTCATGTCTTCTACTTTTTAAACTATAGAGTTTAAAATCAAACATTAACATTTTTCTTTTAATTTGGGTAAACTCAAGGAGGTATTTGCAAAACAATCTATAATGTAGAAAAGAGAATACTAGTATGTGGAAATATTTAAGAAGTTGTGGGGTTGGTAATAGATACGATCAAGAATAGATTATGCAGCATGATGCAAACATGTATGCTTATAAAATATTGCGAAGTACAAAGTACAAGAGCAAGCAGAGTTGGAGAGGCTAATTAACGTATGAATTAACATTGTCAATGACAGAGTTATAATCAAAATAATGACACATCTTATTGATTGTGGACTTTTTGTTTGACTTTATATTTATAGTTATTTACATAAAATGTTGATTTAGAAACACAGATGTTGGCATTTCTATAACTCATTTAATGTGATATTGTTCATTTGGGTTCATCATTTTATCTATCAAATTCTTTCAATATCTGAATGGTTAAGTTTCATTAAAGATTTGTTGCCCTCCTAGGCCTTTGCCACATGCCAACATGGAAAGCATATTCAAATGTTTAATCCACGTCAGTGATTAAAAGGTCAGATATGATAGATGTGTTCAGAGACCATCAGCCCAAGCCAGCTAGTCCATCAATCGTTTCATTGAGTTCACTGATGTGTTTTCAACTCATCGGAAATCCACACAGCTATTCTGGGTTCCTTTTAGGGCTTCCAAGGAGAAGATGCTGAAAGACATGTCCAAGTTCTTTCTGACATCCAAAGCACCATTTTACAAGCTCCAAATCATCTGAAAAATATGAATATAAATAAGTAATGCTGATTTTAGTTAATAATATGTACTAATATCTTCCATCAAAAGAGCAACAATCTAATAAAGCAAAATAGTTAATTGAATTAAGTTACATATGGCTGAAGATCTATTTACCCAAGCATAAAGACTAGAAAAAAGACAGCAATAGATGCACAAAGAGGACTAAGCCATGATGAAGAGTGTAGAAGATAGGACAATGGAGGCAGGGAAAAGAGTGTTGAATACTGTGGGATCTTGACTGCCCCAGTGAGGACCATTGCTTTTATTTTGAAAGGTAGAAGGCCAGCTGTAGTCACTTGTCTAACTAGCTTACTATGCCTATACTGAATAGAGATCATAAGTATGTCAGAATATAAGGTAGGCCAACCATTAAGTTATTTTCTTAATCCAAGTATAAGACTTTTGAAAAATAGCATCATGGTAGGTTTACCTACGTTTGCTGTGTCCGTCTTCCATAAGCACCTTGAATTAGTGTCATTGTCATTTCTCTTCTGGATTGATTTCCATTTGTAGGGGCACTCAAAAGAAATGTGGACGAGCAAAGGGATTTTTACCTTCAAAGTTTGTGCCATGTTGACTTGATGAAAATTAGATCTTCTATTTGAAACCCTGCTTGCTGTTATTCTGGAGAGAAATTATGTGCTGTGGTAGCCACCGAGTAACAGTAGTGGAATTGAGTACCCAAAAAAGGAATTTATAGAAGAATTGTAGGCTAAATGTGAATTTCACATTTCTGCTCAAGATTCATCTTCATCATATGAGTATATATGCTATTCAAGATCATTGAATAAATGATATAAATATATTGAGGTTTTAAAAAGTTTAGTTTATCAAGGTTCATGTTATGTATTTCCACTTCAGTAAAGTTAAAATTTAGTTGTATCACTCATGATTTAACTTACTGTGACATGAAATAAACTCTGACTGCACATTTTTTTTAAATTCTCCTGTCATCTCACGTCAGTTTCTCCTCTGTCCCCTTCCCTCAGTCAATCCCCACCACCTGCCTTCTCCCCCAGATTCACTTCTCCCCCATTTCTCATCAGAAAGACAGGCCTCCTAGGGAAATCAATCCACCAACCACTGTATACCGGGCACATGCCATCACTTCACGGTTGGCTAAGACAAATGAAGAGGAGGTAAACGGTCCCACAAGCAGGCAAAAGAGTTAGATACGCTCCTGATTTCCACTGCTAGGGTTCTCACAAGAACACCAAGCTTCTCAACCTATGCAGAGGACCTAGGTAAGACCCCTACAGCCTCACTGATCTCTGCAAGCTCCTACAAGTCCTGGTAAATTAATTCTGTGGGCCATGCTCTTTTTGTGTAATACCATATTTTTTTTTATTAATTCTTTGGTTCTTAGGGAATTTTACATCTTATATCCCATTCCAACTTATCTCCCTATCCCTTCATATCATTCCTTTCCTCGCCCCTGCAGCATCCCTGCCTAAAGAACCCTAAAATTTGTTAACAACAAAAAACAAACAAACAACAAAAATTACATTGTTCCTCCATCTTTCCAACACATCTTCATTCATCCTAGTAGCGTTGGGTGCTACAGTGTGTAACACAAGCAACATGACCCACCCACACATCCTTCTTTGCAATGAGTCACTGATGTCGTTCAAGGCTTCCAGCACCATCATCACTGGACTCTCACCATTATCACTGGATCCTCACCAGTACTTCTCTCTTCTCAGATATCTTACTACTGCCCTGAACCATCGAGATCCTGGCCTTCCTCTTATGGTGCCCCTGACATCTGAGGTTTCTTAGATTCTTCCTCTTCCTCCTTCCTAGGACTCCCAGATCTCTGCCTAATGTTTGCCTGGGAGAATCTGCACCTGCTCTCAGTAGTTGCTGGATAAAATCTCTCTGGTGTCTTTGATTACAGTTCTGCTAGTCTTCCATACCAGAACACTCTGCACGCATGATAAACTGACGGTCGGCGAATTTGTGACTGGGTTGATGTTTCAGTTCCTCCTCTTCAGGTCTGACCTGATTATAGATGATAGCAAGTTTAGTACTGTATATCTCTTTAAATCTTTTATTTTCTCCCTTCTACCAAGTAGATATAGCTGTCTATCTCATTTCAACTACAAGGATGTATGAAAGTCAAAATTGCTATTTAATAATTAACTTTCAAATTAAGAGACAAGATAGGGACTGAAAGGAGAAATTCAATTTCAAAATTAAATGGCTGATCAAAGAGCAGAGAATGAGTACATAAATGTCTGTGGAATA